>NC_079211.1:92489437-92836103 GCF_029633865.1 Lampris incognitus | reverse complement strand
ATTTGGTTTCATAAATATCAGATCACTGTCTACCAAAGCCTTACTAATAAATGATCTGATTCTTCAACATAGTTTTGATATGATTGGGTTATGTGAAACATGGCTGAAACCAAATGTTTTCCTTCCCTTAAATGAAGCTTCCCCACCTGACTATACTTATGCCCATGTAGCTCGGGCAAATAAACAAGGCGGGGGTGTTGTCTTAATATATAAATCTATTTTCAATCTGACTTCTAGACTTGAATCTAAATTCCAGTCTTTTGAGTCTCTTATTCTTGGTCCATCTCCCTCAGCCATGAATAGACTCGACTCAGTCCTCCTGGCTGTTACTTGTTATTTCTTGAAGAATTTGGAGAATTTGTCTCAGGCCTTGTTACTCACTCTGATGAGATTCTAATTCTAGGTGATTTCAATATTCATCTGAATAAGGCTGCTGATCCTCTAAGTAAAGCCTTTCTGGCACTAGTTGATACTTGTGGGTTCACTCAGTTTGTTCAAGAGTCGACTCATTGCAGTGGTAACACCCTTGATTTGGTTTTATCTAAAGGAATAGCTGTTTCTGATCTGAATGTCTTACCAACCACATCTGCTGTGTCTGATCATTTTCTCATCAAATTTGAAGCATTATTGGCCTGTCCAGTTAATGTCAGCACAGATGTAATTGCCACTCGCCATATCGGTCCCTCCACTGTAGCTGCATTTGGCCAGCAGCTGCCTGAAGTCTTGGCTCCTTTCACTGTGGTAAATGACTCTGTTGAAAATTTCACTAGTGACTTAAATGTGGCCCTCTCTAGTCTCCTCGATTCAGTTGCACCTCTCACTACCAGAGCTAGGCGACTAGAGAGTCCTACACCCTGGTTTAATGATGAGACACGTGCTCTTAAGCGGACCTGCAGGAGACTGGAACGTAAATGGTGAAAATCAAAATTGGAAGTTTTTTACCGATCGTGGCACGAGTGTTTATTGAAATACAAGCGTGCTTTATCTACTGCAAAAACATCGTATCTCTCTCACTTAATAAATATTAATAAACATAACCCCAGATTTCTCTTTGACACTGTATCTAAACTTACTAAAAAGCAGTCGTCTATTAGCTGCTCACCATTCACAGCCCATGAATTTCTAGATTTTTTCTGCAATAAGGTTGATGAGATCTTAAACAAAATTAGTTCTTCAACTCCATCTACTCCTGCAGATCCTGTCATACTAATTTCATATCTACACAACGAGTCACTGTCAGTTCCAGTTATTACAGCTTTTGAGACTATCTCACTTGATACTTTGACTAAGTTCGTGTCAGCTTCTAAACCAACTGCTTGCCTACTTGATCCCTTACCAGCAAAACTTTTTAAAGACCTCTGGCCTTTTCTTGGACCTACAATGCCAGACATCGTTAATTTATCTCTTACTACTGGCATTGTTCCCAGCAGTTTTAAGACAGCTGTGGTTAAACCTCTACTTAAAAAACCGCACCTTGATCCAGGGTCTCTTAATAACTATCGGCCAGTCTCTAATCTTCCATTCTTCTCTGAAGTACTAGAGAGAGTTGTGTATCAGCAACTTTTGACCCATATAAAAGAAAACGATCTATATGAACCTTTTCAGTCGGCTTTCAGGCCCTGTCACTCCACTGAAACTGCTCTGACCAGAGTGGTAAATGATCTACTGGCGATCGACTCTGATTCCACTTCTGTGCTTCTGCTACTGGACCTCAGTGCAGCCTTTGACACCATTGATCACTGTATACTTTTGTATAGATTAAATTGTAATTTTGGTTTCTCTGGCTTAGCTCTCTCTTGGCTTAAGTCCTACTTATCTGGAAGAACACATTGTGTCTGCTATAATAATATTATATCAGAATTTTCTGACATTAAATATGGTTTGCCTCAGGGCTCAGTACTTGACCCTCTACTTTTCTCTCTTTACATTACACCTCTTGGCCAAATTATACGCAGTTACGGAATAAATTTCCATTGCTATGTTGATGATACTCAGTTGTATGTGCCTATAAGGGCTGATGATCATACTCTAATCACTAATTTAGAGGCCTGCTTGGCAACTGTGAAAAACTGGATGTCACTTAACTTTCTGCTTTTAAATTCAGATAAAACCGAGATGCTAGTCATTGGCCCTGCTAGACACAAACACCAATTTGATAAAGTAACGATAACAATCGACAACTCTGTGGTTTCACAAAGTGTGGCAGCCAAAAAGCTTGGTGTTACGTTTGATCCCTGCCTTTCCTTTGATAAGCACATTAAAGAAATCACCAAGGCTGCCCTTTTTCATTTACGTAACATAGCTAAAATTCGGTCTTTTCTCTCCATGGCTGACGCAGAGATTCTAATACATGCATTTGTTTCATCCAGACTTGATTACTGTAATGTTCTGTTCTCAGGTCTGCCACATTCTAGTACTAAAAGTCTTCAGATGGTTCAGAATGCTGCTGCTAGAATCCTAACTAACTAAAACTAGGAAATTTTACCATATTACACCAATTCTTGCCTCCCTTCATTGGCTTCCTATCCATGTTAGATCAGAATACAAGGTGCTTCTGCTGACTTATAAAATCCTAAATGGGCTTGCTCCATCCTACCCGTCTGATCTCCTTAAACCTTACATGCCATCTCGAGCACTTCGTTCTCAAAATACAGGGCTCCTGTGTGTACCCAAAGTTAAAAAGAAGTCAGCTGGTGGCAGGGCCTTTTCCTATGGGGCTCCATTTTTGTGGAATAACCTGCCTGCTGCCATCAGACAATCGGAGTCTGTTGAGTCCTTTAAATCCAAACTTAAAACTCATCTTTTTGCCTTAGTTTACAATTAGTTGCCTTTAAGTTGAGTGCTTCACAACCTGTACTGGATGGCGGGTTGGTTTTCTGTCTCAATGAATTTACCAACCACTGTTCTGCCGACGAGATTGTCGAGTATAGATTATGACGAATTGATGACTTAATTGATTATGGCTAATGACTATTGCAAACTGTTCTCTTCGCTAACACGTCTTTTCTGTCTCTCTGAAGGATGTCTTCTACTTTCTCTTTTTCTGTGTTTGAATGGTGTCATGTGAGTCTCTCTTGTAAGCATGTGCAGTCGGTTCTCCTCCCAGGTCTCCGTGGTGATGGTGGCCGCCATTTGGATGCTGCCTGCCCTTCCACTCCTCACATAAGTTTTTCTTTTATTACATGATGATGCTGGTCGCGTGGCTTGGGTCCTGGACTGCTCCGTTGACATGTGGACACTGCTTGGCATCCTGTGCATCATGTTCTTCATAAATTTTATGTCCATTATAATTCTGTTATCCTCTTTCAATGTTGTATTCGCACGCTGTCCGTCTTGGGAGAGAGATCCCTCCTCTGTTGCTCTCCCTGAGGTTTCTTCCTATTTTTTCTCCCTGTTAAAGGGGTTTTTTAGGGAGTTTTTCCTTAGCTGATGAGAGGGTCTAAGGACAGGATGTTGTGTTGCTGTTAAGCTCACTGAAGCAAATTTGTAATTTGTGATATTGGGCTATACAAATAAAATTGATTTGATTTGATTTGAATGTGAAGGGCCTAAACAACCAAGTGAAAAGAAACAGAGTACTAGCTCACCTCTCTCAGTTACATGTGAGTATATCATTTCTTCAAGAAAACAAACTTTCGTAACGCTGATGTCAACAAAATCCGGAAAAGCTGGGTAGGGAAGGTTTTCCATTCAAAATTTAATTCAAGGGCCAGGGGAACTGCTATAATCATATCCAAAGATGCTTCATTTGAAACTGAAAAAGTTGTAGCTGACCCGAATGGTAAATATGTAATAGTTACTGGCAAACTTTTAAACAAAGCCGTAATCCTGGCAAACGTATATGCACCTAACTGGGGCGACGACACTTTCATTATTTCTTTTTCTCGGCTCTACTGGGTGTGGACAACCATTTTTTGATTATTGGTTGAGTCTTTAATTGTGTCCTTAATCCCATGTTAGATCGCTCCACCACCATACCTCTACCACTTTCCAAGACAGCCAAGGTAATTAATAATTGCATTGAACAATATGGGTTATTTGACCCCTGGAGGTCTAGTTTCCCAACCAGAAGAACATTTTCTTTTTTCTCGCTGGTTCACCACACCTATTCTCAAATTCATTATTTCTTCTTGACAGTCGGCTTATACCCGTCACTGACCATATTAAGTATCATAGTATTGTCATTTCTGATCATGCTCCCCCCCTTTCCTTTGAATTCTCTTTCCCTGAACAACTCACGCCATGCAGGGCATGGCGCCTGAACCCTCTTCTACTCTCAGACTCCAAATTTGTTAGGTACTTGGGCACCTCGATTAAGTTTTTTTATTGAAACAAATGCTACACCAGATATCTCCCATGGAACTCTCTGGGAAACTCTGAAAGTGTAGCCAAATTATTAATTTCACCTCACATAATAAAAAAGAAACTGTATCCAAACTAAAGGACCTCAGTGATAACATAGCCCAATTGGATGCACAATATGCCACTTCACCTACCCCTACCCCAGAACTTTACCAAAAGAGGATCCGTCTTCAGACAGAATTTGGCTTAGCTTCAACAGCTAAGGCTGAACATCTTCTTTCAAGGGCTAAATACACTACCTATGAACTTGGGGACAAAACAGGCAGACTCTTGGCACGCCAGGCATACATGTTGTATCAAATTACACAAATACAGACCACTTCAGGTTCCACAGTTACAGACCATACACAAATTAATGATACATTTGCTGAGTATTATGGTAAAATATTTACATCCAAGTGTAATAACGGTCCAGATGAGTCAGATTCTTTTTTTCAAGAATTAAATTTATCGACACTTAGAGATGCAAAGAAGTCCAACCTTGATAGCAGTTTGACGGTGGAAGAGGGTCGGGAAGCCATCAAGTGTATGCAGTTGGGGAAAACACCTGGGTCAGACGGGTTCTCAGTGGAATTTTTTAAGAAGTTCTCAAATGAACTCTCCCCAATACTCCTGAAAATGTATAATCAATCCCTCTCGGATGGTCAGCTACCACAAATATTGAGCCAAGCCTTAATATGTCTCATTCCCAAAAAGATCAAGATCCTCTGCGCTGTGAATCCTATCGTCCAATCAGTCTCCTTAATGCAGATTTTAAAATTCTTGCAAAATGTTTAGCCAAGCGCCTTGAATGGGTTCTACCAGTCCTTATTTCACCCGATCAATCAGGATTTATTCAGGGTAGGCACTCATTCGATAATACTCGTACACTTTTTGATATAATATACACCCAGTTGAAATCTGCTTCCCCTTTAGTTGTAGTTAGTTGCCTTATACGCGGAGAAGGCTTTTGATCGGGTGGAATGGGGTTTCCTTTTCGATGCACTTTCAAGATTCGGCTTTGGACCCAACTTTATTTCTTGGGTAAAATTATTATATAACGACCCCTTAAAATCAGTTCGAACTAACGAGCTACAATCAAGATATTTCCCTCTGTATAGGGGAACATGACAAGGTTGTCCACTCTCCCCATTGCTTTTTGATTTAGTGATCGAGCCACTTGCGGCTCCCTTACGACAGTGTAGCTCCTTTGAAGGGATAATCCGAGGTGGAAGGGGACACAAGGTGTCATTGTACGCTGATAACCTTCTCTTATATATCACCAACCCTGCACTGTCTCTTCCCTCTATCCTGTCTAAGCTGGAAGAATTTGGGAATCTCTCCGGATACAAGTTGAACCTGCAAAAAGCGAAGTTTTCCCTTTGAACCCTACGGCCCTTGGTATCTCTGCCTCTATGTTCCCCTTCAGGAGCGTGACCTCAAATTTAAAATATTTAGGGATTACGGTTCCTTGCTCCTTTCAGCTTTCACAAACTAAACTTCTCCCCTTTAATTGACAAATGCAAACAAGATATGGAGCACTGGCGCACATTCCCATTATCAATGGCTGGGAGCATTAGCTTGCTTAAAATGAATATTGTCCCTAAGTTCCTGTATCTTTTTCAGAACATTCCTATATTTATTTCGAAATTTTTTTTTTAGCTTTCTTGACAGGATGTTCTCTAACTTTATCTGAGATGGCAGACAGCTCCGGATACACAAGGACTTCCTACAACGTCCCAAAGCACTGGAAGGGATGGCTATACCCAATCTTCTTTACTACTATTGGGCTAGTAATATCCAGAAGGTTGTCATGCATGTTCAAAGCAGTTCACTTGAGCACACACCTGAGTGGGCAAAGATAGAACCCCATGATCGTCCTATTCATTCCTTAGTCACTTCCCCACTACCAATGGTAATTGGCACACAACACAAAAATCCGGTTACAGCTCATACAGTCAGAATATGGACTCAAGTTAGGAAAACATTTGGTCTGCACAAAAAGCCTCCTTAATGACACCCATTATGTCAAACCATCTCTTTACCCCTGCCAAGTTAGATATGGCTTTTCGAGCATGGCATGGGAATGGAATTCGATTTATAAAGGATTTATATTTTGATGGGATATTTGCTTCATTCAATCAGTTGGTATAAAAATGTAACCTACCCCACTCCAACTTCTACCACTATTTACAGATTAGGCATTTTGGTCAGAAGGGTTTCCATCCTTTCCCTGAGATACCTCTGACAACATCAATGATACACTTTTAGCCACAGAGGCTAGTCTGAAGGGTGCCATCACAAGGATCTATAATAAACTAGCCACTATAAATCCTCAACCAATGGCTAGTCTTAGAAATGTCTGGGAGCAGGATCTTGGTACTCCTCTCCTCCATGATCTGTGAGATGCCGTTTTGGATCAGGTAGACTCTTCTTCTTCATGCAGTAGATTTGGGCTCATTCAGTTTAAGATTGTTCACCGTGTCCACCTTACCAAAGCTAAATTAGCCAAAATTTACCCCAACATCGACCCCACTTGTGACAGATGTAAACATGCACCAGCTACCTTGTTGCATATGTTCTGGACATGCCCTGATCTACATACATTTTGGTCAGCAATGTTTAAATCCTTAAGCGAAATTGTTAGTACAACTATTGATCCGCATCCTTTAATCGCCATACTTGGTGTGAGACCGGAAGACTGTGACTGGCCATCTAACATGTATAAATTGGTGGCCTTTACTACATTACTAATACTCTTAAATTGGAAGAGCTCAAGACCCCCTTCCCATTTCAGATGAATCAGGGATAGTATGTAGTATTATCTTCAGTTGGAAAAGATCAAGTTACCTTAAGGGGTAACAGGGCAACCCGGTATCACGCCAAAGCATGTAATACACCCGCTGGTCCAACGTTTCAGTGTCACGGTTTGCCTCGCTCAGGCGTGAACAGTACACGCGTGTATGAAGGTGCAGTGCCAGCAGGGGGCGATGATTAAGAGGTGAAGGCAGGTTAGGGTTAGGGTTAAGGTTAGGGTTAAGGTTAAGGTTAGGGGAGGGATTTTGGAAAATGCTGTATGCTTCTTTACCTCCGTGGGGAGTTACTGGCATTGAGTTAATCATCGCCCCCTGCTGGCACTGCACCTTTATACATGCGTGTACTTTTCAAGCCAGAAGGAGGCAAACCGTGACACAGACACTTTGGACCAGCGTGTGAATTACACGCTTTGGTGTGATACCGGGCTGAACAGGGACAAGTTCAAAAAAGTCTGGATGCCTTTTCTGAATTACTTTGACACTTAAATCAGTGTAACAGACTGGAATGCCTCTTGACTCGACTCAGGAATGGCCCAACTAGTATAGACTGTGAACCGAGAGATTATTTTTTTGTGAATAGGTTAACCATGTTTTCTGTTTTTGTTTTTTTGTTTTGTTTTGGGGTTTTTTTTTTGTTGTCTTCGATTCAGTTGTATGTAATTTCTTTAATCTGTATTTCTCCTTGAGGTTCTGGGAACTTCGGGTGGGGGAAGGTGAGGGGTTTATTGTCTTAAGCTATTCAATATGTGACTTGTTTAATTTACTAAAATTGTAAATGCCATAAACATATTTTCAACAAAAAAAAGGAAAAAGAAAAGATGGCACCAAGTACAATATCTGACAGAGTAATTCTGGAGTAGATGGAGAAAGGAATATCTAGCAAACATTACCCTCAGGCAATGTTGGCACTCTTCAAGACGAAATGTGAAAATTGGAGATATCATCATTGTCAAGGAAAAAGAGCTTGCCTGCAGTGAGCGAGACTTGGAAGAGTACCTGATGTTTGTGAAGATGATGATGGACATATGCGAAAAGACACGATACAAATGGGAAATAGAAAGCTAGGGGAAGAAGGAGGTCAACAACTCATTAATCCATCCATTCTTGAACGTCCTACTCATAAATTAGTTGGGCTTGTAGAAAATAACTAAAATTTGTGACAATTCCAAATATTTGGAGAATTTAAAGTATCAGTCTTGACCTAAGTGTTTTTTGTTTTTACAAATACCGACTATTTGGTTCTGGAAATTACTAGATTTATTAAAATATTTGCATAAAGGTTGTCATAAATCAGTAATTTGGTGGGGTTGTAACTGCCTCAGAGACAGTTACATTGAGATGTTTATTTTATGTTTTTGTAAAAAATGCATGCTTATTGAGTTCATTCAGCCGTTAAAAAACAATTAAAAATGTAATAGATCAGTGGTTAAAAGGGGTAACGTTGTTTAAAAATTTATCTGAAATATACCACGGTAAATTAATGTTTAGTTAAAAAATTTAGTACCTTTTATGCAAGGTTTATTTGAAATTAGAATGTAACGGGTCACATGACCAGAGTTTTGTTAAGAGCATCGCCGTTGCATTAGGGGTCAGAACCAACATGGCTGCAGAGGAAAGACATCTCCGTACACAGCCCCCAAAATAAGTATTCTACTTGCGGCCCTATGATGGCCTCGCGGCCTGTCCAGGGTGCCTCCCCGCCTGTCACCTAATGACTGCTGGGATAGGCTCCAGCATGACTGCGACCCTGAGAGCAGGATAAGCGGTTTGGATCATGGATGGATGGATGTGGTTCAAGAGGCGCACACGGTAATTGTCCTTCATTTGTTTTATATTTGTGTATAATGTTTGTTGATGTGGCTTTATATGGCACAGTGTGATACGTTTTCAACAATTTTACTTGAATTCGTCGCATTTCTTTTGTGCTAACGTTTGGGCCGGTTAATCAATGGACACTAGCTTGAGAGACTTAAAACAATGAGAAATTTATACTTTAAACTTTGCCTTTTATTTTCCTGTAGTTTTCACTGTGTCTGCTGATGATAGAGATATAAAATAAATCTTCAAAAGACATCTGTCTGATGCGTGGCCATTATTTCACTGGACCCGTGTCGCTACAGAAACGTTTCATCATCATCTAAGTCAGTGGTTCTCAACCTTTTTGGGGTCCTGGACCCCCTGCATATTTTTGATCTACCCTGAGGACCCCTCCACCTGATCTTGGGGGAGGGGGGTTGCAATTTGATAGAAACAGTAGAAACTGCATTTTAAACTGCATTATAGCATTTATTCACTCTTTGGGGCAAAAATAAGAGCTTTCAGTTGTAACTTAAATATAGTTAACAAAACAGAATTCTTATGCAGTAACTTTTAGATATATGTAACAACACAGAATATGTATTCAGTAACTTTCAGATATATGTAACAACAGAATTTTTATGCAGTAACTTTTAACAATGCAAACGGGAGCGAGATCTCTTATTAAAATACAATAAATTACACTTGTGAAACAGATGTAATTAGAGAAATAAGTCCTGTTACCCTTTATAGTTTAGGTAGATAAAGGTCTCAGTCACATTTGAGTGAAATAATCCTATAGGATCTTTTTTTAAAGACATTTTATTTTCACGGACCCCTTGCAATTACACCACTGACCACTAGGGGTCCGCGGACCCCCGGTTGAGAAACACTGATCTAAGTGACCTCTTAAGTCTCAACTGACTGCAGGTATCCTCACCCTTATAAACAATACAGTGGCATAACGACAAACAAGAAATAGTCCAGACACGGAAGCGAGTTTTCTGTTCCCTTTACTCTCTGCCACACATTCTCACAACACATACGCACACCCCCTACAACCTCAGCAATTGTCGCAGCGTGTACACAACATTGACTTGGCTTTATAATAACAGAAGCAGAAGTTAAGATGAACAAGGAAAACTATAGTGGAAACCTTTTTGTAAAATCTGGCCTGACTGCAGAGTTGTATGCGGTTTCAGAAGACATGTTATGCAAACACATTATATAGATTTAATATTCGCATTTCCAGGTCAAAAATCAATGTAGCACATAATGGTACAGACGATGGTGGTTTAAACATTGAACATCTGGTAAGGAGAACTTTTTCACTTCCGTATTGCTTGTCGTCTTCAGTGAGATAGTGACCTACTGCAGGTCAGTCTTCTGCAACGGAGAGCTCACAGGGTAGATGTTGTGTAGGCAGTTGAGTTTTGGTTTGTCTGGCCAAAGTTGTGCCATCAGATGCGGTGATTTGTTTTCTTCTCATTCCTGAAACCAAGTATATGGCATTGAACTGTTAGTAAGAACACAAGGAAAGTAAATTGAAACTTACCATTCCATTTTGTCTTTGGATATTTGGGAGTGAATATTAATTTGAGCTTTTTTATGTGCAGCTGATAGTGAAATCAAGCTTATCTTACCTTTTTCTATCGACCTCAATGAGAAACTTGCCAAGTTTGGAATCTGGATTCACGCAAATGTTAGTCCTTAATGTTGCACTGAAATTAATAAAAGAATCGTTTTGGGTGTAAAAGTCAGAACACACCGCATGAAATTGACAGAAGCTGAGAACCTGTGGCTAGGGATTTAACTAGTGTACTTACACAATCTCCACTCGTGGACAAAGGGGACTTTTCTTGTGAACTTGAAAACT
This sequence comes from Lampris incognitus, assembly GCF_029633865.1. Taxonomy (NCBI): domain Eukaryota; kingdom Metazoa; phylum Chordata; class Actinopteri; order Lampriformes; family Lampridae; genus Lampris; species Lampris incognitus. Next base: position 92,825,273 of record NC_079211.1, on the reverse strand, counting down.
CGTCATGAGTTTATGGTGTAGGCTGTCAACATATTTGTCTGAACACTTACATTTAAGACTATGAAGTTGCCCTGTGGGGAGGAGAGATGCAGCACTGTTATGGCATGCTGCCTGTTAAGTTTGTCAGTATTATTTGGTCAAAGAAAACAATACACGTAGAATAAAATCAAACACATGGATATTACACTTAAGTGAGTTTTGGGATTTGGTCTGAAGACTTAAAAATGTAGCACCTTCAGAGCAAATTAATATATGACTAAAGAGTGAGCTATGTCATAAAGCTGGCCTGAATCAATTTTCACGAAAAATAATAAGTAATTCATTATGTAGAAATAAATAAAAACAAAACACAAACCTTCAAATTCATTAAACAACTTACCTTCTACGTGGAAGACAAGCAGGCAGGTGAGAAGGCAGAACACAGCTAATGTTATTGAGCTAGCCATTGATTGATGTGCCTTGACTCCACGGTCCCTCAAATTGAAGTACTTTCACTGATTTAGTGAAATGATGAGGATGGATGAGAGCTGGTCATCTATTTATACTGTCAGAGACACCCAGACAGGTCCAGGGAATTTCCTTCTTTTTTCTCTCTTCTCTCTTTCTGCCCCTCTTGTTAACTACAAGGCCAGTGGATTTATTTGGAAAATTTAGTGTATATAACAGTATGTCCAATTGGTTATCAGGCATACTGTCTATATACGGTTTATTTGTTTATTTTTTTTGGGGGGGGGGGATTTCCCCCTCTTTTTCTCCCCAATTGTACTTGGCCAATTACCCCAGACTACCGCAAGCCTCCTCTGATACACGTGGAGTCGCCAGCCGCTTCTTTTCACCTGACAGTGTGGAATTTTGCCAGGGGGACATAGCGCGTGGGAGGATCACACTATTCTCCCCCAGTCCCCCCTCCCGAAAAGACACCCGACCGACCAGAGGAGGCGCTAGTGCAGCGACCAGGACACATACCCACATCCGGCTTCCCACCCGTGTTAGTGTTGGTTTGGGTATGTGTGCTCTTGTAGTTTTTGGATGTGTTTTTGTCTTTGTGTTGTACTGCTGTGGGCTGGGGCCTGGGGAAAACGGCATGTTGTTTCATTTCATGCACTTGCATACATGAAATGAAACGACAAAGTGTTCCTGATTCCTGATCTTTGATACCGCTCTCTAGTTGGTCCATGACAGGAGAAGTTCCACCTTATCCCCTCTGGTGGACCAAGCACTGCTGTCTGAAGTAAAATAGAACAGTTGCTATCATGGTTTCCACGTGCAGCCTGAGGTTTGTTTTGCAGAAAGTGGCTTACCGACACCGTGACAAAGGCTTTCATGAAGCGAGAGTGAGCTCAATCGTCGTTTTACCATAATCAGTGATAGTAATGGAACGGATATTCTTTTACGTGAAAAAGTCTGAGATGATCACTGTAAGCTCACTGGACTACTAAATGCACTGCACTGTGAAGTCAGAGGGATAAAGGACTTGTTGCCAGATGTAAAGAAAACTCAAACTCAAATCACTGAAGAGACTTGAAAGGCTCAAAATTTCTATTCATCGAGACTACTTGAAATTAGTCTACTGATTCAACAAACAGAATCCAACAAACATCCAGTAGAATAGAGACAAATATCCAGCTGCTAGAAAATGCATCCTTAGTAAACATGAACCTAGTTAATAAGTGTTTTAATTTTTCACTTTGTGTGTTTGTAAATCTTAAACAGTATCCCCTCATTGCATCTGATGACATTTCAGGTGCAGTTTTGAAAAGCGGACTGTCTATGGTACCTTGTTTGCCTTTTCATGATAAGTGATAAGCACATAAATCCACTTGCAGGACTGTTGTTGTCTCTGTCATAGTGATGATTGCCGCTTGTTTGTGAGTTTGTGTATGTCTGGCTAGACTGTAAGAACTGCATTGCCCTTCTGTGATAAAAAAAAAGTTGTCTTAATCTGAATCTATTCGTAAAGTTGGTGTAATGCCTCTATCACTTTATGAGTGGATTATCCGTCTGCATGTAAACACCAGAACTGATTTCCCAGTTTCTTTAACACCAAAGACTTTCCCGGGAAAACTGAAGTTCAGTGTGTAAAGGGTACAAGAAAAAAAATCAATCATAATCCAGTCTTTTGTTTTAGACTGTACCCCTTTCATTATATCCTCTTGTTTGTGTTAGCCATGCAGTAATGTCTTCAAGACATTTTGGTGCATTTATTGCACCAGACAACGACAGTGGTTGTATTTCAATTTTTATAGTCATTTAGATGAACTTTCCATGAACTGATTGAAAAGAAATGTCTTGATGCATGCTCGATAATCCAGGTAAGAAAATCAAAGAAGGTTGAATCAGTTCATCTGGACCCAACGTTGTACCCAGATAAACTGATTCAACCTTCTTTGAGAGTGAAAAGAAAGTGTTCAATCTTCCCTTTTCCCCGCCAGTAGTGGTTGTTTCAGTTTCACTTTCTCTGGCTATATTTGTCTGACACAATGCAGAGGAAACATTATCGGGAAATGCAAACCTTTTCAGTAAATGATCTTTTTATTTTGCGGATTGGAAACAAGCATGAGTGGCAGGAACTAAAATAACAAAAGTCCAGTCTTCCATGTAAATCATTAACATACATCTGATTTCAGTGCCAGCACACAAGAGCTTCTCAGCTTGCAGCTTTTCTCTAAGAGTTTCTTTGCTTAAGCTACTGAAATAAGTCAACGAAAGTTATGCTTGGAAAGCTTAAAGAATCAGGAACACTTTGTCATTTCACTTCATGCACTTGTGTACATGAAATGAAACGAAATGCCGTTTCCCCCAGCCCACAGCAGCACAACACAAAGACAAAAACATATCCAAAAACTACAAGAACACACATATCCAAGCGAACGCATATATGCAAACTAAACATAAAAAATAAAGATAAAATAAAAAAATCACTGCCCAAGGGAACGGACACCAGCCAGAATGACTGTCGGAACCACCGGCCTGCATGGGCTAGCAGTTAGCTTAACAGGCCCTGCTTCCGCATCCTGTCAGACCGCCCTCAGCATTTCCTCCTTGGGCGCAGCTCTAGGCAGGGGCCGTGGTCCCCTGGCCCACCGGACGAAGCAGACCAAGTTCTCACAGCCAGACACCCTCGACACACCTCCCCATACACCTAAAGACGACATCAAAAACACCACAGTCAATGCCAGGAGAGGCCGTCGCCAGACCGCCCTCTCCCAGCCGATCCAGCGCCAGCTGTCCCAGCCATCAAACAAAGACAAAATGTTGACATATATGAAATAAGTGTGCTCTAAGTTGTAGAAGTAAATCTATATTTTTGTATTAACACATAGGCAAACAATGAGTTCATGCGGGTACTGTATGATGGACAATGACAACAGCCAATGAAATGCGTTGAGATTGAGATGTGGTCTGTGCGTATATAACAGTGTGCATCTGTCAATAAAATGTTTCTTTTTACATTGACTACAGTGTGAGTACTTGATCCACTGGCCCTACCGGATGTGCTTGGGGTCCTGCGACTACAGATGACATCACTACTTCACTCATTGTAATTTGGTAGGGGCTTGAGTAGGGGCTAGTTCAGTTTAGGAACAGCGGGAAGTAGTAGACTGACATTAGATGCAGCTCGGGCCTTCGGCCCTCGCACCTTTACTAACCAACTCTATGTCAACGTGGATTGTAAAAAACACACAGCTAAATAACTATAACGCTAGCTAGCAACATAATCCGTGACGTCATATGTAGTCGAAGGACCCCGAGTCGATATTGTACCCGAGCAGAAATGGAATCCATACCAGTAAGAGCATAACTGACGCCCCACTGTGTATTTATTCCTCCATAAAGTTAGCATTTATTTCGGTCTAGCACGCCAGAATCGCTGAACAATTCAACTCTGCCAACAGGGTATGGGCCCAGAGTTACCCAGAGATAGTTATCAAGCAATTTGCAACCGAGAGAAATATCGCAACGTACCGTGTGTGTCGGCTAGCATGCTAGCACCATGAGTAGAAGGGTCGCCGAGTCAAATAGCAGGGGCAAAAGACCCAGGATGGAAAGATCGAGTAGCCATTGCTCTCGACTAGTCTTTGGCGGAGATGAAAAGAACTATGAATTGTGGGAGACGAAATGTTTGGGCCATCTTCGGTTACAAGGAAAAAAGGACACTATTTTAAAGAAGTCTACCGACGATGATGGAGCGAAAAATGCTGAGGTGTATGCGGAGCTAATCCAGTTTCTGGATGATAAAAGTTTGTCGCTGGTAATGCGGGAAGTCGAGGAGTGAGAGTGTGACTGAATACGTTATCCGTGCAGAGACAGCCAGCACCGCACTCAGAAACGCTGGTGAGACCCTGAGTGATGGGCTGTTAGTAGCAATGATTTTGAAGGGACTACCAGAATCATTCAAACCGTTCGCTATTCATGTCATGCAAAATGATGCGACAAGGCCTTTTGCCGAATTCAAAACGAAACTACGGAGCTACGAGGACACAGAAAATGCGCGCAACCGCATCCAAAGACAACGTCATGAAGGCGCGAGTGCAGCCGAGTGCGAGACCCGCTCTGGCGAGTGCTGGTGATCGGGGAGCTGAGAGTGCGGACATAGTGTGCTTCAGATGGGGCCTGAAAGGACACAAAGCCAGAGCATGTCAACGCAAGCAGTGGTGTAGTCAGTGCAAAAGCACCACATATCGGGACGCAATCTGCAGACGGAGACAGCGGCGGGACGACGCGCGACAAGTGTCCGAGGAGGCGAGCAACAAAGCGTATGCATTCCTGACGAGTGACGGGGACGTGGAAGATCCAGCCAGGGCGCGGTGTCAAGATGAGAGGTCTTATGGTGGACACGGGAGCAACTTCACATATCATCACGGATATAGCAAAGTTCAAGAAATTCGATGACAGGTTCCAGGCCGAGACACACTGCGTGGAGTTGGCTGATGGCACAAGAAGCAATGGAATCACGGAGCGCAGAGGAGACGCTGATGTGTGCTTGATCGATAGCAGAGGGCGACGCCACAACGCGACGCTGAGACGGGCGTTGTACATCCCCTCATACCCGCAGGACATCATTTCTGTGAAAGCAGCTACTGCCAGCGCAGCGACCGTAATCTTCAGGAAAGGAAAGGACGTTCTACGAGACAGAGACGGTACACAATTCCACATTCTTTTTTTTTTTTAATTTATTTCTGATTTTTCCCTTTTTTCTCCCAATTTAGTGGCCAATTGATCCCTATTTTAATTCAAACACCCACCCTCGTATTGCATGCGTTCGCCAACTGCATCTCTCCGGCCGGCAGTCTCGAAGGAAAGCGCCTCCCCACTTTCGTGACAAGGCGAATCCAAGCCGAACCACTGTTTTTCCGACACACACACACAGACGCATTCACATGACGAACACAAGCCGACTCCGCCCCCCTCCCGAAGACAGCGTTGCCAATGATTGCTGCTTCATCGAGTCCGGCCATAGTCGGATCTGACGAGACCGGGGCGCGAACCCCAGTCCCCAGTGGGCAACTGCATCGACACCAAGCCGATGCTTAGACCGCTACGCCACCGCGGACCCTACAATTCCACATTCATGAGCACAACAGACTATACTACTTGCACACAGTAAATGATGAATGTGATGACCAATGTAAAGCGTGTTTTGATGTACAGACATCATGGCATGAGATTCTAGGGCACTGTAATTACGATGATGTTCAGAAATGACAAAATGTTGTTGATGGTATGACAATCAAGGGCAAAGTAGACAAACCTACCCTACATTGCGAAGTGTGCACTCAGGGAAAATGTATCCAAATAGGGAGCCTGATGTGAGAGCCAAAGCAGCTCTCGAGTTGGTACACACAGATCCAGTGGGACCAATAGATCCAGAGTCCAGAGACGGGTATAGGTTTGCGTTATCATTCACTGATGATTATTCCAATGCAGTGTTCGTGTACTTTCTAAAAATCAAGAGTGACACGGTGCAAGCAACAGAGAAGTTTCTTGCTGACACAGCCCCATACGGGAAAATTAAATGTATCAGATCTGACGATGGTACAGAATTCATGGGAAAGAATTACCAGGCACTACTCAGCAGAAATGCAATTAGGCATGAGACCTCAGCACCATACTCACCACACCAGAATGGTACAGCTCAGCAAAACTGGCGAACCCTGTTTGACATGGCGAGGTGTATGCTAATAGAGAGCGAGTTGCCAAAAGTGTTATGGACCCATGCAGTGCAGACAGCAGCTGTAGTGAGGAACAGATGCCTTTGCAATCGCACAAAACAGACGCCTTACTTAATGTTGACAGGAAAACGGCCTAACATTTCTAGGATGCAAAGGTTTGGGTCAGTGTGTTATGCCTATAAGCATGACAAGAGGAAACTAGACTCGAGGTGTGAGAAAGGAATCTTTGTCAGGTACGACAAGAATAGCCCAGCCTACATGGTCTATTATCCTGACAATGGGAAAGTGCAGAGGCACAGACTGGTTAAGTTTGTGACAAAAACGATGGCAGAGCAGCAGAGAGAATCCATCTTGCTCCCTGTGTACAGCCCCAGCAACCCTCAAGCACATCTTGGTTGGCTGCAAGACCAGCCTCACCCAAGGCAGATACACCTGGCGACACAATCAGGTGCTCAGGTGCTTGGCAGCTGAACTTGAGCGCAAGAGGGTTTCCATCAATGCCCAACCCTTCAACAAACAGGAAGGGCCCCGGCGTTTTCCAGCTTTCGTTCGGGAGGGGGATAAACTGAAGGCCAACGCTTCACTTCCCGACTTAGGCTCGCTAAACTCAGCCAGGGATTGGGAAATGTGGGTGGACTTAGGCCAGAAGCTCATTTTCCCGACAGAGATCGCAACAACCACCTTGCGACCAGACCTCGTCCTCTGGTCTAATTCTTGCCAGCTCGCTTACATCATTGAGCTGACAGTCCCCTTGGAGGATGGAGTCGATGAAGCATATGAGCGTAAGAAGCTGCGGTATGCCAACCTAGCAGCTGAAGCAGAGGACAGAGGCTGGAAGGTGAAGGTGCGCCCTGTGGAGGTGGGTTGTAGGGGCTTTGTTGCCAGCTCCACAGTAAAACTCCTGAGGGAACTAGGAGTCAGGGGGCAGGCCCACAGGAGAGTGATCAAACAGCTAGCAGACACTGCTGAGAGGACTAGCCACTGGCTCTGGATCAAAAGGAGAGACACCGTCTGGGCTGCCAGGGTGAACAGCTAACCACAGGTCACACACCCAGGACCGATCAACCTGTGGTGGGACTGCCTCAGCGGAGGGTGTCTTGTGATAAAAGGCCGAAACACCCTGTGATGCAGAGGTACATAACTGACGATGTGTCCTGGTGGCGCCAATGTTACCTTGGCAGACATCTCCAGTTTATTTCCCACCGAAACTGTTGCAGTGCAAACACTAGGGATTTTAACAACCAGTCCTTTTTTGAAACTGCTACTCTCTCCATTCAAAAAGAATATTTCTTGTAATGAATGAACACCTAATTGTCTAGTTCTGAAGTATAAGAAAACCCCCACTTTTTAAACTTAAGTTTCAGAAAAACATTGTCTTATATTAGGGCCAACACGGTGTCCTTTCTCTCCAGAGTGGTAGAGAACTCTTAGCATAGTTTTTTTTTTTTCGCTTTAGGCGCTGATAAGGAACACCCTGCACTGGTCACACTTCCTCTCTAGAACCCAAGTCGACGGAGAACTTTAACCCCTGAGTGAGTGTATTGGGGTGGTGACTAGTTAAATCATGCTAATTTTGGGTTTGCTGTAATTTCAATTGGTATCAAAAACTCATGAGCTGGGGCGTCCGTGTAGCGTGGCGGTCTATTCCGTTGTCTACCAACACGGGGATCGCCGGTTCGAATCCCCGTGTTGCCTCCGGCTTGGTCGGGCATCTCTACAGACACAATTGGCCGTGTCTGCGGGTGGGAAGCCGGATGTGGGTATGTGTCCTGGTCGCTGTAGTAGCACCTCCTCTCTGCCTGTTCGGGGGGGAACTGGGGGGAATAGCGTTATCCTCTCACGCGCTACGTCCCCCTGTTAAAACTCCTCACTTTTAGGTGAAAAGAAGCGGCTGGTGACTCCACATGTATTGGAGGAGACATGTGGTAGGCTGCAGCCTTTCCAGGATCTGCAGAGGGGGTGGAGTAGCGACCGGGACGGCTCGGAAGAGTGGGGTAATTGGCCGGGTACAATTGGGGAGAAAAAGGGGGAAAATAAAAAAAAACAAAAAACAAAACAAAACCTGCTGTTAAATTCGTCATATGTGAATACTTCCCTGTGTTTAGGTGTGAGCACAGGGTCCGAAATTAACACACGCCACCCACCAAATGCGAGTAGGTTTTCTGATTGGCGAGTAACTCTCAGAAGCCTACCCGCCACATGGCGAGTAACAAAAAAAGTGAAATCCAACCACTTAACCCCCCTCCCCTCTCTCTCGCTCTCCCTCTCTCTCTCCTTAGCAACAGCAACATAGCAACAACAATAACAGAAACAAAGTGCATTAGAACAATAACAGCAACAACAATTACAGAAATTAACCAATTAAAGTGCATTTGAACTATAACATAGCAACAACAGAAACTAACCAATCAAAGTGCATTAGAATGTTGCTAGACGCTGCTAGCGGGTAACATTACTCACACACTCGAGAGGAACAATGACAGCAGCACCGTCAAACTCGGTACTAGCCTACTCTATTCTTATAACTAACGTTAGCGAGCAACACCGGTTACGTGGCGATATTTAGAAGGCGCAAAACCACCACCAAAAAGACAACCATGCCCTGAAGAGGAGGAAGAAGCCACCATCGCCATCAAACCGAAAAAAAGAAAGTTTAGTGAAAAATGGAGGTGTGACGATAAAGGAGCTGCGAGAGGCTGGCTGGAGTATAACGCACAGACCGTGATAATGAGTTGCTCTCGGTCTGTCGCCAGTATGGCAAAAACCGTAGCAATTCCTTTGTCGTCGGTAACAAGATAATTATTGCTCTTTCACGTGTTTATTCAGAAAGTCAAACCGGAACTACAAGCATACACTAGAGGACAATAAAGCGCATTAGCGACACCCATTGTCAAATTACTGTATTACAACACTCCCACTAAATTTTACAATGGCATTAAGGCACTTCACACTAAATTATATTAATAATAGCCGTGCTCTCCTTCACAAATAATGTCAAGATAATAAATCCTTAAACTTAAAAAACTTGCAAGATTCCTTTTCTTACTTCTTTTACCTTGCTTACAGCCTTCTTACCATTTTCAACAGAAAAACGGTGCCTATTACAGTAAACAGAATTACACAGGGAAAAGCCCAATCTCTCTCCTAAGATATTCAAACTTCTGTTTAGTCTGTGGCTTGGTCAAGATATCTGCCTTCATGTCACTTGTTGGGCAATATTGCAGTTCTATTTGCCCATTTTGCACACATTCACGGATGTAGTGGTAGCGAATGTCTATGTGTTTAGTCCTTGAGTTATCCACTCGATTCTTCGCGATTGCAATGGCTCTTTGGTTGTCCTCCAGGATCACTGTGGGCGTAGCATCCATTCCGAGATCATTCAGTAATCATCTCAGCCAGGTACCCTCTTGAGCAGCTTGACTGAGTGCGACGTACTCGGCTTCTGCTGTTGAAAGTGCAACTGTTGCCCGTTTCTTGCTGAGCCAGCTCACTGCTCCTCCACTCAGTAAGAACATCCATACAACTGTGAGTTGTATGGACGAGTCTACACTTGTATCTCTCCACTCGTCCATCACTATGATGCTTGACTTTGAACACCCATCTTGATCATATGGCCTTTCTATCCCTTGGTAAATCCACTAAGTCCCACGTCTCATTTTCCAGCAGCGACTCATATTCCAAGTCAGCCGCCTCCTGCCATTCCTTTGCATTAGTACTCATCATTACTTCTTTCAGTGTGCTTGGCTCTATGACACGACACACATTGGCATAATGCTCAACAGTCACTATATCAGCAAACTCATCATATCCATATCTCCTTGGAGCCCTTCTGATTCTATCGCCTTCTCTAGCAGCTTCATCGACAGTGACCTCGTCATCTGGTGTTCCACTCTCATCTGTGTTCATGGTTACCTCGTTCTCTGAGCAGGTCACTTCCATTTCCTGTTTCCAGTCGAAGTCTGATTCATTAAAGATGACATCACGACGAATTAGAATCCTCCTTTTCTCTTCATCAAACAGGCGATAGCCTTTGGCATTGTTTGCATATCCCATGAAACGAAGCTTCGCAGCCTTCTTGTCCAGTTTTCTTCTCTCTATGTCTGGGATATGTGCATAAGCAACACAGCCAAACACTCTCATGTGACTCATATCCGGCTTTTTGCCACACCATCTCTCGTAGGGTGTCTCTTGCTTCAGGACAGATGTGGGCAGCCCGTTCTGTATGTTAGCTGAGGTTGCTACAGCCTCTGCCCAGTACATCTTTGGCAACTTAGCATGAGACAGCATACCTCTAGCTGCATCAATTCATGTCCTATTTTTTCTTTCTGCAACACCATTTTGCTGTGGTGAGTGAGGTACAGTCATCTCATGGTGGATACCTTGAGCCTTCAAATATTCTTGAAACTCCTTTGATGTGTACTCATCACCATTGTCTGTTCTCGGTCTTGTGACGTTCTGCCCACACTCATTGGAGAATGTTTTCTCAAATTCCTTGAATTTGCTAAGGACTTCACTCTTCTGTTTCAGAAGAGTATACCTTGCAGCATCTAGAGTAATCATCGATAAAAGTCACAAAATATTTTGCTCCACCTATAGATTCAGTCTGCATGGGACCACAGACGTCACTACGGATCAGCTGCAACTTGCGTTTGGAACGGATTTCTCCAAATGGCTTGTATACAGCCCGTCAGATCTCTGTGTTCCCATTCCTTGAAGAGTTCCATCTTTCCCACGTATGTAGCAGCGAGACTTCTTGAACTGCACCGTATTTCCTTTTCTGGCAGCAGCTCCCACTGAGAATAGATTCCCAGATAGCTTTGGAACATACAGCACGTCATATATTGTGACATTTTTTACATCACTTTCTTTGAAAGTCATTCTCATTTTGACATTGCAAAGTCCTAGGGTGTCAACCACCCTGCCGTCACCGAGTTTCACAGACTGTGCTTTTGAGAATTGCCGGTAGTCTTGAAGAATTTCTTTATCACATGTCATGTGCTTTGATGCGCCCGAATCAATCAACCATTCTACCTGCTGTGGCCTCTCAGTCGGGTTTGCCTCTTTAGCGACGTAGGCACTTCAGACGAATCTTCTGCATCTTCACACATCATACTTTTGGCCTTGTGGGTTTTCTTTTTCTTTTTCCAACTTGGGCAGTCGCGCTTTATATGCCCTTCTTTCCCACATTTGTAACATCTCCACATGCTTGGTCTTTCAGCTCCCACTGCCTTGGAGTTAGCCTGCATATCTCCACGAAATTGTGATGGCATGGCTGATGCACCACCTGACGTAGCACCACTGGAGTTATCATTAGCATTCACTCGCTTTTGCTCTTCATTTATTAATGCTTGCTGAACAAACTGCAGTGTCAAATTATCAATCTTTGTTTCTAGTGCAGTGACAGTTGTAGCACAGCTTGGTGGCAAACTACCCAAGAGTGTTATAATTTGGTCTTCCTCCTCAATCACAGAACCTATTGCTCCTAGCTGATCAGTCAGTTCCTTCATTCGTTTTAAATGTTCATTTAAACTTTCTCCTTCATTTTACATCTGAAATATTTTTTCTTCAGGAACATTTTATTTGCCAAAGTATCTCTCTCAAAATGTCCTTTTAGCATGTTCGACGCCTCTTTTGGAGTCTGGCAGCTTGTTATCAGGTACAACTGGGGTGTTCTTACATTCAGCACCAACACAGAGAATGCCTTCTCTCTCCGTTTCGTGAATTCAGCTTGTGCGTGTGCATTAGCATCTGCAGCTAGAACATCTGTCTCCATTAGCATGCCCCATAGTCCTTTGGCTTTCAGCAAGTGTTCCATCTGAAATGTCCACGTTGCCCAGTTCTCTGGTCCGCTCAGCTTGTCAATAAACAGCTTATCTTCCATTGTGAATTCCACAACACCGTTTATCTCACACAAAACTCTGTGTAAAACAGCCTTTTAGCGACGCTCTGGGCCCCTAACCCATTGCTCTTTCACGTGTTTATTCAGAAAGTCAAACCGGAACTACAAGCAGACACTAGAGGACAGTACAGCGCATTAGCGACACCCATTGTCAAATTACTGTATTACAACAGTAATGAAGGTAGAAAACATCAAGGAGCATTAGACCTCCAGATGTCACATTGCCGACTTCAAATGGCGTGCGAGTAAGTGAATTTAGTTGTCATCTCAAAATATCCTTTCACAGCGTAAACAAAGTGCTGGCTGTAGCTAACGCTAGCCAGCTAGCACTAGTATGTAGGGTTGCCAACTGTCCCGTATTAGCCAGGACGCCCCGTATTTAGATCAAAAGTGGTTCGTCCCGTACGGGACGACATTTGTCCCGTATCTGAATGATTTAAAAATATTTTATATATATACACGTATACTGCCTTTAAATCTGGCCTATGTGTGCTGTGTGGGAATACCGATGGGTGGCGCTCAGTTGGAAAGAAGCATCATTTTAAACTAACTCGCCCGTATGTGTAACTTACTCGTCTCTTCCTCTCGATGCTGTTGGGAAAAATGAGTGCAAGTGTAGATGGCGATTCGGGACCTCCGAAAAAGAAAAGATTGTGCAAGTAGTGGAAAGAAAAGTAGAGACCCTTTTATGACCTACGTCACGCAGAGCATGCGTGCGCATTTTGGCAGCAACAGAGGCACCCTCTCCATCTCCAGTCAATGCAGAGTGCAAGTGGATTTTTGATGGATTGATATTTACATTTTTAAAATGTCATCTTGTTGTGTTGTGGGTTGCTCGAACAGCTCTAGCAAAACTAAAGGTATTAATTTCTACCGCATTCCATCGGGGAAAAGACCGCTCAATAGACCCTTTTATGACCTACGTCACGCAATGTGCGCGCGCGCATTTTGGCAGCAAAATCACGCGATTACCGTTTACCAACTGTAAAAGGGTCTATATAATTGGGTTAAACCTGTCAGTGGCGATTTGGCGAGAGATATCTGCGACCGGTGTCGTCGGGAGTTTTTGATCAGCCACGGAGGAGAAAATGACGTGAAACAACATGCCGCCACGCACAAGAGGACTACACCCGCTAAAGGTGCATCTAGCATTAGCAAGTTCTTCGCCACGACTACCACTGAAAATGACAAAGTTGCTGCGTGCGAGATTTCATCTGTATATCATACAGTTAAACACGGACTGAGCTACAGCAGCATGGACTGTAACAATAAGCTTAATAGCAAAAAGTGCTCGATAGATAAAGTCATTATTATTATGCCGCCGACTGATTGGATGTGAGACTCAAGTTCTTTTTACTGATGTTACATTTACACCGTAGAACTGAAAGCGCAGACAAAGAAAAAATAACATCAGCTTGTACACTCATTAGGAAAATAGCACTGCTTAGCACTGCAGCTTATACAGCTAATGAAAACATAAGCTAATACTAACCACTTTAGCCTGCTTCTCAACCAACGGCAGAGTTATCTTGGATAGTCCTCCCAGGCAATCTTCTCAGTCCAAATACGATGCTTGAACACAAACTTTTCTTCAATCTTACATGCACTCTTTCATATGTAACTGTAGTGGAAAAACTACAAAGCATAGAGTGACAAAAAAACAAAACAAAACAGACTAGCAAGGTTACAGTACAGCTACAGGCGCGTCTTAGTCCTTGTGTGAAGTTTACGGAATTAACCTGCACTACTTCCGGTTTTGAGAATGTTAAAATAAAGGCGAGTATTTCAAATAAAAGCACATAGAATGGCTGCAATTACAATTATTATTATTATTACGTATGAATATATTTTTAACAGACATGTTCACTTTATATCTTTAGCCTACTGTAAGTGGCTTTCCAATAAGTCACTGGTGCATGCCAGTGAAAGTAACTGACGCGCGCCGGCATCAGCTGTTGCATACACAAACAATGTCCAGACGTTACCGTTGATTTGCTTCTTCATTTATTGCTCACACACTTCTTTTACAGCGTTTCTTTGCATTCAAGTACATCAAACTTCATCTTTCTCACAGTTAGGTAGCCTATAGTAAATTTATACTGCTACTCTATCCTCGACGCCTCGGACGCGGTAAAAAAAAACTGTATGCCACCTAGCATCCACACCTGACCTCATTAACCCACTCGTATAAATGCACTTCCCACAATGAGAAACTGCCACCTACTGACCAAAAGGTGAACTGACTCAAAATAAACACACAAATAGATAAATGGCTGTTACACTCCGGCCCCTAATTGTTGATGGCAGGCAGACAACAATTCTAAACAATATAAAACAGCCATTAAACACAGTTTTCTTATAACAGAGGTACCTTGATACTTTTATACCCAAACATGGTGTATTAGTATCAGTTATACGTCTGAAACCGCCTTTAATAGGCAAAGTTTGGTTATAGGTCTTTTTGTAACATTACACTTTGTTTTGAGACGAACAGACCGCACCAGACCATTCTTGTCAGGAAAGGTTTCTAACACTCTGCCGAGTATCCAAGAGCCACAAGGAGCAGTCGAGTCCACTATTAAGACAATATCCCCAGGAACGAAACTTCTTTTCTCTTGGTTCCATTTTTTGCCGTGCCTGAAGCAGAGGAAGGTATTCCTTTACCCATCGTTTCCAGAACAAATCTGAAATATATTGAACCTGCCTCCACCTGCTTTTCACATACAGATCCTCTTTCACAAACAGTCCAGGTGGTACAGCAGGTTTGCCTTTCATGAGGAGAATATGATTCGGCGTGAGAGGTTCAAGATCATTCGGATCCTCAGACAGAGCAGTGATGGGCCGATCGTTCAATATGGCCTCAACCTCACAGAGAACTGTATGAAGTCCGTCATTGTCCAGTGTCTGCTGATGTAAGATAGAGCTAAGCACCTTCCTGATCATCCGAATGACACGTTCCCAAACACCACCATAATGTGATGCTGATGGGGGATTAAAACTCCACTTGACTCCATGTTGAAGCAGGGCTCCTTGTATTTTGTTGTGCTCTAATCCTGCAAGAGCTTCCCTTAATTCCCTTTCTGCGCCAACAAAATTTGTCCCATTGTCGGGATCGCATATGAGAAACTGGGCCTCTTCTGCTCATAAATCTCCGCAAAGCATTAATGCATGCATTGGTGTCCAATGAGTTCGCCATCTCTACGTGAACAGCTCTGCTTGCCAAACAGGTGAAAACCACTCCATAGCATTTACAGAAGCTTCTCCCTCTCTTGACCTCGATTGGCCCAAAATAGTTGACTCTGACATTCGTAAACAGAGGGAGGTCAGGCAAAACCCTTTCCACGGGCAGGTCCGCCATTTTTTGTTCACCTGCTCTTCCAGTGTAGCGTCTACAAGTACAGCAGTCAGATATGATTTTCCTCATAGCTGAATTAACATTTGTAATCCAGTACTTCCTCCTTACTTTGGATAGTGTGTGGTTTCTTCCCTGTGACCCAGCTGTTGGTGAATATGCCGAGGGATGAGTGTTGAAATATGCTGATATTTTGAGAGAATGAGTGGGCGCTTGATTTCATCTGGCAGCGCTGCCCTACTCAGTCGTCCTCCAAGTCTAAGCAGACTATCCTCCAGGCGTGGATTCAGTTTGTAAATAGAACTTTCCTTTCTGACTGCAGACTTTCCAGATGAAAGTGTGCAATTTCCTCCTTGAACCGCTGCTGCTGAGCATAACGAATAATGCACATTTCTGCCTCAAGAAGGTCGTCTGATGAGACGCTCTGGCCCCCACATGCACTTCTGACCTTCATCTCCAACTGCATATGACTTGATGGCTTATTTGCATCAGAAGCCTGTAACTCCTTTCTCCTTTGGCTCAACTTCAACAGCGTCCTCTTTACCTTGAGGAACCAGGCAGCAGCAACCTTAAGCCTCCTCCAGTCAGAGAAATAAGCAATAAGTTGGTCAGTAGCATCAGGTGAGTCCTTGGCAATTACAGCATTCACAGTGAAGTCTTTCTTGACTTCTGGGTTGTCCAATAAAATGGCGTTTTCCACAGTACTTTCTGGCCAACACTTCTTTGGCTTCCAAAGAAAGTCAGGCCCTTTAATCCATCTGCTGCCAATCAGTAGGTCGTCAACTTTCATACCTCTGGACGCATCGTCTGCCGGATTGTCTTTGGTGTTGACATACCTCCATTGTGACATCTTTGTAGCGTCTCTGATGGTTGAAACCCGGTTTGCCACAAAAGTATGAAAGCGCCTGTCATCATTCCTTATATACTTCAGAACAGAGGTGCTGTCTGTCCAAAAGACTGAGTCCTGCAACTGCAGCTGGAGTTCTGCTCTTAACATCCTGTCCACACGAACGGCAAGGACCGCAGCTGTAAGCTCCAGGCGCGGGATGGTAACCTGCTTTAGCGGTGTAACTCTTGCTTTGCCGAGCAGGAAGGCGACATGAACATCATGCTGGTTATTCTCCATCCGTATGTAACTGACGGTGCCATATCCACCTTCACTCGCATTGGAAAAGTGATGCAGCTGAGCCAGTGTAGGCTGTCCAAGGTCCTTTGGTTTAATGCACCTCCTGATTTTGAACTCGGACATCTTGTTAGGCTCTTCCAGCCACTTCGTCCAGGGTTTTTGTAGATCATCGGGAAGGTTGTCGTCCCAACCACAGCTTCTCCTGCAGAGCTCCTGTAACAAGATTTTGCCAGGCAGAGTAATTGGTGCAATAAACCTCAAAGGGTCGTAAACTGAACTGAGCAGACACAGCATGCCACGTCGAGTGTAAGGCCGTTCTTTCACCAGCATCTTAAACTGGAAGGCATCACTCTCGATGCACCACTGCAGACCAAGGGCTCTCTCTAAGGGAAGATTATCCCTATCCAGATTCAGTTCATGTAAGT
This sequence comes from Lampris incognitus, assembly GCF_029633865.1. NCBI lineage: Eukaryota > Metazoa > Chordata > Actinopteri > Lampriformes > Lampridae > Lampris > Lampris incognitus. Next base: position 92,808,298 of record NC_079211.1, on the reverse strand, counting down.
CATTGGCTCGGTGTTCCTCAGTGACCGTGCGGAGCACTTTACGGCTGTTACTGACCCACTTTGTCAGACGAAAGCCTTCTCTTTGGCAGACAGCTGTTAGATCTTTAATCATTTTAATTGCCTCTTCTTCCGAAGACATGCTTTTTAAACAATCATCCACGTAGAAGTTTTGCTTCACTGTCTGAATCACCTCGGCTGGAAAGAGCGCCTGATTGTCCTCAGCTGTCTTCCTGAACACATAGCCGGCACAACTCAGAGATGAAACGGCCCCAAATAAGTCGACGGTCATCCTGTACTCTGTAATCTCTTGACTCAGATCACCCTCGGGCCACCACAGGAAACTAAGGAAGTCTGTGTCTGTTTCTGCCACCTTGACCTGATAGAACATCTGCTGTATGTCTCCCATCAAAGCCACAGGCTCCTGCCTGAATCTTGTGAGCATGCCAAGCAAACTGCTAGTAAGGTTGGGACCCTGCAAAAGTCAGCTGTTCAGTGATGTTCCCTTAAAGGTTGCCCCACAGTCAAATACCACCCGCAAAGTATTCTTCCTCGGATGTTAGACTCCGTGATGGGGGATATACCAGACCTTTCCTTCTTCACAGTCCAACTGGGGCTGGGGTATTTTTTCTGCGTAACCTTTGCTGATGACGTCAGTGACGAAGCTTGCATATTCCAGATGAAACTGCTCATTTTTCTCAAATCTTTTTAGCCCAAGTATCCTTTGCTTGGCTACAGAGAGATTATTGGGGAGCATGGGCTGCTCTTTCCTGAAAGGCATTTTTAGGCTATAGTGCCCATCCAACAGCTTTGCAGAATGGTTTACAATTTCCAAGAACATCATGTCTTCTCTTGACATGGCCTTGTCCTCATATGTCCGTTCATTGAAATCATGCATGTACTGGTTGTTTAGCAGTTCCTTCAGCTGGCAGACTGGGATCCTATTCACAGCAGCGACAGCCAGTCCAGCATCCGGGTTAGCAGTGTTGCTGCCTTGCACTGGACCATTAATGACCCAACCAAGCACTGTCTTTATGGCGTATGGGCCTCCTCCACAGCTGTTGACGATATCCCAGGGTTCCAGTAACTTGGGAGCATTGCTACCAATCAACAAGTCAACACTGGCTTTGATGCAAGGAATTTGGATGGTTGACAGGTATGGCCACCGTGCCAGGTCTTCCTGTGTAATGATATTGTCAGATGTTACAGGCATTTTCCTTTGAGTGAGCACATCTGGTAGCTGGTAATAGCACTCGTTGTTAAGACCAGACACTTCAAGGTCGGTAAGTGTGTATGTTGAGATGACCTTCTCCTGGCCCATGGTGCGTAGGAGAAAGTTTGCACGTCTTCCTTCAATATTCAACTCTTACATGAGACTCTCCGAACAGAATGTGGCTGAATTGCCGGATCCAAAAAAGCGTAAGTATGTATCACTTTGCCTCCTTTGGTGGTCTTAACCTTTACAGGCAATATTGACAGGACACAATCATCCTTTCCAGCCCCTGTATGCCCACAAGTTCCTTGAGAAACTAATGCACCACTGCATGATGGTCTCTTGAACTGTTTCAAGTCTGTGCTAGCTCTTTCCTTCTTAACATGAAGAACGGTGGGATGTCTTTTGCCACAACTTTTGCAAGTAAGGCGCCTTTTGCAATCCTTGCTCATGTGTCCAATACACAGGCAGGCAAAGCAGATTCCTTTCTCCTTTAGAAAGTTGATTTTCTCCCGATGCTTCTTTCTGTTCAGTTGTGGACACTCCTCCAATGAGTGCTCACGAGAGCAGCACATACAAACAGTGGGATTACGCTTCTCAGTCATACCTTGTTTCCTTGGGGCATTACCACTAGCTCCCGTTTCGTCCGCATTATCAGCAAGCTTTATTGTTGTGGCAAAGCTACTTCCTTTTACATCCTTCCTGTGCAGGGGCTTAGTCATATTCCTCAAGCCAGTTTTAAAAAATGAAGAGTCCTGAATATCACGTAACTTCACGTTCAATGAAAGCAACAAGATCTGTGAACCGTGCCCGGCGTTTGTACTTCTCCAATACGTCATGTGCAGTGGTCCTCCATCTTTCTCTCAATTTGAACGGCAGATTTGACATTACTGTTCTCATGGTGGTTGGTGTGTCCAGCTCAGTCATGTATTCAAGTTCTTCCATCATGTTACAACAACCTCGCAAGAACAAACAGTGGCCTGCAATGCCTTCACATCCTCAGATTTAACTGGAGGCCAAGCCAGAGCTTTCCCGGTATAAGCAGCAGCGATCTTAAATTCATTTCCAAAATGTTCGTGCAGAAGCTCCTTTGCCAGTGCATAGCCGCGTTCATGAACCATATGCTGACAGCTGCGTACGAGTTCCCTAGGCTGCCCCCTAGTGAACTGCTCCAGAAAATACAAGCTGTCAGCTTTGCTGGCTCTGTCTTCCACACCATGCTCAAATGCTCGTTGAAAGCTCTGTATTCAAGAGGATTTCCGTCAAACACTGGGATGTCTCTAGCTGGTAGAGACATTGATTTGTCTCTGCATTATGTTATAGATGCCTCCAAATGCTTCCTCTTCAGGTTGCAGTTGCATAGGTTGTGTGAAATCCAGTGATGGTTGCACATGAGGAACAGAGAGCACACGTTGTGCTATTTCATGATAGCTTGTATTGACAGGAGCCTCTTGAGTTGGTTTAGCTTTAAGCTGTTTACTTGTCTCCTTAGGACGTGCACCACTTGAAAATGGCACATTTTGCGTTGCTGTTGACTCGTTTTTGTGCCTTAACGAGCTTCCTGAGAGAGGTTCATACTCCTTTGCCATGGGGTTGAGAGATTTGGAAGTTGAATGCTGTTGAGCTTTCCTTTCCAGATAGGAATTAATGCCATCAGATGAAGCTTTGGATACACTCTTGCCGCCTGAAGCTTGAAGGATTTCCAGTTTAGCAGCTGTTGCAGCTATTTCAGCTTCTAGCTTGAGCTGCTCCCTTTTTCTCCGTAATTGCTGTTCCTGCTCCTCCAACGCATGCTGCCCATTCAGAGCTGCTGCACGGGCAACAAGTGCAGCTCTCTCTGCCTCTGCTTTAATGCGTAAAGATGCTGTGGAACTACTACTTTTCCTGCTGCCAGCGCTGTGTCTGCTCGAATGCTTACTAGCAACATTTGACACACTGTCTTCAGGGTGAATATCATCAATGACCTCATTTTCATCGTTGTCATTGTTTTCAACTTGCGATGACCCATTTTTATCACCATTTTTGAAAGTTTGTGTCAACCATTTTTGCACATCATTAATAAAGTCATTATTCATCATCAATTTTGCCTTAAACTATGTTTGTTGTCTTTCAAGTTCATCACCATTCAATAAACCCATCAATGAATTATGCAACGATTTAACTTCATCCCACAGAGCAACAAATTTAGCAAAAGTGCATTTTACCTCAGGTTCGCAATCATTTTCTGTCATCAACTCTCCCACAATTTTCTTTAGATTACGTGCTTTGTTTAATTTGGCCTTTTTTGTACTTTGTAACTTTCAATTTTTTCACAAAGTGAGTGGTTAACTTAACAATCCGCTTTGGCCTATCTGACTTGATTTCCCCATTTTCATTTTCATTTGAATCAATATCAGACATGCCATGAGCATTCGAGCCTTTAGCGGCAGCCCCAATAGCCGCAGCAGTCCCAGTAGCCTCAGCAGGCCAGTCCAGCAAATTATCGCCGTTGTTTACGTCTGCCATTGCAACAGTCCCGCGCGAACCCGGAAACGCAAGTCAAGTCACATTGTTTTCTTTTCAGCTACCAAACTTGGATTTACGCTCAAACATGTGTGCACACAGAGTCAAATGGCCATTAATTATTGTGTAGCGCTACTCATACCTCATGAAGAAGAATCCATAATTATTGGCGTTCCCACCGGTCCCGCTGAATCCACATCCGCTGCCGCACTGGACACCCGCCTGGATCCGCAGTCGGCGTCCTCCGCCTCGGCGTCCCCCGCACTGGATACCCGCTTGGCCCCACCGTCGGCGTCCCTCACCTCGGCAACCCTCGTCCCGCACCGCGGCTCCAGCATGCACAGGTGGTCCGTCCTCATTCACGCTCAGGCAATGCGTGACGATCGTTTCAACGTTCATGGAAGCGAGTTTTTTGACTACTGTAAGTGGCTTTCCAGTAAGTCACTGGTGCATGCCAGTGAAAGTGATTGACGCGCGCCGGCATCAGCTGTTGCATACACAAACAATGTCCAGACGTTACCGTTGATTTGCTTCTTCATTTATTACTCACACACTTCTTTTACAGCGTTTCTTTGCATTCAAGTACATCAAACTTCATCTTTCTCACAGTTAGGTAGCCTATAGTAAATTTATACTGCTACTCTATCCTCGACGCCTCGGACGCGGTCAAAAAACTGTATGCCACCTAGCATCCACACCTGACCTCATTAACCCACTCGTATAAATGCACTTCCCACAATGAGAAACTGCCACCTACTGACCAAAAGGTGAACTGACTCAAAATAAACGCATAAATAGATAAATGGCTGTTACACCTACTATAGTATTTTCTGTGTCGAAATGTAAAATCACTTTGGGCTACATTGTTTGTATGAAAAGTTATATACAAATAAAGTTTATTATTATTATTACATAAGGCTCTGGGCTACCTATACAAAGCGTCATGTAGGCTGTTACTCTGGCAATTTCTTCTTGATTACCTCCGCCCTCCCGTACCCCCGTCCCGTTTTCCTGGGACAGAATATTGGTAACCCTACTAGTATGTGACACCTAGCTTGCACTAACGTTAGCTGTGTGCTAACTTCAACACCATGAAACAGGGTAAAACTGATTGGCGGTCCAACCTCAACTCAGACACACTCTCGGATCTACTGATGGTGCAGCTGTCATCTCCCGAGATCAGGGAGTATGACCCAACCAGTGTTATTGATCTGTAGCACCAAGACTCTGACAGGAGCAGGAAGCCAGACTTCATGGACGGTGCAGAGAGTGGCTGCTGTAGAGTGAGAAGTAGTCTGGGACTAGGGATGGGCATGTGAAACACTCGAGTAGTTATAATAATACTGCAAATAAAACATGAAATCATACTTGTAACATCTTATCGTTTAACCATTGACTAATTTTACATAGAAATATTTGTGTTTCAAATCTGCTCTTGTCACATTTTTAAAAGCTTTTATTCAACACAATACCTTATTCTCTCATTGATGTACTGAAAACGTAATAAAACGAATTCGGGGGGGGGGCGGCAACCACAGGAATTGCCGCGGCTGGGACACGAACCCGTATTGCCCGCACCGCGGGAGACATCGCTGACTGCTCGACTAAAGGATCAGACCTGTCAGCCAGCGGCCAACGTGTCTACTTATCCATGCACGTTACACTACCCCCCTCCTTCGGGAAGCGCGTCCTCAGCATATCAGCTCCCTAACGCCTTTGGGCGCACGCGCTTCCGATGACCTCACGGTCTCACCATCCCACTTCTGACACCTACACCTACTTTCGGCTGCTCCCGTTAGGGGTCACCACAGCGGATCATCTGTTTCCATTTCTTCCTGTCTTCTGCGTCTTCCTCTGTCACACCAGCCACCTGCATGTCCTCCCTCACCACATCCATAAACCTCCTCTTTGGCCTTCCTCTTTTCCTCTTTCCTGGCAGCTCCATATTCAGCATCCTTCTCCCAATATACCCAGCATCTCTCCTCCACACATGTCCAAACCATCTCAGTCTTGCCTCTCTTGCTTTGTCTCCAAACCACCCAACCTGAGCTGTCCCTCTAACACAATCATTCCTAATCCCGCCCTTCTTCGTCACTCCCAGTGAAAATCTTAGCATCTTCAACGCTGCCACCTCCAGCTCCGCCTCCTGTCTTTTCGTCAGTGCCACTGTCTCCAAACCGTATAACATAGCTGATCTCACAACCATCTTGTAAACCTCCCCTTTAACTCTTGCTGGTACGCTTCTGTCACAAATCACTCCTGACACTCTTCTCCACACTGCCTGCACTCTCTTCTTCACCTCTCTACTGCACTCCCCGTTACTTTGGACAGTTGATCCCAAGTATTTAAACTCAAATGCCTTTGTCACCTCCACTCCTTGCATCCTGACCATTCCACTGTCCTACCTCTCATTCACGCATAGGTATTCCGTCTTGCTCCTACTGACTTTCATTCCTCTTCTCTCCAGTGCATACCTCCACCTCTCCAGGCTCTCCTCAACCTGCACCCTACTCTCGCTACAGATCACAATGTCATCCGTGTAACGTATTGGGATTTATGTTAATGCGCATGCTCTCTGGTTAGTCTTTGATGGGGGGCTCTCGCGAGGCGAGACTAGGAAGTATTGGGGCTCTCGCGAGGCGAGACTAGGAAGTAATGTTACGTATGAGCCGAACTGGAGAAAACGCAGATGTAGCCTGATGGCTGAGTATCCTAACTTTGCCAAGTTCTAAGTAAAGAGTTCGTTTACAACCAATGTCTCTCTCGTCTCTAAGTCGAATCTTACAATCCGCGAACATCATCGTCCACGGAGACTCCTGCCTGATCTTGTCCGTCAACCTGTCCATCACCATTGCAAACAAGAAAGGGCTCAGAGCCGATCCTTGATGTAATCCCACCTCCACCTTGAACCCATCTGTCATTCCAACCGCACACCTCACCATTGTCACACTTCCCTCATACGTATCCTTCACCACTCCTACATACTTCTCTGCAACTCCTGACTTCCTCATACAATACCACACCTCCTCTCTCGGCACCCTGTCATATACTTTCTCTAAATCCACAAAGACACAATGCAACTCTTTCTGGCCTTCTCTATACTTCTCAATCAACATTCTCAAAGCAAACATCTCATCTGTGGTGCTCTTTCGTGGCATGAAACCATACTGCTGCTCGCTGATCATCGCCTCTCCTCTTAACCTAGCTTCTATTACTCTTTCCCAAATCTTCATGCTGTGGCTGATCAACTTTAGTCCTCTGTAGTTGCTGCAGATCTGCACATCGCCCTTGTTCTTGAAAATCGGTACCAGTAGGCTTCTTCTCCACTCCTCAGGCATCCTCTCACTTTCCAAGATTGTGTTAAACAATCTAGTTAAAAACCCCACTGCCATCTCTCCTAAACATCTCCATGCCTCCACAGGTATGGCATCAGGACCAACTGCCTTTCCACTCTTCATCCTCTTCATAGCTGCCCTCACTTCCTCCTTGTTAATCCACTGAACTTCCTGATTCACTATCCCTACATCATCCAACCTTCTGTCTCTCTCATTTTCTTCATTCATCAGCCCCTCAAAGTACTCCTTACACCGTATTAGCACACTCTCCTCGCTTGTCAGCACATTTCCACCTCTATCCTTGATCGCCCTAACTTGCTGCACATCCTTTGCAGCTTGCTCCCTCTGTCTAGCCAATCAGTACAAGTCCTTTTCTCCTTCCTTAGTGTCTAACCTCTCATGCAACTCACCACACGCATTTTCCTTTTCCTTTGCCACCTCTCTCTTCGCTTTACACTGCATCTCCTTTTTCTCCTGTCTACTTTCTTCATCTCTCTGACTATCCCACTTCTTCTTCGCCAACCTTTCCCTCTGTATACTTTGCTGTACTTCCTCATTCCACCACCAAGTCTCCTTGCCTTCCTTCCTCTGTCCTGATGACACCCCAAGTACCTTCCTAGCTGTCTCCCTCACTATTTCTGCAGTGGTTGCCCAGCCATCTGGCAACTCTTCACTACCACCCAGTGCATGTCTTAACTCCTGCCTGAACCCCACACAACAGTCTTCCTTCTTCAACTTCCACCATTTGATATTCGGCTGTGTCTTCACTCGCTTCCTCATCTTGGTCTCCAAAGTCATCCTACAGACCACCATCCGATGCTGCCTAGCTACGTTCTCCCCTGTCACCACCTTGCAGTCTCCAATCCCTTTTAGATCGCGCTTTCTACATAAGATATAGTCCACCTGTGTGCACTTTCCTCCACTCTTGTACGTCACCCTGTTCCTCCCTCTTCTTGAAATATGTATTCACCACAGCCATTTCCATCCTTTTCACAAAATCCACCACCACCTGTCCTTCCACATTTCTCTCCTTGACACCATACCTTCCAATCACCTCCTCATCACCCCTGTTCCCTTCACCAACATGTCCATTGAAGTCCGCTCCAATCACCCCTCTCTCCTCCTTGGCTACCCTCTCCACCACGTCGTCCAACTTCCTCTAGAACTCTTCTTTTACGTCTATCTCACACCCAACTTGCGGGTGTGAGATGGACGAGATACATGACATCCCAATTCTGACACCAATGTAGCGAATTCGGGGAGGGGGGGCAACAACAGGAACTGCCGCAGCCGGGGCGCGAACCCGTATCGCCCGTACCGCGGGAGGCATCGCTGACCGCTCGACTAAAGGGTCAGACCCGTCAGTCAGCGGCCAACGTGTCTACTTTTCCATGCACGTTACAGTATGAATGGCACAAAAAGGCTACGAATTATTTTGGCAGGTAAAAAATATGCTTGGCAGGTAGATTTTTTCATCTACCAGTCCCCTTGGCCGGTAAGCCAAAAAGTTAATTTCGGGCCCTGTGTGAGCAGCATGATTTCTCTTTTCTCTCAGTGAAGAATTGTTTGGCTCCATCATTTTCTTTCTGGAGGATTCTGAAGTTTAACTCAGGTTTAATAAAGTCTGGCGCAGGTTTTCAGGATTGAGTCATTGGTGAGCTTTCAATGCTGTCTGTTGATTTTCTGGAAATAGATAAGTAGGCTTTCTGTCATTCTCACTCATGTATCTCTACCAATGTATTTAATTCGGGGGCAGCCCGGGAACCGCCGCAGCCAGGACGCGAACCCGGATCTCCCACACCACGGACGACAATGTTAACCCGTCGACTGAAGGGTCCAACCCGTTAGCCAAGGGCCAGCAAGTCGTCATTACACTAACCCCGCGTCCCCGCGCTTCAGCATATCAGCTCCCTCACACCCCTGGGCACATGCGCTTCCGATGGCCTCGCGGTCTCACCATCCCACTTATGACACCAATATAGCGAATTTACAGGCAGCTGGGAACCGCTGCAGCCAGGACGCGAACCCGGGTCTCCCGCGGCACGGGCGACTACGTTAACCAGTCGACTAAAGGATCCACCCCGGATACGATGAGAATGTTTCAACACAAACTTAAACCCAAACGTATGTATTTACTCCTGGATTCACCCTTTACTGAAGGAAAGAAACAAACACAAATGAAAGCGACTCACAGCTCCACCAAAGTCCATACAGTTCTCTTTATTAATATTATTGTAGATATAATTCAAAATTATGGTTTTAATAAGATAAAAGAAAGACATTACAAATGCAGGAGACATGTAACCGTTTGTTTATAAAAGACAACAGGTACTAACATAAAGAATCATCAGAGGCACACGTTTTGTTCATTGAAATGAATTAAAGTGCAGCAATCAGCAAATGTCTTGCATCATGTGCACCGCAGGAAAACAGCGTTTTGAACTGCATAAGTCATTTATCCTCTTTTAGCAAGGTTGTCATTGGCTAAAAAAACAACTATCCATCATGGAATTTTCATTTCTACACATTTTATATTCAGAGTAACAGGAATGCTGCATTAAAAATCCAGACGGCTGCAAAAAGACAGTTCTCAACCAGAGTTCTACAACAGTTCTACACCTCCGCTCAGAGCTACATACTGACAGTCAGAGTAGTGTCGGCCGGCCATGTTGGGCCGGTCTGGCTTCATAGTCACCAAGTAAGGTGTTCAGAATGGCGTCCACGTCACCACACCATTCCTCTATTGCTACCAACAAGCTTGTTAGATGTAGAGAAGACCATGGTCCAACCTGAACCAACACTGTCTATATATAGCTCTGAGTAGAGTTGAGGGGAGAGAGAGAGAGAGAGAGAGAGAGAGCGAGAGAGAGAAAGGGGGGAGAGATAATTACGTTCTGAACTATGGATGTGGAGAACAGTACAGTAGCACAACATATACCATGGAGAGGGGGGCAGTGTTTGGAGAGACATCTAGTCCTGTCAGTACTCTGGAGAGCTCAGGGATGATTGGATATAAAAATAGAGGTTGTTTCTCTGTTTCTGACATCAACTTGTCTCTGAGAAAGAGAAAGAGAAATTAAAACAGTCATCAGCTCATCAGAGAGCTAACTGGTGACACAGCGTCAGGGTTTTGGCTGTCAGTAACAGCAGGGCTTTGAATTCCCTCCAGCTTCTCTACAGAGAAAACAGAGACCCACTGCAAATGAGCTGGACTAACATGTCGTCCAGACGCCTTACAGGTGTTGTGTGGAATATTTTGGCTTGCCTGAAGCACAATATGCATGATAAATATCATAATATGAGTAAATGTCAGGGATTGCTGAGTTGTTCTGATTCGATTGTTTGAGGGACGCGTCTTTGATTTGTGGTTATTCGTATTACTGGATAGAGGGCAGTATTCAGACAGAAATGACACAATGCACCTTTAAAGCATCATTACACTGCAGTAATCCAGGGTAATACTATTTTCAAAGACACTCATGTTCCCACTAAACACATAAACATAACCCAAGGTAGATTTCTGCCGATCATGAGAAGCTGATGATTCATAAAGCATGAATCATTGATCCAGGATATGAGGTATGTGCACATCTCATCTAGTGAGCACTGATGTTATGAGCAACATTCAGAGCTGTACTTCATCCATTTTTACAGGGATATTTATATTGGATATGAAGAGGAATAAGAAGCATTTTATCTTGATTATGACCTTGAGATGGAATATGAGCCTTTAGCTGCATCCTGTTAACACCCAACAAGTCAGACTTTAAATGTGGTCCTAGATCAGGCTAAAATCCAAATATCGATCATTACAGGGTACCATGGAGGTGTATTGAACTGGAGCTTCTGAAAAACTCGTGTTTTCTGTTCGCTTGGGCTGAAACATGATGCAGTCCACCAGCCTCTATGTTTGGTGGAGGGACATGATGAGTCCTGACATGCCAATCACACAAGATGGGGAGTCCCCATTTGACATCAGACACAGTTTGGAGTATTAAAGATGGAATACAGCTCCAGCTCAAGCTAAACTCAGTAACATACTGACTACAAGTAACCGATTTCATCTTTTAAAAAAACAACAACACAAAAACAGTAGCAGGCATGTGGTCAAACGCTCTGTGGCCCACAAGCTCAGATCAACAGAACCGAACTGATCTCAGTCTTTGAGCTTAAGCTGGTTTGGGAAACCCGAGGCCTGAGGTCTGGTTTGAAATGAAAGGAGTGGTACACGAAGGAGTAAAAGGATGCAAAACCAGAGATGTTGGCTTTCCAGGGTCTCTCACTGCAGCACCATGGAGATGCTACAGAGACCAGAGACTATGACTGAACAGGCTTTCTCTGGGAGTCAAACCACCAACTCTGTGGCAGGCAGTACAAATGAACACCATGCCACCCATTCAGCTATTTCAAAACTGAAGCCATGCGTCTCAGATCTGAACATTTCTACAAATCACGGTCACAAACATCTCCCACCTACATATTTAAAGAGTGTGGGCCTGAACCAACTTGGTAGTAGAACACTTAAACTCATAGAAACATGTCATGTCAGCGAAAGCACCAAAAGGGTTTCTTTCTCTGTACTTTTATGATAAATGACTTCTGAGATGTGGGCGCTGTCCAACAGCCTCGATGTTGAGGTCATTACCTCAGCGTCGAGGTATAATGATGTGCTATGAGGTGGTAAACAGAGAGATGATTTGGCTAGCACAGTTTTCATGTTAGCCATGGTGGCTCCACGGTAACCAGTAAAGCAGCTGATCTTTGGAACGCTGTCCATGTCACCATGATGATGTTACCAGAAAGGAGAACATGGAGACTGCAGGAGTTCATTTATACTCGGTCACAAAACTAAACCAAATCTCACCAAAATAATGCGCTAAAATTTAAAAAAAGGAAAAAAAAAGCGGTGAATTGATGCTCTTCAGTGTTGAGTTTTTTTATTCTGTGTATAAAGACAGAGCTCCTCAGTTTAGTTGGCTAACATCTTGTCCTTCTGGAGTCGACTCAACTCTTGGACAAAGAAAGGACGCTGGATTTCACTCAACACACTTTGTTTTCTATGAAGAGACATTTGATGGAAAGCTTGAAGTGACCGAGCTTGATAGTGTGTGATCTGAGGTAGCCTGGATCCTCTCTTCAACCAGAGAGATGAACGTTTCTGCTGAACTCCTGAACAGGGAACACAGCCAAAGCATAGAAACACTTTTAACTGATGCTGTTATCTAGAGAGATGGAGTGGGACTTCAGTAACGATGATGGGTTTCTATAACCCTCCATGTCCAAACAGGCTGAAAATAAAAGATAAAAAAAATGACAGTACTAAAAACCAATACTAGCTCCCCATCCCTGAGCTTAGTAGGCCAGTGGCTCCAAACTATGTGCCATTATGCTTTCATCCCTACCAAATCCCACACCAGCCGATCTCAACCTCTGGGGGAACATGTGGGAATAACCGGGGTTAATCAGCTGGAATAGTTTGACAGCTAATGTGAAACATGGGTCTATGTGCAGAAATCAAAACCGCAGGTGAAAAGAGTTTGGCCGACAGTTTTTAAATCGCCGTTGGCCATGTTGGCCCCACAATCCTGCTCCGTGGTTGACCAGGAACACTGTTCCTTTCTACAACCACAGACCACAGTCCAGACTGGACAGTCTGTCAAGAGTGGTGTGAGCACACATGCACACGTGTGTTGTGTGTTAATTTGTGTGTTGGGGGTGGGGGGTGGAATGTCTTGCTTTGACCCTTCACCTCTCTGTGAAGTCTATCTCCAACAGTCAGGTCCTGCTCACTCAAACAATCAGGAAAACAAAGGCAAAAACAAAATGAAATTAAAAAAATAACATGGCACAAGGACTTGCCTGCCAATGAAAACCTACCTACAGTTGTCAGGGTGAAACCTCTCATATGGTTTCTGTATTTGTGCCCATATAAACTATACGTCTTAGCCTCATTGCACAGAAATTTAGAAGACGACCAGACCACCAGGACATAAAGCCATGACCAGGCCCTGGTCCAACACGCAACGTAGCTGAACACAATTCAAGTATTTGAAAGAAAAAAGAAAGAAAAAAAAACAGATGAGGAGAGTTTGACATATCTTAGCTTGAAAATGATACGTTCACATGTGGGGCGGACTAAAGTCTGTTAAGATATATCAAGCGCACCAGAAAGCACTTCAAACACCTCAAACTGCATCTTCTATATGTGTGTATTTTTGCCCGGGTTTGCTGTTCTCGTCTGTATAAAACAATCTAAATGATGAAAACTACATGCGAGGAGACACAGCGAGGAGAAGATGCTGATATCAGAGCCAGTAAGAACTAGATGGTTCCACAAATGCTCAGCGTGTCACTGCTTTTAAGTGTCGGCCATACCGGCTTGTCAGTCCTGCTCTACAGCAGGTGCTTTGTACATCCAGCACTTGTCTGTTGTAGAGAAGGGACAGACACATATCAATGGATTCTTACTCAGGTTAACCTGTGCACTTATCTTGAAAACAAAATAACCAATAAAAAAAAACAAAAAAAACTGGATTATAGTCCAGATGCCCGTCTAACCTTCACCGCCCCCTAAAGGCGCTACCCAGACGTAAGCTGACTCCCAGGTGAAAGAGTAGACCAGATAAAATTCATGAGAAATGATTACAGAGAGTTTTGTGTTCAAGAATCTGGTCCTTGCTGCCCAGGTATGATATCCTACAGTTTTTAGCAGCTCTGACACAACTTCCATCTGCTTACCTCTCTGCCTAGTGAAAAGTTAGGGTGTAACAACTAAATACAACTTGCTCCAACAAGCCTCACTGGCTTATCACTAGTTCCTCCTGAGGGAGCTTTTAAAATCATCATGCCCCGGTTGAGGTTGGCCCAGTGTAAGAACCTGCACACTGTAGACAGCCTGAAGGAAGTAGAATCCATTCCACCTTCTTTAGGAAGTAAACACAGAGTGCCGTTCCAGAGCACCACCCTCTAGGATACAAATGCTAGGATGAAAAACAAACCTTCTTTAAGGGAACACTGCATTGTGTGTTGCAGCCTGCGTACATGTCCCTACCAACCTGGTGAGGTCTTTTTATGAGGCTCCAACATACCAGTCACCATCAGTGGCATGTTTATCTGACCTGCCAACAACAACCACCCTCCAGATTCCCCGTTATAAGGTTACGACATTATATCCTACAGACAGAAAAGATGTCTGGATTGTTCTGTCTGTACTGGGGTAACAGTTGCCTACATCTCAGAAAAGACACCAACAACTGGTCTCCATGACACAACTTTATATGTTAACATTCTGGATTTAAAAAAAGATGTTGGGTAACTTGGTGGGCAGAGAAACTGGTGAACAAGAGGGGTGGGAGTAGCAAAGGGTTCAGGCCAGATTTGTGCATGGACAAGCCGGCTGTCAGTCACATACTGCTGTCCTGTAAGAGGGGCTCGATGTCCTCTGTGTCGCTGGTGGGCGTGGTCATAGGATTGATGTTCTGAGCATGTGCAGTAGAGGCACTGCTGGACTTAAGGGCAGTACAGGTTTTTATGTCGGCCAGTCGGTGGTGTTCAGGGATGAAAATGGCCACCAGCAGGGCCAACAGCACGGCACAAGCTCCAAATAGGAATGGAGGACCAGGAATAACTGACTTCTACAGAGACAGGAGGAGGGGGATGGAGAGAAAGAGAGAAACAGATGAAATGTTACTCAAACTCAGCAAAGGACTTAGGTCCCAGATTCAGTTTTAGAAACAGAACAAGATTCAAGGTTCATTCAAGGTTTTTCTATTGTTTGGAATTCGTTATTTTCATCAAACCAGATTTCTGATGATCACTGACTGAACCCAGGGAAAAGAAACCACAGGACACATTCAGGTGTGTACACGTGTGTGCATTAATACACATGTGTGTACCTTAGTGTGTATGTATGTTGTCTTTGTGCGTGTGTACCTCGTTGCTGTTCTCAGAGGGTCTGCCTGCTACCGGCTCTATGTCGCTGAGCTCTACATTGAACAGGAAGAAGATGAAGCCATACAGGGCGGGGCCTAACCCATTACACAGACCTCTGATTCCTGTTATCATTCCCTGGACCACACCTAGACACACACAGCACGCACGCACGCACGCACGCACGCACGCACGCACGCACGCACGCACACACACACACACACACACACACACACACACACACACACACACACACACACACAGAAAGCGACAAACAGCATCAGAAAGATTTTTCATACTGAGAGAATTTTTGAATTTTAAAATTCCATTTTGTTTAAAAGATCACATAGCGATCATAAAAAAATCATTGAAGTCCATGAATCAGAGACAATTTCCAAACAAAAAGTATCGACATATCCATCCACCACTTGTTTTTACGAATTCCATCCAAAAACATGATTAAAAACCAGCTCATCATCCACCACAGAACAAATCACATCACTGCAGCACCACTGCTGAATGAAAACATCCAAATTCCTCATCGCTTTATAAAACCTGAAATCACCCCAGACTCTGGATCTCACCAAAGAAACCAACAAAGGGATCACATCCTGTCCTGCCCTTCCTTCTGTTTTGTTCCTTCTGCCGATGTAAATGGACACTTTTGCTTCACCTATTATGAGGTTTAGAAGTGTCCATCCATTAGCCAAACCGTTTATCCTGCCCTCAAGGTTGCAGGGATACCGGAGCCTGGGCAGCAGGCAGGGAGACACCCGAGACAGCCCGCCAGTCCATCACAGGGCCGACACACACATTCACACCTAGGGACAGTTTAGTCAGTGTTAATTTTCACACCATTTTTTGATTTAGTCTTAGTCTTAGTCTTTTGACGAAAATATCCATTAAATGTAGTCAGATTTTAGTCAAGTCATATGAATTAATTTTAGTCAAATGATCACTGACTAAAATAGCATATACATTTAGTCGACAAAAATAAAATTTTAGTCAACGAAAATTCGAAAATTTGTCAAACTAACAGCTCTGTACCCGTTTGATTATAATTTGAATGATTAATAGCAGTACCCAGTATAGTGTAGCAGTGTAGTAGGGCCAGGTCACCAAAATCAAATGTTAGGCTTTATGTACATCATCTCATATATGTTCCAAAACACTAAACAGTTTTCTACAAGTTCATTTAGTTTTAGATGGGTTGGATCACTTGAATGTTTTACCCCGAGTGATGTCATCCATGCATGTATGACATCACTCTGGGTAAATAATCCCATAAAATTCAAGGGTTCCAACCCAATTTCTCTAAAACTAAATAAACTTGTAGAAAACTGTTTACTGTTTTGGAACGTATACGAGACAGTGTACATAATAGCCCAACATTTGATTTTGGTGAACTTGCCCTTTAAGATTTCCTTTTGTCACATTTTGAGCACTACTAACATGAAGGTGATCTTATAAAATGATTAAGTTAATTCTTGAGAACAATTTCAAAAACTTCACATTTATTAATCATGTTAACAAATACAAGACAATGCTACGACACCCCCAGCGCGCACACACACACACACACACACACTTATTAAATAATTTTAACAAATACAAAATACTGCTATGACACCCCCAGCACCCCACTACACATAGTACACACATTTCTTAAATAAATTCAACAAATAATTGTATGGATAGTTCTGTCATTTCTTTTTGTTCCATTTTCATAAAGGCATTTCGTTCAAGGTGGACCCTGGCTCGGTTCCGCTTCCCTCTGGTTAAGTCACCAGTAATACTAAACATTCTTTCTGCAAAGGCTTTGCGATGCGGGCATTCAGAGCTAGTCCAGCGCAAAGGGCTTGAGTACTGGAAACACTTCGCTGCTCTGTGTTTTCCAGAAAGCAATGCCTGTGTCGTCTTCCCAGGTCTCTGTCAGCAACTGTTTATACTTCATCAGTTCATGTTTGATACATGCCTTGTGGCCTGTGGACTACTTTGGTTTGGACTTTGGCAGGAACTGGAATCTGGGCTTCTTTGCAGATGGTGAGGGGGTTGGAGGGGTTACCTCAGGTGTCTGTGCTTGAGGAGCATCTCATCCTCATCTTCATTATGTAACAGTGTAACAGTGTCTCACTTGCAACTGTAGGATCCAGAAGGCAAGCCGCAGCTGCCAGCGGATGGAAATGCTCTGCCTCTGGATCAACAAAGCGTCCGAAACGTTCCTCCAGGTTGTTCCTCATTTTGTCTGACAAAGCTATGAGGTCTTTGAGCTGATTGCTACGTATGCTGTCACTCAGGTGAGCAGAGAGATCCTGCAGAGCTGGGAGGACGAGTGACAGTGACATTGTCACTCTGCTGTGTTCTGCAAAAGGAAAAAGTAAGTCCTTCAACGCACTCAACCTCTGCCATTTGCTTTGCACGAGGCAGTCCCGGCCTTCTTGATCAGCCAGCTGGCACAGGCTGTCCTTCACCTGGATGAGGTGTTCAACCATGTTGAAAGTGCTACTCCACCTAGTGGGGCAGTTGATGATCAAGCACAATCTACAACCCTCCAAGAGCTTCTCTGTAGCCTTAGACGACCTCTTGAACCTTCTCACAATGGTGCGAACTTTGTCCAGTAAACGACTTAGACTGGGTTCTTTGTGGATAATGTTCACCACAAGTTGAATTATGTGGACCACACAGGGTGTTCGGTTAAGGTTTCCACACACATAATCAACCTCTTCTCCCCGGCTTGTTTCCATGTCTGAATCCAATTCACTCTCATCATCACTTGATGAGCTACTATGAAGTTCCATTGCTGGTTGGCTTTTGAAAGCCGCCACCATATTGCTTCCATTGTCACTTATCACTGTCAGAACTTTCTGTGTTGGGATCTTCCACACGGAGTGACAGTCATCCACACACGCCTTGATGGACTCGCCTGTGTGGGGATGAGCAATTTGTTGTAATGACAAAAGTACATGTCTGGCCTTATTTTCCATGGGACAACAGAAACAGGCACTAATGGCAAGGAAAGAAGCGGTCATCCCCCTCTTAGTCCAAATGTCTAATCCAACTGCCACCTTTTGGGCATCGGCCAGTGCAGAAGCTGGTTTCTGCTTTTCCTCTTCAAAACAATTTGTCAGCGAGGTTGCTAATCTTCCTCTTTTTTGGTATGTTGAATTTTTTGTCAAAAATTTGTATCATCGCATAGAAATCCTCATCTTCAATGGTCCTTGAGGGAAGGCCTGAGCAGGCTATCCACCCTTGCATGGCTTCTTCTCTTGTGCACTGTTCCTTTGCCGTGAGGTTGTATTTAGTAACTGAGGAAAATTACTCCAGTATTGTTGCTTGTTTCTTTTGTTCCGCTTCTGAACTGTCTTTTTCTGATGAGGGGATCTGAAGGAGAAAACATATCATGAATGAGATGACCACAATCAACTTGTGCAGTGCAAGAGTCATGTCATGTCAAAACATTTTAAAAACAAAACATTATTCTTAAAACCTTATCATATAAAATCATAGCTACCGGTAATCTATTCTCATAGTTTCCCCTCAGGGCTAGTCAACCTGTAATATAAGTGTACACCGCTCTCACTCGCCCCCCCCCCCCCCCCACACACACACAGCCTTTCCACCACTGGGCGAGTGTGTGCTTGCGGCCAATTGGTGCTTATAGCCTGGGGACTAAAGCTGATGGAACAAATTCGTCTGCTTTCAAACCCACCGGGCCATGGTAATTTGAGATTGGAGGTGCTTTGTTTAAGTCTATTGATGGAATCTACATGAAGCTAAGTCAACAACCAAATAAATTATTGACTGTTTAATCAATGTCTTGATCAGTTATCGTGATTAGCTTGACCGCTAAAAACATTAGAAAATCTGCTAGCTAGCTAGCTAGCAAGCATTCTTTAGGGCTAGTTGAGATAGCAAGTTACCACATTTGTTTCAAACAAACACAAACCGTATTAACATTTTTAAATCCACCAATTTATTAGCAAGCTAGCTAGCTAAACGAATTTGGTTTTTAAAAGGGGGAAAGTTATAACACTTCAGTTGAACTGCTCTTCGCTATCGATGAAGTTAGATGATTCACCATAAATGTTAGCTGCATTAGCTACAGCCCTAACGTTATACACTATGAGAGCAGTGGATAACTAGCAACCATTTTGAGTTCCTGCAACCCTTTGCGTTCATGGCTTTGAAGTTTGAAGGTTTTTAAACATTAGCGATAACATGAAGAGTTGGGGGAACTCAAAATGGATGCTAGTTATCCACAGCGCTCATACATAGTAGGGCTGTAAGGACTCGAAATTAACGATGTCCCGATGTCCCGGGGACCATAAAAAATCCCACTGGGACACAAATATATTTTGTCTGGGACAATTCCGGGACAGTGAAAAAAAATGTTAAAGTAAACTTCGAAATAGGTGTAATTTGCAAAGTCACTAATTATGAGTATCTAGACGTTACTTTGTCATTTGAATAATTTAATAAAAACGTGTGAACGGCGAAACTACAGAAGGCTTACGTTCTTGCGGCACCTCACGATAGGGCAGTCAGTCGCCTGTTCGTGCAAATCATGGAATGCATTCTACGTCATCCCCTCTGCCAGTGGCTGCTGCTTGACTCGCGCCAATGCAGCATTCATAGAGCCAGAGCGATAGACCATCATCAACGACAGTTAAAAGAAGAAGAAGAAAGAAATGCTGAGGTGGTTGAATAAACAGCCCCCTGATGCAAGCCCCAATACTGCCGACTCCCGAAACTCCCGAAACTAATATTCATATGTTTAATAAAAGAATAAGTATTTTAAACTTATATGGTGGACCAGAGTCCATGGTGTGATGATTAAGTGACAAAAAAGGATCAAATTATATGTAATCTGCATAATTGGGGGGGGGGGGGGGCGACGACAAGAATTAAAATTTGGGACACTGTTGGTTATATCCGGGACAATACAAAGTAGAATTTGGGACAGTTGTGGGACACTGAGGAAAAAAGTTAATTTCGAGCCCTGGAACGCAGTTACAGGTGCAGATGCAGCTAAGGCTAATGCATGATGGCTAATATTAGCTAGCTTTACCTATAGTTAGCTAGCTAGCTCGTTATAGTATACAAGTAACTTAGCAAACGTTATTATACATCAAGTTGTTCGATTCGATTTACAAAACCAGAGGACTATTACAGGTTTTCTAGGGTCACGCCCCCCCCAAGAACTTAACGA
Organism: Lampris incognitus; assembly: GCF_029633865.1. Lineage (NCBI taxonomy): Eukaryota > Metazoa > Chordata > Actinopteri > Lampriformes > Lampridae > Lampris > Lampris incognitus. Next base: position 92,788,113 of record NC_079211.1, on the reverse strand, counting down.
ATGCCTGCTACCATAACGTTACAATTAAACAAAGCAGTTTTAACTCCAGTTTGACTGTTCGCTAGAAATGTTAGCTATCTAGCTAACTTGCTAGCAATATTGTCGCGAACTCTTAGGTCTAACGTTAGCTAATCGCATAAGCTGTAACTTTAGTGCGATTTTCTTTTCCAGTTCTGAATCTTATCAACCATTCTTGGTAAAATTAGCTGTGCAGTTCATTTAAGAGCAACGCTAAAGTAACTAACATGTAGGCTAAAGTTAACTATTAACTGGCAATTTACCTTTCGTCAGAGAAGTAAAAAAACAAGGACCACCAACTAAGTCAGCTAAGAATTAATGGAAGCTAGCTAGCTACCCTGCTAGCTAAGGGTTAGCCAACATTAGCTTGAAGTTGAATTTGAACTCCATCCTTACCGTTGTGTAGATGTCTGGATGTTTCTGCTGAAGATGTCTTTTCAGGTTTGTAGTGTTCTTCTCCGTCAACGTATGCACACATCCCTCGACCTCGAAGTTTGTTCTGGAAGTTTTTTCATCAAAAGTAAAAAATGTCCATACTTGAGACTTTTTTCTTCCCTGACCCAGCATCAGATTGGCAGCAGCTATGTTTTCTTCGCCTGCTATGAAGAGAATCTTGAATGATTGGGACTAAAAAGGTGTTGCGTGGCTCATGCCGTTTTCTAGCTGCGGTAACGTGTTCTTTATGAAAAGATGTAGTTTCACCAGATCCGGGTTTACCGATTTTATTCAGTCTCACGGAACAGCCTACAGATTCACATGTTGTCATTTCAGTTATCACTACTTACTCTGTATGTCTCAACTCATCAACTTGATAACCCTAGGAGTCAACTGTGCCTCCTTAGGGTGTGGGGTGGTGCTGCAGGTAAGTATAATATGAACAGGTAGTCAGTATACCACATCCCTCCCCCTTAAGAGTAAACTACTTGGGGGAGCTTTAACCTCGTTACCTTTTTTTTTTAACTGCTCACACATTGTACTGTAACAGTAATTCAAAACTAAATAAAATGTTTAACTTAATCAAATGTTCAAAGTTAATTTCAACATTTCATATTATGACAATGTTTACCCGTGTGTTTTTTTTTTTACATATCATGCTTGAACATAGCACAGGAATGAACTAGGAAGGTGGGTAGACTACCAGCCTTCCAGTGACTCCCAGAGTGCATCCTTGCTCTTGCTTGAGGGATCTCACTACTAACTAACAAAGTCTTTCAGGTAAGCAGGAGCCTGTCTTGTGTGCTCTGAGCGGCGCAGTACTGGTGGTGGGTCTGCTCTCACATCTGGCGGGTCTGGAGGGTGAACCTCAGCTATCTCAGCAGACTCAGACACTTCCCCTTCCACTGAAGCAGGGACCGTCGAGTCTGCAGGCAAGGACTCCGCTGCTTGATGTGGCTGCTGAAGAGTGGTAGGCTTCTCTGTCACTTCCGGCATGGACGTCTCGGTCATTGTTGCATGCCGTCTCCGGATTTGGTCGACATGACGTCTCATGACGCGTCCATCTCCTGTCTGTACCGTGCAGGATACAGGTCCTGTGTCCTGCTCGACGACCGCTGGTACCCACTTGGGCCCGGAGCTGTAGTTACGGATGTACACATCATTACCAGGGGAAAAACTTCTCCACTTACTGTGTGTGTCATGTTGTTGCTTTTGTTTAAGTTGTTTCTTACATATCTTTGACTTCACATCAGGCAGCAGAAGATCCAGTGTTGAACGTAGTCTCCTGGACATCAGGAGTGGTTTGCGGTGTGATTCTGTAATTGAATAGAAATCTGGCTATTTTTGTTTCTAAAGTGTCTCCTTTTATTTTCTTTATACCTTGTTTGAATGTCTGTACGGCTCTTTCGGCCAGGCCGTTTGATGCCGGGTGGAAGGGCGCAGATGTCACGTGCTGTATGCCATTCTGTTTCAGGAACGTCTCAAACTCTTGGCTTGTGAAGCAAGTTCTGTTGTCAGATACAATTGTCTGGGGCAGCCCGTGCGTGCTAGAGCACTGTCTGAGCTTTTCGATAGTTGCTTGGCTTGTTGCGGTATTCGTTGGATACACGTCAATCCATTTGGAGTGTGCGTCTACAATGATAAGAAACATCTTACCTAGATGACAGCCGGCATAATCAATGTGAAGTCTGTTCCAGGGTGTCTCAGGCCACTCCCAGGGGTGGAGAGGCGCTGCGGCTGGATACTTTCTGTTTTCCTGACATGTGTGGCAGGACTGTACTTCCCTTTCAATGTTGAAGTCCATCCCTGGCCACCATATGTACGAACGTGCTAAGCCCTTCATTCTAGATATACCTGGGTGTGTGTGGTGTAGTTGTTTCAAGATGGCTTCCCTTCCCCTCTTCGGAACAACCACTCTCGCCCCCCAGAGCACACATCCATCTTTCACACTCAGTTCCAGTCTCCTCTGACTGTAGGGTTTGTATGCCATTTCCACCTCTTTTGGCCATCCTTTCAGACACCAAAGGAGCACTTGAGAGAGTGTCTCATCTTTCGCTGTCCACTGCTTTACCTGTGCTGTTGTGATAGGTGGATCTTCCATCACATCCAGCATCAGGACTTGTTCTGTGTCATCTTCCTCCTCTGTTTGAGGCAGCGGCAACCTGCTCAGTGCATCTGCATTTGCGTGTTCCTTGCCGGGTTTGTATATCATTTTGTACTCGTAAGCTCTCAGCAGTGTTGCCCACCTTTGCACTCTTGGTGACCCCATCTGTGGCACTGGCTTCTTCTCATGAAAAAGTGATATTAGCGGTTTGTGGTCAGTACTGATTGTGAATGTACGTCCACAGATGTATTTATGGAACCGCTTGATTCCGAACATGATGGCTAACCCCTCCTTATCGAGCTGCGAGTAGCGCTTCTCGGCTGGTGTCAGTGTGCGTGACATGAAGCCTAATGGCTTTTCACTTCCATCTTCCATGACATGTGACAGCACGGTGCCGACTCCGTATGGTGAGGCGTCGCATGCCAGCACCAAGTCCTTGTCTGCTGTGTAGTGACCCAGGACTTTGGCGGATTTCAGCAGCTGTTTGGACACATGAAAAGCGTCCTCTTGTTCCTTTTTCCAGGCTCATGGAGCGTCTTTTCTTAACAGCTGGTGTAATGGAGCTAAACGTGTGGCAAGATTGGGGAGAAATTTGTTATAGTAATTTAACAGGCCTAGGGACGCCTTAAGCTCAGTCACTGTGGTTGGCGGTGGGGCCTCCTCAATGGCTCTCACCTTACTCTGTACTGGGTGCAGACAATCAGCATTGATCCTGTGACCTAAGTATTCCACTTCGGCCTGTAAGAATGCACACTTGCATCTGTGAAGTCGCAGACCGGCTTCTTTGAGTCGCCTGAGCACCTCGTCCAACGTGCTCAGGTGTTCGGATTCATCTCTCCCCGTCAATAATATGTCGTCTAAATAAACAGCTACCCTAGGCAGGCCTTGTAACAGACTTTCCATCGTTTTCTGAAAAATCGCAGGTGCTGACGATACTCCGAACGCAAGCCTATTGTAGGTGAACAGGCCTCTGTGTGTGTTTATTGTTAGGTATTTCTTGGACTCGTCATCCATGACGATCTGTTGATAGGCGTGGCTTAAATCGAGCTTGGAGAACTGTTTCCCTCCTGCTAGTGTATTGAACAGGTCTTCGACGCGGGGAATAGGGTATTGCTCTAGAGAAGAGGCGCCATTTACTGCTAGTTTGTAATCGCCACATATCCCGACTGAACCATCCGGCTTCAGGACAGGTACAATGGGCGCCGCCCACTCAGCATACTTAACAGGGGCTATAATGCCCTCCTTCAGTAGTCTCTCTATCTCCTCTTCTACTTTCGCCCTCATGGCATACGGAACGGAGTGGGGCCTGTAAAACTTTGGACGGGCTTCAGCAGACACACGAATTGTGGTTTTCATGCCTTTTAACATGCCAAGTTCTTGCTTGAAAACATCCTCATGCTTCATGAGCACTTGCAGTAATCTCTGTGTCTGTGTCCTCGTTTGCTTTATCTCATCCCACTTCAGCTTCAGGGCCTCTAGCCATCCTCTTCCTAACAAGCTAGGTCCAGTACCTTTCACCACCACTAAGGACAACGTCTTCCCCTGTTGCGCGTAGTTTACTTCCACTTCAGCCACTCCTACTACTTTAATTTTCTCTCCTGTGTATGATTTGAGTGAGAGTTTGGTTTGTTTTATTGACGGGCGTTGTTTTTCTTCCCACATCTCATTAAACTTCATTTCACTCATGACGGTCACACTACACCCTGTGTCAATTTCAAAATTTACTTTCTTCTTATTCACTTCTACTTTTACTTCAAATGGCTTTATTCTCTGTATGGACGTTTCTGTTTTCAGGCAAGCTAATGTAAATGCCTCTTCTTCTTGTTCCGAACTATCACTATCCTGCCTCCCACACTCACAGCCTACATTGTGTGATCGATGTGGATGCGCGCGTCGCTCTGCTCTGTGTGATTTCTCAGTGGGGCGCGGTGCACCTCCTCTGTTCCTGTTTCTACAAGCCTTGGCAATATGCCCAACCTTTCCACAAGAGTGACACTTTGCTTCTTTAAACTTGCACTCCACTGCACTGTGTTGCTTTCCATGACATCGGTAGCATTCCTTCTCTCTCGTTTTCCAATCTCCTCCCTTTCTCTCTTTCCCCTCCGTTTTCATTCTGTGACATGCTAACGGTGGCTTTGCTTGCAGGTCTTGTGCATTTTTACTAGCGGCCTCTGCAGCTACGGCAATCTTGAATGCCCTCTCAAACGTGATATCTGTTTCAGATAGTAAACGTCTTTGAATCTGATCATCATTAATACCGCACACTAGACGGTCTCTTAACATCTGTTCCAGTGTAGTTCCAAAGTTACAATGATGAGCTAATCGTCTCAGCTCTGCTACATATGCATTGACGGTCTCGATAGGCTGACGGAAATGGGAATCAAATTTATATCTCTGTATGATCTCACTCGGTTTAGGGTTGAAGTGCTCTCTCAATAGTGTTGTTATCTCATTGTACATTTTCGAGCTATAGTCCATGGGCCAGAGCCCAAAATTTCCTATTTCGGTACACTCAAGGTGGCAAAACTTACTTATAATTTTTGAAAGGATCCATGTCTGTAGATGATATTTTGGTATGATAACCATTCCTGAGTGGCAGCTGTATCACAGTTATCAGCTCATGAAGTTAATCACCCCCTAAAGTAAATTGCATTTTAGACGCTGGTGCATATCCTGGTTTAGCCTCATGGTCAGGACATTTTTCAATGTTCTATAATATTGTCTTTGGTATCATTTTAAAGGGGACCTTCTTAGCTTTCATTCAAGCCCTGTTGTGGATATTTCTCACAAATATAGAGGTCACTTGAGCTCTTCAACCCGTCAATAACACACATCTTTCTGCAATGTTCGCCTAAACTATATACTTTCTTTTAGCCCTGTGGCATCTAGGAATATCAGGGACACAAAACACAAAAACTGGAATACTCACAGGACTGTAAAGATTCAGGAAATGTATAATATACCCATACTATTTCATTGTGTGAGGTGATTGTGAACCTTAAATTAGAAGGGCATTATTACTAAGAAACTAACTAGACCAAAGCCAGTTAGTCCATGGGTCAGACCAGATATCGATATCACCCAAGGTGACACAACTTCACTGGTGCCATTTTATTTGGTACACTAACAGAAGTAAAATAATACATGATAACCTTTCCAAATGAGCAGTTATTTCATTTTTCTTTCAGGAAACCTGTTTCTGTGCCTCTCACGATTGTGTATTTGCCCAGATTTTTACAAATATAGCATTTCAACACCCCTGGTACTGATTAGCCTAGCTTAAACTCTGGGACAGTTCTTAGTTGGCCAACAACCAAGGATAACCAGTACTGTGTACTTCCATTCATTGTGCTAAGCTAGGCTAACGTGCAGCCAGATAGCTTTTTACTAAACACATATAGAGGAAACTGGTATCTATCTTCTTGTCTCACTCTGGAGAAGATTGTAAGCTAATTTCCCATAATGTTAGCATGTTCTTTTAATGTATATGTTAATATGATTAGTTAAAGTGGCTACGAGGAACTTTCATCTTGTGTTGATTTTAGCGGCCTCATGTGGACAAAATACAGCTGTTGCATAGCAACTAGGTAATGTATCTATTTGTGGCTATGTAAGATAAATAATGGTAATATGACGCTGGTGAAGCAAAGTAAACTTTGTTTTAGTAGTGTTCATACACCTAAGTTACATGTATTTGTTTGTATGTGGCAGGTGAAAACTGACTGAATATGGCCACTGGTGAACAAGCAAGTTTTTACCCAATACCAAAGCGCCCACGGGTGGAGTGCATTATCCACTGTTCTGATGATACAGATAAGCTGGTTTCACTACAAAGTGTCGACTCATGGAGAACTCTGCTCAGGGCAGCTCAGATACGAAATCATGCACCAGTTTTGAAACTGGCAAGACATTCCTGAGGGACAGATTCCAGCAATCTACTACCACAGAAAGTGTCGCAGTATCTTCACTATGAAGCAAATTCTTGATGGCCTCCTTGCAAAAGAAAAGAAAAGTTATGTCTCTGCTGAAGAGAAACAATCTAAGAGAGTAGCTCGACATGCTCCAAGTACATCTAGGACTTATGATGCAGAGTGCATATTTTGTCAGAAAAACGGCAAATATTTCAAGAGACAGAATACGAGAGAAGTACTGGTGCAGTGTCGAGAACTGCGAGCTGATGCAAAGATCAGGAGTGCAGCCACAAAGAAAAGGGACAGCAGAATCCTTGCCATTGTGAGTAGAGACCTTGTAGCAGCTGAAGGGCACTACCACAGGTCATGCTATAGACTTTACACCAAAGAAGAGGTTTCCAAAGGAGAGGTTGCCAGCAATGAAGATGATGATGCTGCAGCCCAGTATGAAGCTGCTGTGAATAAGGCATACAATGAGCTGTTCCTCTTCATCAGGATGGAGCTTTTTGGCAATCCTCAAGTGATGACAATGACTGATCTCTCTTCTAGACTGGTAGCTTCAATGAACTCCCAAGGCATTGCCCAAGTCAAGGAATTAACCAAGAAGCACATAAGGCGAAACCTGGAGAGTGAGTTTGCTGGAGCCTTGCAGATATTCCCTGATGAGAAAGGAAAATTCCTCCTCTATCCCGATAACTTGTCCATGAGGGAACTTGCCAAAGCAAATCAGTCTCTCAAAAGGGAGCTGCAGACCCTGAAAAGTGTCAGTGCACAAGATGTTATAGCCAAAGCAGCCATCAAATTGAGAGCAGACATTAAAAGTCAAGATGTTCCTCAAACCTGGCCGCCTGAAGTCAAACCAGAAGCAGAATGTCCTACCATTCCAGAGTCGCTCATTATCTTCCTGTACTCTCTACTCACAGGCTCAAATGATCCTGATCATGCATCCCAGACAGTGCAGTGCCTTCTGCAGTCATTTGGCCATGACATAGTATATGCAGTGACATGTGGAAATACCAAGCCTTCCAAGCACATTGTTCTGCCATTCAGTGTCAAATCGTTGACAGGAAATGTAGAGTTGATAAACATCCTCAACCGACTTGGTCACAGTGTGTCCTATTCACAGATGGGAGAGATCAACACTGCCCTGTGTCTCCAGAAACTCTCATCATCAGGGAGTGGCATTGCCCTTCCAGCTAACATCCATCCGGGCATATTCACAACTTTAGCCTGGGACAATATCGACCGTCTTGAAGAAACTGTCAGTGGTGAGGGAACATCTCACAGAGTCAATGGGATTGCTGTGCAAGCAAAGCCAGTCAACCCACTTCTTGTCCAACCCATGCCCACTGTTCCCAAAACAAAGAAGAGAAGCATTGATGGACCCCCACCAATGTTACCAACTTACAATGCTGGACAACGGGTAGGGCCACCACAAAGCAAAAAGTCAGATGCCGATACTGCAGCCAATACTAAGCTTGCCAGAGAGAAAAACCTTCTTTGGGTCCTAGCACGCATGTCACAACAAGAAGAACAGTCAGTCAGCAGCTGGACAGGCTTCAACATCCTGACTCGAGGAGAGATGACGGTCATCCCCGACAATATAGGCTATCTGCCTACCATCAATGCTCCAGCGACACAAATGTCTACTGTCAACGAGGTGCTTAACCAGTCACTGAGCATCATGCAGTGCTTAGGCCTGAGGAAGATTGTCTGTGTCTTTGACCAAGCCCTGTATGCGAAGGCTGTCGAGATCACATGGAAACACCATGACAAGTTCCATGATATCATCGTTAGGCTTGGGGTATTCCACACCATCTGCACACTGCTGGCAATAATAGGAAAGCGTTTCCAAGATGCTGGACTCAAAGACCTCTGCATTGAGTCTGGCATGATTGCAGAAGGCTCAATTGCTGGTGTTATGGATGGCCGCAAGTACAACAGGGCAGTGCGACTACACAAGCTCCTGTATGAGGCTCTCATGCGACTGACCTTGAATGGTTTCCTGTCCTGGTTGGAAGAAACTCACAGGAATGACATGGTTCACCTGAATGAGACACTGAAGACCATTGACAGCCTTGGGAAAGAAGTCTCACAACATGCTTTGAAGGAGGTCCTCGAGAACAGCTCTTGTACACGCATCATGGATTTATTTGAAGTCTACCGTGAGTTCCTTAGAGGTGGAAACGGCAGCCTCTCGAACTTCTGGATGTCCTATTTGGACATGGTTGAAATCTTGTTGGGGCTCATCCGAGCATCCAGAGAGGGAGACTGGATGCTACACTTGGCTAGCATTCGAGCAATGATCCCATGGTGCTTTGCTTATGACAGGATGAATTATGCACGCTACCTCCCCTACTACTACGCCCAGATGTCTGAGCTGCCCATCACACACCCAGATGTGTACACAGAATTCATGGAAGGAGGCTTCTCAGTCCAACTGGGCTCCACCAATCCCTTTGGCCGAATCCCTGTTGACCAAGCTATAGAAGAAACGGTGAAAAAAGACACCCAAACAGCTGGAGGGACAAAGAGATTCAGCTTGAAGCCAGGAGCTGTGACCAAATATTATCTCACAGCTGAGTATAGAAGCATGTACCTCAGACAGCTGAGAGACCTGACAGGTCAAGGCAGGTGCAAATGGTCTCATCCAGATCTACAGAGTCCAAGGATCAAGAGAGATGAAGCAGATGTCCAGTCTCTCATGGACCTTATTGAGAATAACTGGCTCAATCCTATGTCCCCTGATGAGATTGATTTGGTTAGCCTCTCCACTGGCAACATGGCTCCACCTGATGTGACCATAGATCTCTTGAGAGCTCTTGAGAAAGGAGAAGAGGCCTACCAAGCATTCCAGCAAACAAGGTTAGATGCAGACCCACCACCTGTGAAATTCCACGACAAGATGACCAAGCAAAGTCTGAAAACATTCTCCAATGTCAGCACAAAACAAGCTCATGGAAAGAAAGCACAGGATGTGGTTCTGAAGGCAGATAGAAACCTTTTCAGTCACATGATCCTGGTGGCTGAAAGCAGGAAGGTGAATCTGAAGGATGTCCTTGCCTACCCATTGGGCCCACTACCATGGGCACTGGCAAATGCTGATGGGTCCTTACGAAAAACAAACAAGGCTGCGCTTGCCAGAGAGCTTGAAAAGAATGTATCTCCTGCAGAAGACATCCCAATCCCATCTACTTCCATCATTGATGGGATGAGCCTGGTCCAAAAAATGAATGGCAACAACAAAACCTTTGCACAGGTGGCAGAGTCAGCCTTGACCCAGGTCCTCCATGAGGGAGCACAGAGTGGGAGGATTGATGTTGTTTTTGATGTCTATCACCAGACTTCGATCAAAGATGCTGAACGACTGAACCGGGGTGGAGACATCACTCTCCAGTACAAGAATCTTGCAGGGGGACACCACGTCCAGCAGTGGAGAAAATTTCTGTGCAGTTCCTCCAACAAGACCAGTCTCATCAAGTTTCTGGTGGAAGAGTGGAAACTCCCACGATACAGAGCTATGCTGCATGGCAAGGTGTTGTACATGACCTGTGAGGAAACCTGCTACAAGTTGACAGAAGATGGGTGTGAGGAAGCAGCAGAACTGCACTCCACACATGAAGAAGCTGACACCTGTCTGCTCCTGCATGCATTGCATGCAGCAAATGCGGGCTCAAAGTCAGTTATCATCACAGCTGAGGACACTGATGTCATGGTGCTTTGTCTTGGCTTCCAGAAGGACATCACCTGTCCCATCTACCAGAAGTGTGGGACTCAGAACCGCACACGGTTTGTCGACATCACCAAACTGGCAAGTTCACTTGGAGACAGCATCTGTGACAGCCTAATTGGCTTACATGCCTTCACAGGCTGCGACACTGTCAGTGCATTGCTGGTCGAGGGAAGCTGAATGCCCTGAAGATAGTGAGAAAGCACAATTCCTGCCAAGAGACTTTTACTCAACTGGGACAGACATGGAATGTGAGTGATGAGTTGTTCCAGAAAATTGAGCAGTTCACCTGTCGGATGTATGTTGCTAATAGCAGCACTGCTGAGGTGAACAAACTGCGTCACCAGCTCTTCTGCACCAAAAGGGGAGAGGTTGAGTCCAGCCAGCTGCCACCATGTAGAGACTGTCTCTTTATGCATGTTCAACGAGCCAACTATCAGGCAGCAATATGGAAGTGCTGTCTGCAGGCTAACCCTGTGGTGCCAAGCCCTACTGAGTATGGATGGACAGACGATGAAGGCAAGCTGGCCATTTACTGGATGCGCTCCCCACCTGCACCAGATGTGGTCTTGGAAATGCTAACATGCAAGTGTGTGCATTCATGCAAAATGCCAAGCTGCATGTGCCTGTCAAATGGACTTCCATGCACAGACATGTGCAGGTTACAGACCTGCAGTAACCAAAAACAGCAGGATGGTCCAGAACTGGACTTTGAACTTGGAGAGTCAGATGATGAGAGAAACGAGCAGTTTGATGAATGACAGTGTGATGATTCTGATGGTATTACTGTGGTAGTAGTCTATTGATGCACAGGATGTTGATTCTGGACTTGGTTACCCAGAGCTTGATAACAATAATGTAACCATATTCCCATATACCCATTACCCTACCCATTACCATTACATATACCCACTAATGATATGGGATTACATGTATCATTGACTAAGTATATGTAAATGTCAATGTTGTTTAAAATATTAAAATAGTTCATTACCTCACTATGGTATTCCTTTTTATCATGTATTTTGATTGTGTATTTAAACAAATGTATAGAGACCAGTTTGTGACCTAACTGGCTTTGGTCTAGTTCTCATTTAAGGCTCACAATCACCTCACACAATGAAATAGTATGGGTATATTATACATTTCCTGAATCTTTACAGTCCTGTGAGTATTCCAGTTTTTGTGTTTTGTGTCCCTGATATTCCTAGATGCCACAGGGCTAAAAGAAAGTATATAGTTTAGGCGAACATTGCAGAAAGATGTGTGTTATTGACGGGTTGAGGAGCTCAAGTGACCTCTATATTTGTGAGAAATATCCACAACAGGGCTTGAATGAAAGCTAAGAAGGTCCCCTTTAAAATGATACCAAAGACATTATTATAGAACATTGAAAAATGTCCTGACCATGAGGCTAAACCAGGATATGCACCAGCGTCTAAAATGCAATTTAGTTTAGCGGGTGGTTAACTTCATGAGCTGATAACTGTGATACAGCTGCCACTCAGGAATGGTTATCATACCAAAATATCATCTACAGACATGGATCCTTTCAAAAATTATAAGTAAGTTTTGCCACCTTGAGTGTACCGAAATATCGTCTGGCCCATGGACTACTAGGCTTTGCTGGACTCACCAGGTTTCTTATGAGCTTGTATGTGGCTGGTCCCACCACGCTGATGAGGATAGCTCTCTGCTTCTCTCCGTCATCAATTTCATTTGCTTCAAAAAACTGATCGAGAATCTCGCAGTACTCTTCCCATGTCTGCTCCTTTGCATCAAATGCCGACAGGGTGCCTATCCTTGCATTCATCTTTACGTTTCTGCTCGTTAATCCTCCGGTCCAATTTAGCCCTGGCTAGTTCTCCGTACTTAGCACGTCTTCCTACCGTCCGCCACCTGAACTCATCCAGTCGCATCCGTCTTCAATCAGGCACTTCCCCCATCCAGCCAGTATCCTCGTCGCCAATATGTGATAACGTGTTCTTTATGAAAAGATGTAGTTTCACCAGATTCGGGTTTACCGATTTTATTCAGTCACACGGAACAGCGTACAGATTCACATGTTGTCATTTCAGTTATCACTACTTACTCTGTATTTCTCAACTCATCAACTTGACAACCCTAGGAGTCAACTGTACCTCCTTAGGGTGTGGGGGTGGTACTGCAGCTAAGTATAATATGAACAGGTAGTCAGCATACCACACTAGCTCCGCCAATGGTGAGTGGGCATTTGGTATTGCTACTTTTGCAATAGTAAATGCATGCCTGTGATTAGCACATACAGGGTACTGTGGTGATGCACAATTGAGGGTAGATTCACCAGGGGCTGCTGCTCCTTTGGGGTGGACGTTCAGAGTGCTGACGTAGGCAGTGCGTAGAGCCATGTTTGCAGCAGCCTAGCGGTTAGCTGGTTGCCACGAGAGATTGTGCTGTATCGGTGTTGTTTTGTGTGGCGAGTAAACGGAATTGACTCGACTCGATCTCTCCATCTCCTCATTCCTGCACTCCCACATTGGGGACCCCGCACGTTGACAATGAACATGTCGACCCAAAGCGATGATGACACCGCTCCGGCTCCGAGTGATGCTAACGGTATGGCTCATGTTAGCGCTAGCATCTCAGCAGCAACGGTGAAGTTGCCTGACTTTTGGCAGCACAGTCCCTGGCCATGGTTTCAGCACACTGAAGCCCAGTTCGAGCTGGGAGGAATAACGCGGGACGTTACGAGGTATTTCCATGTTGTGGCGGCGTTGGATGCCCGGACAACGGCCCGAGCTATGGGGCTACTGGAAGCTCCCCCGGCTGTGGGAAAATACGGCGCACTCAAGACCTTCCTTTTGCAGCTCTTCCAGCTGTCGGAGATGGAGAAGGCGGATCGCCTGTTGTCACTCAACGGACTCGGCGATAGCAAACCTTCTGAGCTGCTGGAGAAGATGTTGGCCATTTTGGGCTCGGCGGACCCCTCCTTCATTTTCACCCATATTTTTCTACGGCAGCTCCCAGCGCTTGTGCGCACAGTGCTAGCCAGCTCCCCCCTCTCCCCCACCAAAGACTACCGTGCTCTGGGTGCGGAAGTGGACAGGATTTTCCTCGCCAACTGGCAGCAGTTCATTCATGCGATGCTCCCCACCCAGACCTCGCCCCCGCCTCTGGAGGACGCAGCAGGCACTGCAGCTGCGGTGGCTGCCCGCCGTCAGCGTGACAGCAGGCTGTGTTATTACCACAACAGGTTTGGTGCCAGGGCCAAGCAGTGTCGCCCGTCATGCAGCTTCAACGTCCAGAGAAACGCCAGGGCGCTGGCGAGAACAGCAGGCTGTTGTTTATCAAGGACGCCTTATCTGGCCGGTGGCTGCTGGTCAATTCGGGCGCTCAGCGTAGCATCCTGCCTGCATCGGCCGCGGACACCATGGCCGGCGGACAAGGCCCCCCGATGGATAACGCGAACGGCACGTCCATACGCACCTACGGCTACAGGTAAGTGGAGGTGTGTTTCGGCGGGCGGCGTTTAGGCTGGGACTTAGTTATGGCCGCGGTGTCGGTTACCCTCCTGGGCGTGGACTTCCTGTGCGCCTTCAGGCTGCTGGTGGATGTTACAAACTGTCGCTTGATCGATGCTGTCTCTTTCGCTACATACCCGTGCACACTGGGAGGTGCAGGGATGCTCGGCCTGTCAAACATGCTCGCCGCCGGAGATACGTATCAATGACTGCTCGCAGAGTTCCCTGACCTCACCGCACCTACGTTCTCTTCAGCGGTGGCCAAGCACGGCGTGGAGCACCATATTGCCACCGACGGCCCCCCCGGTCTACGCACGTGCTCGGCACCTCGACTCAGCTAAGCTCGCGATCGCCAAGGAGGAGTTTGCTACCATGGAACGCCACGGCATTGTGCGCCGCTCGGACAGCCCGTGGGCCTCCCCCCTGCACATGGTTTCTAAGGCTGACGGCGGTTGGCGCCCCTGCGGTGATTTTCATCCCCTGAACAACACCACAACCCCTGACCGGTACCCCGTCCCGCACATACAGGACTTCTCCGCCCACCTGGCGGGGGCCACCATCTTTTCCAAAGTAGATTTGGTGCGGGGCTACCACCAGGTACCGGTCCATCCTCGGGACGTGCCCAAGACAGCGCTCATCACGCCATTTGGACTTTTCGAGTTCCTGCAGATGCCCTTCGGTCTCAAGGGGGCAGTGCAGACGTTCCAGCGACTGATGGACTCTATGCTATGGGATATGCCGTTCTTGTTTGTTAACTTGGATGACATTCTCGTGGCCAGCGCATCCGCGGAGGAGCACCTGACGCAGCTCCGGTAGTTGTTCGAGCGGCTCAGTGTGCATGGACTCATAGTCAACCCAGCCAAGTGCCAGTTTGGCCTGTCATCCATCGACTTCCTCGGCCACCGTGTCTCCCCGTAGGGAGCCGTTCCGCATCCTGCCAGAGTGGACGTCGTCGCCAGTTTTCCATGCCCCGGCACTGTGAGTCCCTGCAGGAGTTCCTGGGCATGGTGAACTTTTATAACTGGTTCATTCCTGTCAGGTTCATTGCAGGGGGTTCGTCTAGTTGTCGTTATCATTGACTACATTGAAAAAACCTTCGTCAACGAGCATTTTCGTCATTAATTTCGTTGATGAGATTAACACTGATTTTAGTGTGTAGACGTACTACATATATTTAGTAGAGGACAATACACACAATACTGTGGTAGAGAATTGAAGATGAAATTGGGAAATTATCATTGGCCCAATGCGGTCAATGTTGTATTCTGGGGGGACGCCCTCTGTTAGAGCATCTTTTTACATGTTTTGGCCAATAACAGGTGACACAAAACAAGATTGTTCCATGATATCGTCGATAACCCCCTCCGTCAAATCGCTGATTGGGTATTCATCAGCACAGTCAGCTCCGCTGATTGGTTCACTGATGTTAGGCACTAAATCCAGAGCCTCTGGCTAGACCCGCCCAAAGGGAGATTCATCCTCCCTTACTGCCATGACTAACGAGCTGCTGGGGTAACAGCAGTTTATAATGGATATCAATTAGAGGCTTGAGGAGGTCAGACCTCCGTACAGTAATTTTCAGTTGGGTGCTCTTGTTAGAAGTGTCCACTCTGTCATAGTCACTCTTCTGTAACCTGCCCCAAAAAAAATGCTGTTTTGACCACCTTTCATCAAAACACTGGAACAAAATCCCGAGTGCATCGAACAGATCTTTAAGTCTGTTGGATTCCATAAAACAGTGAAAATTTGCTTCCATCATTCCACAAAACAAACATGTATTGGACGCTGTAGGATTAATTACAGATAGAATGGTATTCACAACAACAGCCTCGTGTAGGACTCTCCACTGAATGTCACCTGCTCTTTTTTTCAAGGGTGGCTTGTACAATACTCTCCATACAGGTTTAACAGTATCATTAACAGTTAACTTTTCCCTCCACACTGTCAGTCTTCCCATTTAATTTGCATTTGTTTAACACTTTGACACAACACTTCCTTGCAACACTTCCTTGCCTTTTACTGAATATAAATCCAGATTATCAATATCTTTAACATTTAAAAAAAAAACAGTGCAATCATTCATTCTAGGAGAAAGTTCCAAATCTAGAAAAGGATTGTCCTGATCAAGTCTTTCCACCTTTACACAATAGTCCTGCAACAGTTCCCGTTCGGCATCAGTCAGTTTCTCAGCCCACCGAGTTCGTATCTTCCTAGTATGACGAATAGACTTCTGTCTCAGATGAGAAGCAACAGCCTTTGTGTCCATCAGACCAGGTCCAGCTACATCCACTATGTCCTTTAATGTTACAGTCCCAGTGTTGCAGTGTTAAGAGTTAGGCTTGATGTTGAGCTGTCCTGTATGTCCAACCTGGCTATATGAAAGAGAGGTTTCTTTAATAACCCTAAATACAATTCCTAACTTTGTACAACAATGGTTCAATAGGAATAATATTCCTGAGAGAGAGCTGCCTGATGAATGCCTCTTTTGACTTTGAAAGCGGCACTCAAACCTCCCTTTATCTTCAGTACACGCTCAATATTCTGGTACAAAACCTTGATCATGGCAATAAAACCTGAGCTGAAGCCAGAACACTCCATAGTCCTCCAGAGGTACAGGTGTTCAACCCGGTCAAATGCCTTTTCTTGGTCCAATGAAATGAGACCAATATCAAAACCCAATGAAACGGAGACTTCCAAAACATCTCGAATCAAAAACACATTGTCTGATTTTTAATTTGAATGCCAGATTCAGTTCAGCACTCTGTTATTAAGAATCATATAAACCTAAATTTCTGTGAGAAACAACATGCTGCAGCTGGGGCGATTTACACCCTGACGCAACTTTTTTCTTCGGGGAAACACTTTCCCCATACCTTGCCAATTCTCTAACCAGAATCTCATCCCTAATAAACAGGGGCACATTAGACAGCATTATATTTTTTGCTGGAGTGGCAAGCGGCGTTAAAGACATAAATGATTCATTCACTACAATTCCGTTTGCAACCACCTTCTGCACTTGGTCAACCTCATCCAGAAAAATCACGACAGCTTTGTTCATTCTAGCCGCAGACTTAATGCTGCTGGGACTAACAACTTCAGCTACAGCCAAACTACATTGTTTCACTGAACAAGGGAAGCTTGGCAATATCTTCATGCCATGCTTCCTGGTCAGCCTGGTGATATCTTAATGCCATGCTTCCTGATCAGCCTGGTGAACTCTCTGTCCACTGCCATGATGCCGAAATGCCGGCGTCCGCAAAAATATATATAAAATCATACAAAAATACTTCTTAAAAAAACCCGAAACCCCTCCATATACACACCAAACACAGCAAAACACCTAACAAACCTAATACTACACACTATTTATATAACATTTACAGAAAAAGATAGAAAATCCACCCACAAACGCTCTCACATGACTGCTCAGCATGCTCACTCGTACTTCAGCTCAGGGGGCGGAGACAGATGAGGCAGACAGACAGAGAAACAGGAAGACAGATAAGTCAGTATACAGGTAGAGTCACCTTGTTGGTCAGGTGAGGCACTTCGGGATACCAGAGCAGAGACTGCGGGGAAAGTGATGGAGGACATGGCTGCCACTGTTCCGGCTGCCCACATCATCCTGAGAATGACAATACATCAGGCTAGCATTAATAAAGACTATGATCAATTACACCTTGATCTACCCCACAATAATCCAGTCTACAATACTCTAAATGGGTCTAAAGATATGGCGGAGGGATGAAATCTTATCTATTCTTTCCCCATGTGGTTTTGGTTGTTCCTTGTATTGAGGTAAAAGTCTTTTTACTGGGTCATAACATGACTCCTTCCTTTTAGCTCAGGCTCATCCCACCCGGTCCAGATGATGAGTGGGGGCTCTGTATGCAGTACATAGACATAATAAAGTCCACTTTTTGGAAGGTGAGCAGCAAATGAGTTCATTACACAAGAATGTAATAAAAAAGGCACAAAATTAAATATTTTTAGTACTTACTCTCACTGAAATGTATCAAGTAACAGGACTGTGATCTTTGAGGACTAAGATCCCCCTCCCCCCTTTTCCCCCCCCAAATTGCATTTGGCCAATTACCCCACTCTCTGAGCCGTCCTGGTTGCTGCTCTACCCCCTCTGCCGATCCGGGGAAGGCTGCAAATACCACATCTCCTCCGATACATTTGGAGTCATCAGCCGCTTCTTTTCACCTGACAGTGAGGAGTTTCACCAGGGGACGTAGCGCGTGGGAGGATCACGCTATCCCCCCCCCCGTTCTCTCTCCCCCCTGAACAGGCACCCTGATCGACCAGAGGAGGCGCTAGTGCAGCGACCAGGACACATACCCACATCCGGCTTCCCACCCGCAGACACGGCCAATTATTTCTGTAGGGATGCCCAACCAAGCCGGAGGTAATACGGGGATTCGAACCGGCGATCCCCATGTTGGTAGGCAACGGAATAGACCAGACGCCCATAAGAGCCACATCTAAATGACAGTGGATGTGGATCTAACTTCTATTAATACATCCAGTATAGCCCCTTTCCCACCAAAATTAGCGGGTATATGCGGGTTAACCCGCTAAAAATCGCCAATTGACACCTTTCCCACTGCCAGTAGCCAAGTACACCTTTCTGTTTTTTTTTTTTTTTTTTTTTTTCTGGTGTGTCACGTTTGACGTCACGAACGTGTGCCGGAAAACGTTTTCAGTGTGACTGGGAAGTAAACAGTAGAACGCAGCATGGAGGACAGTGAAAAATGTATGGTGGTTACTTCTTTTTTACATCTGTTACTTAATTCAGTCTCTCTTTCAAACTCAGTGACAACTAATTTGGAATGATGTTCGAGCACTGCTTGCACAGAGATGGATGGAATTTGTGGCTGAGATGATTAGGAGTTGCAGAAGTTACCGACGGAGCCAGCAAGCCTTCATTGCCTCCATAAATAGCTATTGTTGGCAGTGGGGCCCCGACCGGTCGCCATATGTGGGTCCGAGATCGAGCGCACATTTTTTGGTCAACTATAGAACGTTTTGACGATAATCAATGGAAAGCTCACTTTCGAATGTCACAGGCAACATTTGACTATTTGGTCGAACCCCTTGCCCCAGCTATAACACGGCAAACGACAAACTTTCCGAGTCCTATAGAACCACATCGGAGATTCGCCGTTGTTCTGTGGTGTTTGTTTGGAGTTGGAATAGCAACTGTGTGCAAGCTGGTGCGTGAAGTTACAAATGCATTGGTGGATACGTTGTATCAGCGTTTCATTTCCGACTGAACAGCGCCTTGATGTACCAATTCAGGATTTCAAGAGTGTGGTTATCCTCAGTGCGCTGGTGCCATAGATGGGACACATTCCAATTATTGCTCCCAGGGACAACCCTACAGACTACTACAACGGGAAGGGATGGCATTCGATTATCCTATAGGCTGCGGTGGACCACAATTTCTGGTAAGCATGCCTTTCTGAGAAAAATAGTTTATTGTTTTTCTCTTCATTTTTACTGTCACTTATTTAAGGTATTCTATTCTATTTAGTTTCACAGATGTCTACATAGGCTGGCCTGGACATACCCATGATGCCGGGGTGCTTGCCAATTCAGACCTTTTCATCCCTGCAGAGGATTGCCAAAATTGCTACCTTTTCCCCAGAGAGGTAAGTGTATATATTGGTTTATTGTACTGGACAAGGTGGGTGTTCTTCAAACTATAAACTGTTATCTAACTGTCTGTGTCAATGTAATGTTCTTTCCTTACAGGAATCAAAAATGGTGGATGGTGTGGAGATCTCTGTGCATATGATTGGAGATGCTGCCTACCCATTGAAGAAATGGTTGATGAAAGGATTCACCCAGCAGCATCAACTTTCGCAAACAAGCACGCTTCACCCACACTCTAAGCTCAGCATGGATGGCTGTTGAAAATGCCTTTGGACGACTGAAAGGACATTTAAGATGCTTAATGAAGAGGAATGACATTGACCTTGATCTAATGCCCAATGTTGTTACTGCTTGTTGCGTTTTGCATAATGTATTTGAAATACAGAAAGATAATTTTTTGCCAGAGTGGAACACTGAGGTGGATCAAACAGAAGGTCTGAGTCAACTACATGCTGTGGTGTATGAGGGAGAGAGTTAACATTGTCCAACTCATCTGCAACATGATTACAGACAACCTAACAGCAATGTTATCAGAGTGAACAGTGTTGATGCTGTATCAGAGTGCCTTTTTCATTCATGATTGTTACTGTTATGCTGTGCTTCTTTAGTAAATGTGATCAACCTTATCTTGTGTTTTGTAAAGCATTTATTTATAGAAAAAGACAAAAGCATATTCGTTAATCAAATAAGTTTTCCTTAATAACAAAGGCCTCAGCCAGTATTCAAGTGTCCAAAAATAGAATTATATTACAATAGAACAATAATCAAGTAACACAAAATATGAAATGTATATAAAACGCAAAATATAAACTATCAAGTTAAAACACAACGTACAACAGTGCAAGTAGAAAAAAAATATAGTAAGTACTATTCAAGTACTATATTGTAACAAACTGTATAACAGCACTCAAGAGATACAACTAAAAAGGGGGAAAAAGGCTTCTGTACAGCTATACTATAACTGCTTGTAGGTAAGGTGCTCATCAGGTTTCCTTGGAGTGATTGAATAAGCTGGTTGAGACAAATATAGACTTTTGCTCATACTGGCTGTGTTCATACTGGGAAATGGCATGTGGTGGTCGCTGTGGAGTCTGTGGTGCAGGGCCTGGGAGCCTGGAAAGCAACAACCCAAAGAGTGACCTCTGATTCTCCCGACCTTCTCTACTAATCCTCTCCTGTATGGTGCTGACCCTCTCCCAGAGACTCCTCTCATGCTCCATGTACATCTGCATGCATGCATCGTCGCGTGCCGCTGCAGCTCTGTCCATCACCTCCAGTAGCTCTGCCATGGAGGTAGCTATTGCAGCAGAAGCGTGGTCCATCTTTGTCCTCTTCCGTCTTCTGGCCGGAACACTGTAGCCTAATAATAATAATAAATAAATCATTAGGATGACTCACAACAAACTGTGGTAGGCAAGTCGCCTTTGTGTACACCAGGGGTCTCAAACTCATATCAGCATGGACCGAGGGTATGCATGCTTTTGTTTAAACCATTCCATAAAGCAGCTGATCTCACTCCCCTCTTCAACAAAGAAGGTGAACTACTTTTTAAAATCCAACTGGTGCAAGGTATGGTTCCAACAACAAACTGCATACACTGGGCCCTCGATTGGTCCAGATTTTGGCTTGCTGGTTAAATCACAGCTAGCAAGGACATTGAAAAAAAAGTTTCTTAATACTTATGTCTAAAATTAGCTTGCTAGCTCAGTCTCATTACACTTTACTCATTGTAACCACATCACAGGCATACACTCGGCCCTTGATGGAATGAGTTACACAAAGAAACATAGGCCTGTTTGGCACCTTTTTTTTAGAACAAAGAAAGCAGAAAAAGTAGTTTAACTTACCGCTTGATTGTAAAGGCTGTGTCCTGGTGGTCTCCGATCCACCTTCCTCAGCTGATCCAGCCTCGATCAGACCCTCCGTACCTGCATCTGCTTCCAGACCCTGTGTAGCCTCCGCTCTTGCTTCACTTTTGGTGTCTCGTTCTATTTCGGAATCGTCCTCCACATCCAAGTTGCGAGAAGATGGCACTGAAGAAGTAGTCGCTGAGGAACTAGTTGCTAAAGAACTAGAGAGCCTAACAGGGTTGGCTAGTGCAGAGTTGCCAAATATATTTTGGCAAAGCTCGTAGAATGGCCAATCCACACGTCCCATTCCACTTCTGTTCTTTTGGTCATTAATGGCAAGATATTTTTTCTTCAGCACCTTTAATTTTATATAATTCATTTATATTTTAATTTATAACTTAACTTGTTTTTTTTATACATTGCTGTATATCGCAGCGTCTCCCACAGTGCCAGAAACCTGTCTCCTTATTTCCTGTTCCCCTCAAATCAGGAGAAGCTCTCTCACCTCACTGTTTTGCCAGTGTTGCATCTTGCACAATATGAAGAACAAATCTGCCATTGCATGTTACCTGTTTATTTATGCGCCCACGTCTGGAACTTCAATGTGCATCATAACGTGCCGGAAAAGGAGCAAAAATTAGCGGGTCTACTCGAGTGTCCTTTTCCCATCAATACCCATTGGAGCCGGAGCCAATAAAAACCTGTCTATTGCAGAGTCATTTGACCCGAGACTGAATCCGGCTTTTTTGGCCAGTGGGAAAGGGTATTAGTCAGTTTTTAATGTTGAGCATACTCTCTGTAACATTGCTAAGAATTTTTACTCACACACACACACACACACACACACACACACACACACACACACACACACACACACACACACACACACACACACACACACACACACACACACACACACACACATATACATACCATGGCTCTGATCCAAAGCCATACCAGGCCAGCTGCAGGAGCTGAAAACCCAAACCCAGCAGAACTGTGTTCTTATTTCCTATGGTCCTCATCAGAACACTGAAAAATACAGTCTGAGAGAGAGAGACAGACAGACAGACTTACTGTTAAACAGACAGAAATGAAAAAGGTTTGTTCATGTGAAGCCACCCAGGTCTCCTCAGTGCTTCCATTTATGCTGCTGTTTCACATCAGATCACCGTTTTGTTTTTGGCTTTGCATCAACAGGTTTTTATTTCCTCCTCCACCCAGCTCAGTCCTGTTACCATCCTCAACTGCCTGCGTGAAGTTAAGATGAAGAAACAACAGATCAACTTAAACCATTTTTTTCGCATTTCATTCTTTATCCACACAGTAAAAAACTGTACAAATTCTGTACAAATGGATCCTTTCAGGTCCATTTGTACACTCTCAGAGTTAAATTAACACTCAGGAAGTGAAATTAACACTCAGGATTTTACTGTGCAGCAAATGTGTCTCTATTGATATTCATCATATTTCTTTTTAACAAATGATAAGTTTATAATCTTCAAGTGAGTGTTTCATGCATATTTTGTGGATTTTATTTGGCATCTGTCATTTTCATCAATGCTTTCTTTTCATTAAAAATGACAAACCTTGTACAAAAACTCTTGGATGGAAATGCAGTTACTGACTGTTGTATTGTGTCTCTCTGTCATACCAATTCTAGGACGTATAGAAAGACATCAACACTTCAACCACCAAAGATCTTCATCAGCATGACCATTCCCATCTGCCCCTTGGCTTGTATTTATAGGTACACCTCCTTCTTTTTTTGTTATCATGATTATTATTTCTTTCACATTTCTTGTTTTATATCCTGTAGAGACGGGTCCAAACTACGGACCTGAGGCACTATAGGGCAGATGTCAGTTGATTTGACAGTACTCGTCATAATATGTGGGCTGTTCCGAGTAGCGCAATCTTCTGGAATGCACAGATGTTGATGTTTCCTGGGATACGGTTGGTGAACTTTTTCATTCTCTTCTTCATTAGTCCTAGAGCTCCGATGACCACTGGTGTTATTTCAGTCTTCATTCCCCACATCCTTTTGATTTCAATCTCCAATCTCTTTGTACTTGGTCAGCTTCTCTGACTTTCACTGAGGTGTTTTTCTTCCGGATGGTATTGCCATGTTGATGAGCATGCACCTCTTTTGCTTCCTGCCCTTGATAACGATGTCGGGCTTGTTGGCTTTTATCTCTCTTTCAGTGTGGATGGGCGTGTCCCAGAGGATGGTGACATCATTGTTTTCAGTGACCGTTTTTGGCTGATGTTCGTACCACTTCTCAGTCGTCTTGATCTTGTAACTCCTGCATATCTTCCAGTGCAGGTATGCTGCTGCCTTGTTGTGCCTGTACATGAACTCGGTCTTTGCCAGTTCCAGGCAGCCTGAGACAATGTGGTCGATGGTTTCTTCGTACATTCCACAGATTCTGCATTTTGGGTCTGTTCCATCTTTGATGATGGGATTGGTGATAGGCTCTGGTTGCCAGGCTCTGGTCTTGTGCAGAGATTATCAGGCCCTCCCGTCTCTGCTTTAAGCCCGGTGCTCCTTAGCCACTGGTGTGTCTTTTGTTGGTCCACGTCTGCATCTTTCATTCTTTTTGGGTACTTCCCGTGCATTGCTTTGTCCTCCCAGGTTTTTTGCAGTTGCCACTGGCCAGGGTGTTTTGCCTTCTACTTCACTCATTTGGCATAGATGGTAGTTGCCTCATTTTCTGTCGGTGGGGTTTCTGGGACATCAAGCTTTCTTGAATTGTGTAGCTTCTTTATTGATGGAGTAGATCTGATGTTTTACTATTTGGAGGAGTGGGTCATCTGTTTTTGTCAGGTATGCATCCAGCCCGATAGTGGTAGTCTTGAAGGTCAGTTCCAGTTGGACTAGGCCTCATCCTCCTGGAGCTCTTGGTAGGTACAGCCTGTCGACATCTGCTTTCGGGTGGTGCATCTTCTCCATGGTCAGCATCTTTCTTGTCTTGGTGTCTAGTCTCTTGATGTTGTTCAATTTCCAGTTGATGATGTTGAAGCTGTAGGCCACTACAGGTATTGCTAGGGTGTTGATAGATTCAATTCTGTTAGCCACATTGAGTTCGCTCTTCAGTACCATATGCACTCTCCTGTGGTACTCTTTCCAGATCTTCTCCTTCATGGTTGAGTGTTGTATGCCATCTCCTTCGTTCACTCCTAGGTACTTGTATGTGCTATCTTGGTCGAGCTCTTTGATTACGGTGTCAGTGTCACGGTCTAAGTCTGCAGTCTTGTTAAGTCTTCCTTTCTTGAAAGTGGCTTTGGCACACTTGTCGATTCCGAATTCCATCTTGATGTCGTCGCTGAAGGTCTTGACGATGGTGAGTAGACCCTTCTGCTGATTGTCGTCCTTGCTAAACGTCTTGAGGTCGTCAATGTAGAACAGGTGGGTCAGTTTGCCATTCTGTGATTGTATCCATAGCTGCTGCTGTTCGGTAGATTGCTGAGTGGCGCTAGTGCAAGGCAAAAGAGCAGTGGTGATAGTGAGTCCCCTTGGAAGATTCCGCTTCTGATCTTGTTTGGTCTCGATGTTAACAACCCCTCTGCATGATGGAGATTCAGGGTGGTCTTACAGGTCTTCATGCTCTCCGTGATGAATTTGACAGCTGTTGGGCAGACTCTGTAGGTCTTGAGGATCTTCTCTATCCAGGAGTGTCGCATGCTGTCAAATGCCTTCCTGTAGTCAATCCATGCTGTTGACAAGTTCTTTTTTTTCTCGATTTGACCTCTTGCAATATGGCTTTATTGATGAGTAGCTGGTCCTTGCATCCATAGCTACCTTTCTTACATCCCTTCTGTTCTGCTGATAACAAGTTGTTTTTGTCGAGGAAGCTATAGGTCCTCTCTGTGATGATGGAGGTGATGATCTTGTACATTGTTGGTAGGCAGGTGATGGGTCTGCAATTCTTTGGGCTCTGTGTCTCCCCTGTCTTCAGGAGCAGGTATGTGGTTCCCCATGTGAGCCATTGGGGACATTTCTTTGGATTCTTGATGATATCACTGTAGGCCCATGTGAGGTCTTCATGGATGCTGGGCAGGTTCTTGATCCAGAAGTTGGCAATTCTTTCTATCCCTGGTGCCTTCCAGTTGTTGGTCTTGCTGATGGCAGCAGTGGTCTCAGTGGTGTTGATGTCCGACCATTCTTGGTTCTGTATGTGTTTGTATTGATCCTGTTGTTGCTGGATCCATGTAGCTCCCTCATTGTGTCTTTTGTTGTTCTCCCAGATCTTACTCCAGAACTCCTCGACTTCTTCGATTGTAGGTGGTTCATTGACGTCTATCTTCTTGCCCAGCTCATGATAGAATTTTTTGGCATCTTCTTTGAAAATCTTGTTTTGCCAAAAGAACTTGCTCCTCTTGTCGAATCTCCTGAGTCGCTATGCCTTTGCTTGAATCTGTTGTTTCAGCATCTCTTTGACTATTGGTACATCATTCTTCTGTTATTATTATTACTGTTATTATTATTCTTATTGTTGTTATTATTATTATTTGTTCATTCATTAACCAAACCGCTTATCCTTACTCAGGGTCGCGAGGATGCTGGAGCCTATCCCAGCAGTCATAGGGCAGCAGGTGGGGAGACACCCTGGACAGGCTGCTAGGCCATCACAGGGCCGACGTCCACCCACACACACACACACACACACACACCTAAGGACAATTTAGTATGGCCGATTCACCTGACCTACATGTCTTTGGAATTTAAAAAAAAGCGGGATTATTATCATTATTATTATTGTTATTGTTATTATTATCATTATTGCTGTTGTTGTTATTGTTACTATGCTGAACATGCTTGGTGGACTAAACACTGCTGGGTCAGGTAACAACACTATGAGAGGCTGTGATGCAGTGTGCAGATCTTGGTGGACTAAACACTGCTGGGTCAGGTAAAAATACTATGGGAGGCTGTGATGCAGTGTACAGATTTTCCTGTAACCTCTGGCTTTAAACAAACAAAGGAAACCCATGCACCGAATGTCAGGATTCTCCATTTAGAAGTAAAATTCTCCACCCTGATTCAATAGAATAGCCGACATAGAAAATTTGCCAATTAGTCTCCCCATTTATCACGCCAGACTCTACTCTTCTCCCACTGTAGTGTCTGTGTTTGTTTTGCACGCTTTTTTAAATTTTATCTGATATTAATTTGGAGTCAGATAATTTTTTTTTTAAAAATCATGCAAAACAAACACAGACACTACAGTGGGATAAGAGCAGAGTCTGGTTGGAGAAACAGGAAGACTAATTGGCAATTTTCTAGTTATTTATCTATTTTTCCTTTTTTCTTTTTATCTATTTTTTTCCTTTTTATTTATTCAAATTTTATTTTATCTGATGTTAACTTGGAATTTGGCCCTGTGATGGCCTGGCGACCATGCAGGGTTCAGGGTGTCTCCCCGCCTGCTGCCCACTGACTGCTGGGATAGGCTCCAGCATCACCGCGACGCGACCCTGAGAGCAGGATAAACAGTTTGCATAATGGATGGATGGATTAACTTGGAGTAGGTGGATATCTATCCTTACTAAAACGTGCTTTATAAATCAAATTATCTTTATCATGAATAATAACATTATCATGATTATCATTACTATTATTCACTAGAAGAGGATGAATGGCTCATAGAGCAGTACTGTACCTGAGCTACAATAGACAGGATTCCCACCATGGCGATGAAAGCAGCGATGGCAGCAGGGGAGAACTCTATCACCTGAAACACAGACAGAGGTAAACTGCAACAACCGTACACATACAGTAGCTACAAGAGTGCAGATCCCCGCCGGGCATGTCACCCCTTCTCCGGTGCTCGGAGTAGAGGACAAACCATCCCTTTTTATCACCTACTGGGGAAGGGAAAAACAGAGGCACTGCCTGTGTATCTTCCCTTCTCTGGTGCTCGGGCTCAGGTGAAAAACCAGCCGAGGAGTTAGCACACAATTGTAGTATAAAACAGGTTTTTCAAAGGTCCTGAATCACCGCAACCACGAAAGGTCCTTGATCATACAGTCATAACTGTGCACAAAAATTATCAGGCTGACAGGCCCAGTAGTATGTGAGACTAGCAGTGGACAGATACATGCACAAACGGACAGAAAAACCAGTGTTTTTCCTGCCATTATGAGACTCTTATACAGGAAATTGAACAGGAAATATGGGGGGGGGTTTAATATGTAGCGCTCAAGCTAAAAAAATCTACCTAATGAAAAACTTTTGCCTGTCAGTCTGTGGATGTGCAGCCTCTTAGGTGGACACTCGCATGAGTGCAACCAACTCTAATATGAACTTGCACACCCCAAAAAGAGAAGGTTTGCTATGGGACCATTTTGGTCTGACCCTAACACTGTCTTTGTTTTCATAATTGTAGGGACCGGTGCTGCTTGTGGACTACTATACCCATAACTCCCTGCTCAACCTCACAGGTGATCTTCACCCACCGCTTCACCTTTCACTGTAACATTATGGCTATAACAGTACTGTATCCAGTGACGCAATTTCGCCATTAAACCGCGGCAATTTGAAATTTGCTCTCTCTTTATACCCTTTCTGCAGAAGAGCAGAAGAACAGAAAAACAAAGGACCATGCATCTTCACATTACAGCTGGCCATGGTTTTATTGGAAGATAACTTAGTCTTGTTCATCCGCTAATCAACCGCCATCATATCCGCTATCATAACCAGTTAAGTTATCCTGTAAGACATGCAGCTTTCACAGAGAAGAACGGCGACAGGATCCTTTTTTCATTTCTTAAACGTTGACACAACTGCAACTAAGACTCCTTCAAGGTATTCAGACGACGATTTTCAGCTGACGAGCTGCCGGAGGAAATTAGACTGTTTTCCGTGGAGCTGCGCTTTGATGCTGGACAACAAAAAACGCACCCGTTCACCACGGAAGAGTGATCGCAAATAAGGGTGGTTGGTATCTGGGCATAGTTAGTCTTAATGGTGATGTTGTAAGAGTCAGCCTCAGGGGATTACTGGCAGAGTGAGTTTTAGAAGTTTGTCAAATTATCTCACGTGAGAAAAGTGTTGTTAGTTGAACTCATCCATGATCTAGATACACTCTGTGATTCACGCAAATAGTGTGACATAGGCTGATTGTTAGTTTTAATTTTTTTCCTTTAAGTCAAGTCAATTTTATTTGTATAGGCCAATATCACAAATTACAAATGTGCCTCAGGGGGCTTTACAGCACCACAACATCCTGTCCTCAGATCACATCAGATAAGGAACAACTCCCTAAAAAACCTTTAACAGGGAGAAAAACTAGGAAGAAACCTCAGGGAGAGCACCAGAGGAGGACCTCTCTCCCAAGATGGACAACATGCAATGATGTTGTGTTTACACAATTTACACAATACAACACTGAAAGAGGTTAACAGAATTATAAAATATATGAACAATATGATGAGGACGATGTCAAGCAGTGTCCAGACGCCACTGTACATCTCCATGTAAAAAAACAAAAAAACATCAGTCACACACACATGAGAGCAGGACATAACATTAAAACAGGATAACAAAATTATACGGATTTATGATATATAAATAGAAAATGTGATGAGGGGGATGCCCAGCAGTGTCCACGTGGTGACCACTGTCACCATGGAGACCTGGTAGGAGGACCGACTGCACATGTACACAGGGGAGACTCACATGACACCATTCACACACACACAGAAGAAGAGAAAGGAGAAGACATCATTCAGAGAGAGAGAAAAGACGTGAGAGAAGAAAAGTTTGCGACAGTCAATAATCTATACTCTACAATCTATACTCTATAATCTATACACTATAACCTATACTCTATAATCTATAGATTATAGACTGTGAGCTGGGGGCGTGGTTTACGTTCCTGGGCTCGCCGGTGCAGGGTTGTTCCTGCTGCAGTTGGTTTTTGGAGTTGAGGAATAAACATCAAACTCGCCTTGGTCTCCTGTGTTTTTCCTCATTCCTGCCACATTGGTGACCCCAACATGATATGTTTGGAGCAGAAGAGGAGTGTGAATCCACTTCGGCCACGCCGCCCCAACTCTCACAGCCGGCCGTTCTCGCTGCAGCTGTGAAACTCCCAGAGTTCTGGCAGAGCGACCCGGCCTCGTGGTTCCAGCATGTCGAGGCTCTGTTCCACCTATGTGGAATTTCCGCGGACGACTCCAGATACTATTTGGTCGTCGCTGCGCTGGACCAGCAGGCCACACGCCGGGCCATGCAGCTATTGCGCGCCCCTCCGCAACACGATAAATACGTCGCCCTCAAACATCTTCTGCTCCGGAGATACAGCCTATCTACCGCAGAGAGGGCAGATAGAATCCTTTCCCTATCCGGTTTGGGCGACGGGACGGCTGTGGATCTCATGGACAATATGCTGTCGCTGCTAGGCTCAGACGAAGGTGGGTTCCTTTTCCCGCACGTTTTCCTGCGCCAGCTCCCGTCTCCTGCGCGCGCGGCTTTGGCTAACTCCCCGTGTCTAGCCGCTGGTGACTGCCGAGGTTTGGCTGAGGAGGCCGATCGGGTCCTGCTGGCTACCAGACGGTTCTCTGTGCAGAGTGTGGCATCGGAGCCTCTGCAGCCGACGTCGGAGGACGCGGACCCGGCAGTGGTGGCTGAAGTGACTGCCCGGAGACGGCGCGGGAGAGGCCTCTGTTTCTTCCACCAGCGGTTCGGCGGCAAGGCGAGGCGCTGCGTCCCTCCGTGCACGTTTGAGGCGGCAGGAAACTCAAGGGCCAGCACTCAGTAGCAGCTGTGGGCGCTGGCGGACGTAGTGAGCTGCTCTTCATTAAGGACACGATGTCAGGAAGACGGTTTCTGGTGGACTCAGGCTCGCAAAAGAGCCTACTGCCTCCTGCTAAGACAGACAGGTCGGCCGAAGGCGGCGGCCCACAGTTAAGTGCAGCTAACGGTTCATCCATTGCGACGTTTGGCACAAGGTTGGTGACTGTTTGCTTCCACGGGCGCCATTTTGAGTGGGACTTTGTAGTGGCCGCCATTACTGTTCCTATTATCGGCGCGGATTTTCTGTGTGCTAATGGTCTGCTGGTTGATGTTGCAAACTGCCGTTTAATTGATGCTGTGTCTTTCGCCACTGTTCAGTGCGAGACAGGGGGAGCCGGGCCGTTAACACACGCTAACTTTTTAGCATTAGGGGATGTTTTTCAGCGTTTGCTGGCGGATTCTCCATCGGTGACTACGCCTGCCTTTTCCACCGCGGTTACTAAACACGGGGTAGAACATTTCATTCCCACTCTGGGACGGCCAGTTTTTGCGCGCGCGCGGCGCCTCAACACAGTAAAATTGGCTATAGCTAAGGAGGAGTTCGCCATCATGGAGCGTCTGGGTATAGTGAGGCGTTCCAACAGCCCGTGGGCCTCGCCGCTTCACATGGTGCCCACACATACAGGACTTTTCCATACGCCTGGCAGGTACCACTATTTTCTCTAAGGTGGACCTGGTGCGCGGCTATCATCAGGTTCCCGTGCGCGCAGAGGACGTGCCCAAGACCGCAGTGATCACCCCGTTTGGGCTTTTTGAGTTCATGCGCATGCCTTTTGGCTTGAAGGGGGCAGCGCAAACCTTTCAGAGGCTGATGGACTCGGTGTTGCGTGACATTGCTTTTGTGTTCATTTATCTCGACGACATATTAGTGGCCAGTCCGTCAGCTGAAGAGCACCTGGCGCACCTGAAACAGGTTTTCCGTCGTCTGGACAAACACGGCCTGATAGTCAACCCAGCCAAGTGTCAGTTTGGACTGCCGGTGAGTGACTTCTTGGGTCACCGCATTTCGCCGCAAGGCGCGGTCCCGTTGCCTTCTAAGGTGCAAGCGGTGGCGGAATTTCCCTGTCCAGTCTCTGTTAAGGCATTGCAGGAATTCTTGGGCATGGTGAATTTCTATAACCATTTCCTCCCTCGCGCTGCCCACCTCCTTCAGCCACTTTACGAAGCCCTGCGGCTTAAGAAGGCTAACGACCCTGTCGACTGGACTCCCGAACAGGTCCAGGCCTTTGACGGAGCTAAGTGCCCTGGCGAACGCTGCCCTCCTCGCCCATCCCACACCCACGGCGTCCATAGCTTTAACAACTGATGCATCTGACATAGCCCGTGGGGGCTGTGGTTGAACAGCGTGTGGTGAATGCGTGGCAGCCACTCGCATTTTTTAGCCGCAAACGGCGGGATAGTGAGCGCAAGTACAGCGTTTTTGACCGGGAGTTGCTGGCACTGCACCTTGCAACCCGGCATTTCTGCTTCCTGCTGGAGGGTCGCCCATTCACGGCTTACGTGGATCATAAGCCGCTGACTTTTGCCATGTCCAAGGTGACTGAGCCGTGGTCTGCTCGTCAACAGCGCCACCTAGCGGCGATCTCCGAGTTCACAACGGACATTCAGCATGTGGCCGGGAAGTCCAACCCTGTTGCTGATTGTCTGTCGCGTGTGCTTGTGTGTCCTGTGCACCTCGGTGTGGATTTCTCCGCTATGGCTGCCGACCAGCCCAGCGACCCGGACGTCCTTGCCCTTAGGTCAACGCGTACCGGTCTCAAGCTAGAGGACGCTGTGATGCAGGAAGGCAGTCCTACCCTCCTCTGCGATGT
Organism: Lampris incognitus; assembly: GCF_029633865.1. NCBI lineage: Eukaryota > Metazoa > Chordata > Actinopteri > Lampriformes > Lampridae > Lampris > Lampris incognitus. The sequence goes on along the minus strand of NC_079211.1, from coordinate 92,756,293 downwards.
CTCCACCGGCCGTCCCCGCCCCGTTGTCCCAGTGGCCTGGCGCCGTCGAGTTTTCAATTCGATTCACTCCCTCTCGCACCCTGGAGTTCGGGCGTCGGTGAAGTTGGTCGGTTCCAAGTTCGTCTGGCCTGGCCTCCGCAAGGACGTCAAGGGGTGGGCAGCTGCATGTGTAGCGTGCCAGCGCGCTAAGGTCCACCAGCACACTAAATTGCCCCTCGAACCGTTTCCGATCCCGGCCAGACGTTTCGACCACGTGCATATGGACCTGGTGGGCCCTCTACCTTCTTCACAGGGTTTTACGCACCTGCTCACAGTGGTAGATCGGACCACCAGGTGGTCAGAGGATGTCCCTCTATCCTCCACAACATCCTCGGATGTTGCACGTGCTTTTCTTTCCTCCTGGGTCGCCCGTTTCGGCACTCCGTCAGATATCACCTCAGACAGGGGCCCCCAGTTTGTGTCAGAGCTCTGGTCGGCACTTGCGCGATCCTTGGGTGTGCAGGTACACCGCACTACCGCGTATCACCCTCAGGCTAACGGGTTGTGTGAACGTTTTCACCGGTTGCTCAAAGCAGCGCTGCGCGCTGAGCTCTCGAATGATAACTGGGTGGATCGTTTACCTTGGGTTATGCTTGGGTTGCGTTCGGCTCCTAAGGAGGACCTCGACGCGTCACCCGCTGAGCTGGTGCTCGGTCAGCCGCTCTGCGTCCCTGGGGAATTCTTGCCTGGGAGTTCCCCTCCTCAACCCCGTCTGGCCGTTTATCCTTTTTTGTCCGACAGCACTCAGGTTCCAGGCCCCGTTCACCACTGTTTTCCGCAGTCGTTCGTGCCTGCGGAGCTCATGTCGGCTCGTTTTGTTTTTGTACGGCATGATGCTCACCGCTCGCCCCTCCAACCCCCATACGATGGCCCATTTCGGGTTCTTGAGATGGGTCCTAAGGGTTTTGTGCTACATATGGGTGGGCGTAGGGAGCGTGTCACGCTTGATAGGCTTAAACCGGCGCACAGGGTGGCAGGCGAAGTTGTGTTTCCGGCCCAGGTTCCCCGTCGGGGTCGCCCTCCTTCCAGGACCCCGGCAGTGTCTTCACGGGTTCAGCGTTCTGCTTCTCAGCCGGCTTTGGACTGCGTTTCACCTACTGTTTCGGCTGAGGGACGGCGCAGCCGTTATGGCAGGCTGCTTAAGCCTCCAGTGAGACACTAATTTTCTTTCCAGGAGTCCCTTCTGGGTGTTCGGGGGGGGGGGGGGGGCTGTGTGGCGGACACTAGGGGCTATGCCTCTCACCCAGCAGGACTGTGAGCTGGGGGCGTGGTTTACGTTCCCGGGCTCGCCGGTACAGGGTTGTTCCTGCTGCAGTTGGTTTTTGGAGTTGAGGAATAAACATCAAACTTGCCTTGGTCTCCTGTGTTTTTCCTCATTCCTGCCACAGTGTCATTGTCTTTTGGAAATGTGTTTTTTTTTTGTCTATTGTGTTGCACTGCTGTGGGCTGGGAGAAACGAAATTTCGTCTCTTTTGTGTATGAAAGTACATGAATGAGATGACAATAAATTGTTTTTGATTTCTGATAATCTATACGCTATAATCTATACTCTATAATCTGGTCGGCATAACAGTGGTTGGTAAATTAATTGAGACAGAAACTGACCCACCATGCAGTACAGGTTGTGAAGCACTCAACTTAAAAGACAACTAATTGTAGGTTAAGGCAAAGAGTGAGTTTTAAGTCTAGATTTAAAGGACTCAACAGACTCTGATTGTCTGATGGCAGCAGGCAGGTTATTCCACAAGAACGGGGCCCGATAGGAAAAGGCCCTGCCACCAGCTGACTTCTTTTTAACTTTGGAGCCCTGTATTTTGAGAGCAGAAAGCTCAAGATGGAAGGTAAGGTTTAAGGAGATCAGACAGGTAAGATGGGGCAACCCCATTTAGGACTTTATAAGTCAGCAGAAGCACCTTGAAGTCTGATCTAACATGGATAGGAAGCCAATGAAGGGAGGCAAGAATTGGTGTAATATGGTCAAATTTCCTAGATTTAGTCTGGAATATAGCAGCAGCATTCTGAACCATCTGAAGACTTTTAGTACTAGCATGTGGCAGACCTGAAAACAGAACGTTACAGTAATCAAGTCTGAATGAAACAAATGCATGTATTAGAGCCTCTATGTCAGCCATGGAGAGAAAAGACAGAATTTTAGCTATGTTACGTAAGTGAAAAAAGGCAGTCTTGGTGATTTCTTTCATGTGCTTATCAAAGGAAAGGCTGGGATCAAAGGTAACACCAAGAGTTTTGGCTGCCACACTTTGTGAAATCACAGAGTTGTAGGATATCCGGGTGGCATCGCGGTCTATTCCGTTGACTACCAACAGAGGGATTTTTGGTTCGAATCCCCGTGTTACCTCCGGCTTGGTCAGGCGTCCCTACAGACAAAATGGTCACTGCACCAGCGCCTCCTCTGGCCGGTTGGGGCACCTGTTCAGGGGAGAGGGGGAACTGAGGGGAACAGCATGATCCTCCCACGTACTACATTCCCCAGGTGAAACTCCTCACTGTCAGGGGAAAAGAATTGACTGGCAACTCCACATGTATCGGAGGAGGCATGTGGTAGTCTGCAGCCTGCCCCAGATCATAAGAGGGGGTGGGGCAGTGACTGGGACGGCTTGGAAGAGTGGGGTAATTGGCCGGATACAACTGGGGAGAAAAAAAAAAGGGGGGGGGGATTAAAAAAAAATCACAGAGTTGTCCATTGTTTTCATTACTTGATCAAACTGGTGTTTGTGTCTCGCAGAGCAAATGACCAGCATCTCGGTCTTATCCAAATGTAAAAGCAGAAAGTAATTTTTCTTTTGTTTGAATAACCCAGCCACTGAGGATGCATAAGCCAGTGCATTCTTAGTGCCGGTCCCAAGCCCGGATAAATGGGGAGGGTTGCGTCAGCAAAGCCATCTAGCGTAATGTAAACAACAACAACACCTTAGTTTTGTATAGTGCCTTTCAAGGAACCCAAGGACGCTTTACACTGGATAAGAATAACCAAAAAAAATAAAAGGATTAAAACAAAGATAAAAAAAAGACTACAGACCATGGGCCTTAGTAAAAAGGTAGGTTTTCAGTAGTCTTTTAAAAATGTCCAAAGAAGCAGCGTTGCAGATTTCTGCTGGAATAGAATTCCAAAGAGTGGGGACAGCCACACTAAAGGTTCTCTCCCCAAAAGTCTGCAGGCTGGTGTGGGGGACGGAAAGCAGGCCCGTGTCTGCGGACTGCAGATTCCAGGACGGAATATGCTAAATCAAATGTCCATCCATCCATGATCCAAACCGCTTATCCTGCTCTCAGGGTCATGGGGAAGTTGGAGCCTATCCCAGCAGTCATTGGGCAGCAGGCGGGGAGACACCATGGACAGGCCGCCAGGCCATCACAGGGCCGACACACACACACACACACACACACACACACACACACACACACACACACACACACACACACACACACACACACCTAGGGACAATTTTAGTAAGGCCGGTTCACCTGACCTACATGTCTTTGTACTGCGGGAGTAAACCACGCAGACACAAGGAGAACATGCAAACTCCACAAAGACGACGCGGGACAACCCCCAAGGTTGGACTACCCCTAAATCAAATCAAATATACCCATAAATCAAATATATCCAAAATATATCAAATATACCCTAAATCAAATATGCGAATCATAAAGCTGATTCCCATATTGGGTCGGTCGAGGCCAGGGTTACCAATGACCACCATTAGTACTGTTGGCCAGCACAGTGCCAGTGGAAGGTATCCTACCATTGGGAGAAAGAGAAGGAAAAGGGGAAGGCATGTCCAGAGGCACGGGGAGAGGAAAAAGGGTAGGTGTGTGGTGGTGGGAGTCAGAACTTTGAATGTTGGCACTGACTGGTAAAGGGAGAGAGCTGGCTGATATGATGGAAAGAAGAAAGGTAGGCATACTGTGTGTGCAAGAGACCAGGTGGAAGGGGAATAAGGCCAGGAGCATCGGAGGTGGGTTCAAACTCTTCTACCATGGTGCAAATGGGAGGAGAAATTAGCTGGGGTAATTCTGAAGGAAGAGTATGTCAAGAGTGTGCTGAAGGTGAAGAGAGTGTTAGACAGAATGATGAGCATGAAGCTGGAAATCTAAGGTGTATTGGTGAATGTTATCAGCGCATATTCCCCGCAAGTTGGGTGTGAGATGGAAGAGAAAGAAGAATTCTGGAGTGAGTTGGATGACATGGTGGAGAGTGTACCCAAGGAGGAGAGAGTGGTGATTGGAGCGGACTTCAATGGACATGTTGGTGAAGGGAACAGAAAGAGGAGGTGATGGGTATGTATTGTGTCGAGGAGAGAAATGCGGAAGGACAGATGGTGGTCGATTTTGCAAAAAGGATGGAAATGGCAGTGGTGAATACATATTTCAAGAAGAGGGAGGAACACAGGGTGACGTACAAGAGTGGAGGAAAGTGCACACAGGTGGACTATATCTTATGTAGAAGGTGTGATCAAAAAGGGGTTGGAGACTGCAAGATGGTGACAGGGGAGAATGTAGCTAGGCAGCATCGGATGGTGGTCTGTAGGATGACTTTGGAGACCAAGAAGAGGAAGAGAGTGAAGGCAGAGCTGAAGATCAAATGTTGGAAGTTGAAGAAGGAAGACTGTTGTGTGGAGTTCAGGGAGGAAAGTGTGAAGAATTGCTGGATGGCTGGGCAACCACTGCAGAAATAGTGAGGGAGACAGCTAGGAAGGTACTTGGTGTGTCATCAGGACAGAGGAAGGAAGACAAGGAGACTTGGTGGTGGAATGAGGAAGTACAGCAAAGTATACAAAGGAAGAGGTTGGGAAAGAAGAAGTAGGATAGTCAGAGAGATGAAGAAAGAAGACAGGAGTACAAGGAAATGCAATGTAAAGTGAAGAGAGAGGTGGCAAAGGCAAAGGAAAAGGTGTATGGTGAGTTGTATGAAAGGTTAGACACTAAGGAAGGTGAAAAAGACTTGTACCGACTGGCTAGACAGAGGGAGCAAGCTGGGAGGGATGTGCAGCAGGTTAGGGCGATCAAGGATAGAGATGGAAATGTGCTGACAAGCAAGGAGAGTGTGCTAAGACGGTGTAAGGAGTACTTTGAGGGGCTGATGAACGAAGAAAATGAGAGAGAGAAGGTTAGAAGATCTGGGGATAGTGAATCTGGAAGTGCGGTGGATTAGCAAGAAGGAAGTAATAATAATAATACATTTTATTTATATCACACATTTCTAAACAACGTTATAAGGTGCCTTACACAACAGGATAAAATAATCACATAGCCAAGATAAAACCAAATACAATACAATTATAGGACATAATGCCAGACATGCTCCACAGAACAAGGTAAAGTCACAAGAGCATAATTAAAATGAAGAGAACTAGAGCTAATAAGACAAGGATTATGATGAAAACAATTAAAATAAGGTGATGAAAGAAAAACATAAAAATATAAAGAATTAAAAATGTAAAATTATAAATAGGCCAGCACAGTGGTGCAGTGGTGCAGTGCTTAGTGCGGTCGCCTCACAGCAAGAAGGTTCTGTGTTTGAGCCCCGAGGTAGTCCAACCTTGGGGGTCGTCCTCTGTGTGGAGTTTGCATGTTCTCCCTGTGTCTGCGTGAGTTTCCTCTGGGTGCTCTGGTTTCCTCCCACAGTCCAAAGACATGTAAGTTAGGTGAATCAGCCGTACTAAAGTGCCCCTAGGTATGAATGTGTGTGTGTGTGTGTGTGTGTGTGTGTGTGTGGGCCCTGTGTGATGGCCTGGCGGCCTGTCCAGGGTGTCTCCCCGTCTGCCATCCAATGACTGCTGGGATAGGCTCCAGCATCCCCGCGACCCTGAGAGCAGGATAAGCAGTTCGGATAATGGATGGATGGCCGATATAAACAATATAAAAATGAATAAATAAATATCGGCCAACAATGGATTTACCTTCCCAAAATCCTTCCTGCAAGAGTACGTTTTAAGAAGTGATTTAAAAGAAGGCAGTGAGGCTGCTAGCCTAATTTCCTCAGGTAGGGAGTTCCAGATCTGTGAGGCTCTTACAGAAAATACCCAGTCGCCTTTAGTCATGAGGCTGGCTCAGGGAACAGTTAAAAAGGACCTGCCTGAGGAGCACAGGCAGCAACCAGGCCCATGGGGTGTGAGTAAATCAGTGATATACAGTGCATCTGGACCGTATTCACACCCCTTCACTTTCCCCACATTTGTTTATGTTACAGCCTTATTCCAAAATGGATTAAATTCCTTTTTTTCCCTCATCAATCTACATACAATACCCCATAATGACAAAGTGAAAAAGGTTTTGTAGAATTTTTTTAAAATTTATTAAAAATAAAAAACTGAAATATTGCCTGTACATAAGTATTCACACCCTTTGCTATGACACTCAAAATTGAGCTCAGGTTCATCCTGTTTCTACTGATCATCCTTGAGATGTTTCTACATCTTGATTGGAGTCCACCCATAATAAATTCAATTGATTGGACATGATTTGAAAAGGCACACACCTGTCTATACAAGGTCCCACTGCTGACAGTGCATGTCAGAGCAGAAACCAAGCCATGAAGTCAAAGGAATTGTCTGTGGACCTCCGAGACAGGGTTGTATCGAGGCACAGATCTGGGGAAGGGTACAAAAGAATTTCTACAGCTTTGAAGGTCCCGAAGAGCACAGTGGTCTCCATCATTTCTAAATGGAAGAAGTTTGGATCCACCAGGACTCTTCCCAGAGCTGTCCGCCCAGCCAAACTGAGCAATCAGGGGAGAAGGGCCTTGGTCAGGGAGGTGACCAAGAACCCGATGGTCACTCTGACAGAGCTCCAGCGTTCCTCTGTGGAGATGGGAGAACCTTCCAGAAGGACAACCACCTCTGCAGCACTCCACCAATCAGGCCTTTATGGTAGAGTGGCCAGACGGAAGCCTCTGCTCAGTAAAAGGCACATGACAGCCTGCTTGGAGTTTGCCAGAAAGCACCTAAAGGACTCTCAGACCATGAGAAACAAGATTCTCTGGTCTGATGAAACCAAGATTGAACTCTTTGGCTTGAATGCCAAACGTCACGTCTGGAGGACCCCAGGCACCTCTCATCTCCTTGCTAATACCATCCCTACAGTGAAGCATGGTGGTGGCCGCATCATGCTGTGGGGATGTTCTTCAGCGGCAGGAACTGGGAGACTAGTCAGGATCGAGGGAAAGATGAATGGAGCAAAGTACAGAGAGATCCTTGATGAAAACCTGCTCCAGAGTGCTCAGGACCTCAGACTTGGACGAAGGTTTACCTTTCAACACAACAACGACCCTAAGCACACAGCCAAGACAATGAAGGAGTGGCTTCGGGACAAGTCTGTAAATGTCCTTGAGTGGCCCAGCCAGAGCCCAGACTTGAACCCCATTGAACGTCTCTGGAAAGACCTGAAAATAGCTGTGCAGCGACGCTCCCCATCTAACCTTACAGATCTTGAGAGGATCTGCAGAGACGAATGGGAGAAATACCCCAAATATAGGTGTGCCAAGCTTGTAGCTTCATACCCAAGAAGACTTGAGGCTGTAATCGCTGCCAAGGGTGCCTCAACCAAGTACTGAGTAAAGGGTGTGAATACTTAAGTACATGCAATATTTCAGTTTTTTATTTTTAATAAACTTGCAAAAATTTCTACAAACCTTTTTCACTTTGTCATTATGGGGTATTTTGTGTAGATTGATGAGAAAAAAAAAGGAATTTAATCCATTTTGGAATAAGGCTGTAACATAACAAAATGTGGGGAACGTGAAGGGGTGTGAATACTTTCCGGATGCACTGTATGTTGGAGCAAGGCCATGTAGGGCTTTAAAAGTAATTAGTAAAAGTTTAAAATCAACCCTATACCTAACAGGTAGCCAGTGAAGCACTGCAAGACTGGGAGTGATATGTTCAGCCTGGCAGCTGAGTTCTGGATGAGTTGGAGGCGGGAGATGGACTTTTGACTGAGCCCTGAATACAGGGAGTTACAATAATCCAGACGTGATGAGACTTTTTCATGACTTTTTCAAGGTCCGTTTGAGATAGAACGTTTTTAACTTTTGCAATGTTCCTAATTTGGAGAAAGCAAGAATGTACTACCTTGGTGATTTGTTTGTCAAAACAGAGCTTGGAGTCAAAAAACACACCCAAATTGCAGGCAGCATGCATAACATTGGAGGACAGGTTCCCTAGACTCTTTTCCAGGTCGCCATTTAGGTTAGGGGGGGGCAAGCTAGCAAACTAGAAAGAGAATGAAAAGAGAGAGCGGCGGTAGCGACAATAAACGTTTTTCAAGGGTTTTCGATCACCACAAACACAAGAGGTTCACACACACACACACACACACACACACACACACACACACACACACACACACACACACACACACACACACACACACACACAACAAACGCAATATCCCCTCAAGGCTGCCACCTGGTGGGGGTAATAATTAAGTATAATGGCTAAACACAGGCAGCATAAAACAAGTGAATACAGACAGTATTATACTACTGCACCTGAAAAAGTGGTCATATTTAATGTTTTCTTTCCCAATATCAGGCCACATATTATTATATGTGAATTATAATAATATGTGGTGAAGAACACAGCAAAGTCCGATTTATTCCGACTTTTTTTTTAAAGTGTGTTTTCTGTATTCTATCAGTATAGGGAATGTTTGACAGGTTGTTGTTAATTGCTGCATTATAAACTTAATGACTCAGTCTGAATGGTGTCTAAGAACAGAAAGAGTCTGGTGAACCCACTGCTGACAGAGTACAGAGTGTCTATGTTTCAGCATCAAGTAATGCTCCTCTTCCACGAAACGGTACCGGCTCAACTCGACTCTTTCGTTTTCCAGTATTGGAAAGTACTGGCATTTTGGTAACAGTTATCACTTTTCTACTTTTCTGGTACCGCCTTTGTCGAGGTAAAAAAAAAAAACTGAAGCAGGTACCAAAATCAATGCAGACCAGCTACACTGAGGGGGACTGTTACGGTAATGGAAAACGACACTCTGCGAGTCGAGTCGGTACCATGTAGTGGAAAAGGGGAATAAGTGACACAGAGCAATAGTAACACCCATCTACCTGCACATGTTTTACCGTCTGTCTGACTGACTGACTGTACACGTACTGACTGTACATGTTGTTTACCCCTGTCTGTCTCTTACCTGTCTTAAGTACAGGAAGAAGCTGGAGTACTGTCCGGCCTCGGGTAGGTAAGACAGGAAAACTGTGACACAGATGAGCAGTACAGTGGTGTCCTTCCCCACACGCCTCAGAGACTGGAGGGAAAACACACAAAACAGACACATTTAACACCAGCCAGGTTCCAGACAGAATCAGAACCATGTTTATTGGCCATGCAGGTTTGCATGTACATGGAATTTGACTCCGGTTTCATGGCTCTCTCAGTGTATTTAACACAGGATAACAACACTACAGCACATCACATATACACAAGGATTGACTTATACAGCTGAAATAAGAGGTGATAGTGCAGTGGTACAGAGAATATATCAGAGATGCTGAAATAGATGTTAGCAGGTTACTTACATACATGCCTGAGGTAGATGGACATGACAGTGTACCAGTATACCTACAATGTACAGTACAGTATATACAACATGGTTGGATTTATTGACAGTATTAAGTGTTCATTTGAATGACAGCCCACGAAAAGAAACTGTTTTTATATCTGGTTGTTTTGGGGTACAGTGCTCTGTAGCGCCTGCCAGAGGGGAGGAGTTGGAACAGGTGGTGACCAGGGTGTGATGGGTCTGCAGTGATGTTGCCTGCCTGTTTCCTTAGTCTGGAGGTGTATAAGTCCTGAATGGAGGGCAGACTGGCACCAGTGATGTTCTCTGCAGACGTAACTCTCTGTTGTAGTCTGTCCCTGTCCTGTTTGGTGGCCGATCCAAACCAGACAGTGATGGATGTGCTGAGGACAGATTGGATCATTGCAGTGTAGAACTGAAACAACAGTTACTGAGGCAAGTAAGACAATGGGCACTTTATCCAGTCTCACAGTTAAATATAGCCACACATTTAGAAGCCCAGAGTTAGTGGCTGGCAGAGTTAGTGCCTGGAGGTAGAGGCTTTGTTTTGTTTTGGGAGTTTGTGATCCTAAAAGCTTGAGAACGACCAGTTTACCTGGAGAGCCACTGGTTTAAGTGGAAAGACTGGTTTAACTGGAGAGAACAGAGTGATGCACTGGTTAGAATGTCACGTCACAAAAACACTGACACTGCTGACCAATAAATGATTATGGAATCGTGGCATTACTACTTCCCTTCCCTTTTTATTATCCTTGGCAACTAACAACTATTTTTCACTGCTTGTCACAGTACGCCGCTGCACTGTTGCCTCACAGCAAGGTCCTGGGTTCAAACCCCAGGTTGTACCAGGTCCTTTCTGTGTAGAGTTTGCATGCTGTCTCTGTGTCTGCGTGGGTTTCCTCCGGGTGGTCTGGTTTCTCCCACCATCAAAAACACATGCATGTTAGGGTTAATACTCCTGGCTGTGCCCGAGTCAGGTGATGGTCCCCAAGTGCTGCACAGTGGCTGCCCACTGCTGCTAGCTACATGGCTAGGATGGGTTAAACGCAGAGGATGAATTTCCCCACGGGGATTAATAAAGTATATCTTGTTCTTCTTATGAAGGTCATTAGCCTAACTTATTGTGCACGTCTTCTATCATCATGTCACGTAATGACTCAAAGTTTACAAACACCTCTGCCATGGTTGTGTTTCAATTTAATAACAGCAAACAAGATCTTGCAGTAGACTTTTACAAAGTCACTGATAAGTGATCAGCATATTGGGCGCGGGGTTTTGTGTGCACTTATTTGTTTAATCTAGTTGTCAAAAGTCAACACTAGAAGAACAAGAGCAGTTAAATCAGTAGAGTGCAGATCTCCGCCAGGCGTATCTATCACCCCTTCTCTGATTTTCAAACATGGCAACAAACCCTTTTTTCTCTCCTGCCGAGAGAAGGAAAATACACACACACACACACACACAGAAAAACCAGAATTTTTCCTGCCATTATAAGACTTTTGCGCAGTGCCCATGTCGATTGAACGGGAAATATGAAAAAAAAAAGTTGTTAATATGGAGCATTCAAGCTAAGACATCTACCTATTAAAGACGTTGTCAGTCTGTGGATGTGCAGCGTCTTTGTTGGACCCTCGCATGAAAGAGACCAAGCGTGCCAGGAAATGAAAGATCAGGCTATCATAATTTCAAATCCCTGATTAAAAGACATCAAATGTATTTAACCGTCACGATTTTCATTATGTAAAATTAAGGTGATTTGACTTTCAGTCTTAAAACAACGGTAATAGCTCAGCCATGGGAAATGTTTTACTGTAGCTCAGATGATTTGCAGCTGTGATTAATACTACTCTTGACATTGTATTTTCATAGCGGAGTTTTAACATTGGAGACTATGGCACTTCCAGTGGAGGTGAGGTAAATAAGGTGAATTATTTTTGGTTCATCCTGGGTTCCTCCAGTTCTCCTCTGCTGAGATCAGCAGTGAATGATTTTCTGGATTGCAAAATATGATCGACTTCTCATTTACTTTCAAGACTCATACCCGAATACATAATGTTTTGGTTTTGACACTTGCTGCCTGATCTGACTCAACTGTAGATGCGATTCGTGCATGCACACGGTTGACTTAGATCGGGTAGCCATGGAAAGCAACGTTGCTCGAGCGAACTAGAGAGTGAATGAGGAGAGGGCGTGGCCACAGCGAGAACAAACGTTTTTCAAAGGCTTTTAATCATCGCAACCACGAGAGCTTTTTCATCATAGGTGAAATAAACATCAGTGATGCTTTGCTACAAGCAGAGAGTGCAGGAGCTACTTAAGATGTTGTAAGTTACTTCTCTTGATGGTATTCCTTGGTGGAAGGGTGGTCAGAGCATTCGCATTGCAGTGAACTCTTCTGCATCTTCAGCAGGTATCTCAAGATCACAAGCATCTTGCCCCTTAGTCTGTACACCACGCCTGAGTGGGGCAGCAAAGACCAAATTAGCCTTCACCTGCAGAAGGGTTCCAACTGTGGACTCTCATCAACCACAACCATCTTGAGTTGGTCTCAGTTGCCATGGCTATCTCACCAATGGCTTGCCTCAATTGTCTGGGTTCCAAACCCATCTTCTGTAGGAAATAGCACACTGATGTTGCTGGGAAACCACGGGTGCCAACTTCAATGGGAAACAAGATTGCGTACTATCCTTTAACGAACGCTTCATCGATCAAATCCTGGTACTTGGCTTTCTTCTGTTGGTGAGAGACGGCTAGCCTGTCTTCCCAGGGCATTGAGAGTTCTGCTGCTAAGATAGAGATACAGTCATAACTATGCAAAAAAAAAAATTATGCTGATGAGTCCATTAATTTGCAAGATTAGCCATGAACAGACAGACAGAGAGAGAAACACACACACACACACACACACACACACACACACACACACACACACACACACACACACACACACATGCGTAACCAAACGCATAATCCCCACCAGGCGGGGATAAAAGTATGGGCATTCACTGTTTAATTATATAAATCACTATCAACAGTATTGTGTTTTTGTGTGTTTTATGTTTTTGGTGTGTTGCTTTAATGTTTATTTTAACATATGTAAAGCATCTTTGAATACTCTGAAAAGCGCTGTACAAATAAAATGTATCACTATTATTGTGTTTACAGCTAGTCCTGCTCTGGCACCATGTCTGAAGACACTGCTCACATTAGCAGACCCACAGGCTTATGACAACTGACTCACAGAGAATGGGTCAGCCTGCTCCCAGGAGATGGGGAAGCCCCAGGATGTCAGCCTCATCTTGTCCGGCAGTGACTCAGGCACTACAAAGAAAACAAAGGCGATGTCCGCCACAGCGATCACCGTGGCAACAAGAACCACCAGGCTGTCTCCATACCGGGACGACAGGTAAGCCCCGATGGCCGGGCTGGTCACCAGGCTGGCTGCAAAGGTCGCTGACACCTGGGAAGACACAAAAACAAGAGCACTCTAAACATAGTTCCTATATAAATGATTAAGTTATCAAATTATTAAGTTTCCTTTAGTAATGCCCTTGGGGAAATTCAGTTACTGCAAACTAACCCATCCTAGCTGTGTAGCTAGGAGCAGTGGGGTGCCACCTTCATGCTGCACTCAGGGATCAACTCCAGTTTTTTTTCCCATTGCCTTGCTCAGGGGCACAAACAGGAGTATAAACCCTAACAGCCATGTTTCTTTTGATGGTGGGGGAAACCGGAGCACCTGGAGAAAACCCACCGCAGACACGGGGAAAACATGCAAACTCCACACAGAGGATGACAACCCCCAAGGATGGACAACGCTGGGGTTCAAACCCAGGACCTTCTTGCTGTGAGTTGACAGCGCTAACCACCGGGCCACCGTGCTGCCCAATAGTTAAAGTTTCAAAATCCAAAGATTTTTCCAGAACTCAACATTCATGACATAATTCTGAAGATAAAAACAGTGTTCAATATGATTTATGCTGACAGGATTCAGGAACTATGACTCTATGACTGTCAACTAGACCAGTCATTCCCAGACACAGGGTCACGACCCACAGGTGAGTCGCAGGAGATTTTATTTGGATCGCCAAATAAATTTGCAGAACTTCTTCAATAAAGAGAGGGGGAAAAAATTAGAGCCTGTTAACGCCACCTAAATGCATTTATTTGGTCTCATTTCTTAGGTATTTAACATGTTTTTGTCTGCAGATGGAACCCTGCTAGTTATTCCCAGGTCTCGGTTGGTTACAAAGGGTGATCGGGCTTTTGCTGTTAGAGCCCCAACACTATGGAACACTCTTCCTGCTGAGCTAAGACGAACTAAGTATTTAGCTTCTTTTAAATCTCGTCTTAAAACTTTTCTTTTTATGAAAGCTTTTACAAATGTTTGATATTTGTTTTTATTTTTACTCTTATTTGATCTTACTCTTATTCCTGCCTTGTCTGGTTTTATGTTTTTTTTTGTGAAGCATTTTTTAACATTGTTTTAGAAAGGTGCTATATAAATAAAATTATTATTATTATTATTATGTGTATATGTTATTAATAACATGCATAAAACAAAGTTGTGATTTATGAAACATACAGTGCATCTGGAAAGTATTCACACCCCTTCACGTTCCCCACATTTTGTTATGTTACAGCCTTATTCCAAAATGGATTAAATTCCTTTTTTTTCTGTCATCAATCTACATACAATACCCCATAATGACAAAGCGAAAAAGGTTTTGTAGAAATTTCTGCAAATTTATTAAAAATAAAAAACTGAAATATTGCATGTACATAAGTATTCACACCCTTTACTCAGTACTTGGTTGAGGCACCCTTGGCAGCGATTACAGCCTCAAGTCTTCTTGGGTATGAAGCTACAAGCTTGGCACACCTATATTTGGGGTATTTCTCCCATTCTTCTCTGCAGATCCTCTCAAGCTCTGTAAGGTTAGATGGGGAGCGTCTCTGCACAGCTATTTTCAGGTCTTTCCAGAGACGTTCAATGGGGTTCAAGTCTGGGCTCTGGCTGGGCCAATCAAGGACATTCACAGACTTGTCCCGAAGCCACTCCTTCGTTGTCTTGGCTGTGTGCTTAGGGTCGTTGTCGTTTTGAAAGGTCAACCTTCGCCCAAGTCTGAGGTCCTGAGCGCTCTGGAGCAGGTTTTCATCAAGGATCTCTCTGTACTTTGCTCCATTCATCTTTCCCTCGATCCTGACTAGTCTCCCAGTTCCTGCCGCTGAAAAACATCCCCACAGCATGATGCGGCCACCACCATGCTTCACTGTAGGGATGTTATTAGCAAGGTGATGAGAGGTGCCTGGTTTCCTCCAGATGTGACGTTTGGCATTCAGGCCAAAGAGTTCAATCTTGGTTTCATCAGACCAGAGAATCTTGTTTCTCATGGTCTAAGAGTCCTTTAGGTGCTTTATGGCAAACTCCAAGCGGGCTGTCATGTGCCTTTTACTGAGCAGAGGCTTCCGTCTGGCCACTCTACCATAAAGGCCTGATTGGTGGAGTGCTGCAGAGATGGTTGTCCTTCTGGAAGGTTCTCCCATCTCCATAGAGGAACGCTGGAGCCCTGTCAGAGTGACCATCGGGTTCTTGGTCACCTCCCTGACCAAGGCCCTTCTCCCCCGATTGCTCAGTTTGGCTGGGTGGCCAGCTCTAGGAAGAGTCCTGGTGGATCCAAACTTCTTCCATTTACGAATGATGGAGACCACTGTGCTCTTCGGGACCTTCAAAGCTGTAGAAATTTTTTTGTACCCTTCCCCAGATCTGTGCCTCGATACAACCCTGTCTCGGAGGTCCACAGACAATTCCTTTGACTTCATGGCTTGGTTTCTGCTCTGACATGCACTGTCAACAGTGGGACCTTATATAGACAGGTGTGTGCCTTTCCAAATCATGTCCAATCAATTGAATTTACTACGGGTGGACTCCAATCAAGATGTAGAAACATCTCAAGGATGATCAGTTGAAACAGGATGAACCTGAGCTCAATTTTGAGTGTCATAGCAAAGGGTGTGAATACTTATGCACATGCAATATTTCAGTTTTTTATTTTTAATAAATTTGCAAAAATTTCTACAAAACCTTTTTCACTTTGTCATTCTGGGGTATTGTGTGTAGATTGATGAGAAAAAAAAGGAATTTAATCCATTTTGGAATAAGGCTGTAACATGACAAAATGTGGGGAAAGTGAAGGGGTGTGAACTCTTTCCGGATGCACTGTATATATCTCTTTGGAATGGCTGGTCTTTCTGTTCAAGGTAATACATGGTGATGCGGAAATCGAACTAAGAATGGCCCCGAACGTTCATTTATGCACAAATTTGCTCTTCTCACAATTTATAGATAAGGCCTATTGTGAATTGGGTCACAATGGTTTGTCTTTTTTTTTTAAAAAGTGGACCCCCAGAAAAAAAATCTTTTTTTAGAATCACTCCACTGGACCATATCACTCTACCTGAACGTTAGTCTATATCTAATATCACAACAATGAAATACAAGCACATCTATAGTTATCTAAAATACCTAGTCATATGTGCAATAGAGGCTTTGAACGTAGCATTTGAACTGGGTGCTTTCCTTTGGAGGTTTTCCAGGCACGTCCAACTGGGGGGAGACCCCGGGATAGACCCAGAACTCGCTGGAGGTACTACATGTCCAATCTGGCCTTGGAACGCCTTGGGATCCCCCAGGAGGAGCTGGATGGCGATGCTGGGGAGAGGGATGTCTGGAGTGCCCTACGTAGCTTGCTGCCACCGCGACCCGACCCCGGAGAAGTGGCTGATGATGAGATGAGAGATGTACAATAGAGCGAGAGACACTGACCATTTTCCTTGACTTTTTGTTCAGTGCTTATAAGACTGCTGTTTCGGGCGTGCAGTTGTTGAAGGGATTCTTGCCCACACAGTAATTAGCAATAGCAAAGTAGTTGTGTTATTGTGTTGTCATTTGTCTCTTGTGTTGTAGGTTGCCTGAGAAGGTGAATTAAGTTGATCTCGAGGTTTGCTTTTGTTTTGCTGGATGGCAGATTAACATGTTTTCTCAGTTTCACTGCTCATACCCCCTCTGTTAGGCTTGCTAGATAAGAACTGCTAGCATGTTTATCAGTCTCCACTTGTCTTTCTATATCAAATGATATGGACATTTTTAGGGGTCACAGACTGGACTCACATAACCTAGTGCATGTTAGATTTTAATGCTTAAAAGTCAAAGCCAGAAATATACTCACAAAGGAGATCCGAGTGGCAGAAAGGTACTGATCTGAAAAGTTAAAAACCCGTTTTCTGCCAATGACCCACCATCAGTCTGGAGAGGTTTGAAAGACATTACCAACTACAGGAGACCCCCCCCCCCACACACACACACACTGCAGGGAACCATCAACAGGCTGACGACCTAAATGGGTTTTACTGCAAGTTTGAAAAGCTAACTTTCAGGGGGTGTCCGGGTAGCGTGGTGGTCTGTTCCGTTGCCTACCAACATGGGGATTGGCGGATCAAATCCCCATGTTACCTCCGCCTTAGTCAGGCATCCCTACAGACACAATTGGCCGTGTCTGCGGGTGGGAAGCCGGATGTGGGTATGTGTCCTGGTCGCTGCGCTAGTGCCTCCTCTGGTCAGTTGGGACGCCTGTTCGGGGGGGGAGGGGGAACTGGGGGTAATAGTGTGATCCCCCCACATGCTACGTCCCCCTGGCGAAACTCCTCACTGTCAGGTAAAAAGAAGCGGCTGGTGATTCCACATGTATCGGAAGAGACGTGGTAGTCTACAGCAGTGTTTCTCAACCCAGTCCTCAAGGACCCCCTGTCCTGCAGATTTTCTTTGCAACCCTGAACAGGTACCTGTTTGTAGTTATTCAACCAATCAGCAATGAATTATGTCAGATGTTGCACACCTTGCATAATTAAGTGCTGTGAGATGATTGGTTGAGTAAGTACAAGCAGGGCTACCTATGCAGGGTTACAATGAAAATCTGCAGGATAGGGGGTCCTTGAGGACTTGGGTTGGGAAACACTGGTCTACAGCCCCCCCCTGGATCAGCAGAGGGGGTGGAGCAGAGATCGGGATGGCTAGGAAGAGTGGAGTAATTGCCCGGATACAACTGGGGAGAAAAGGGGGGGGATCCACCAAAAAAAAAGAAAAGAAAAAGAAAAGCAAACTTTCACACCCCTCACCCTCTCCAACCACGATACACAACCAACTGCACTCCCTGCCAGCCATTGTCCCCTCCCCACCAAACCATCACTCGCACTCAGGATCTGTGTTCAGGACGTGAACCAGCACTTCCAGAGACAGAAGACCAGGAAGGCACCAGGCCTGAATGGCGTGTCACCCTCCTGTCTTAAAGTCTGTGCTGACCAGCTGGGCCCCATTTTCACACTGATCTTCAACAGATCACTGGAGCTATGTGAAGTCCCCTCCTGCTTCACGAACTCCACTATCATTCCAGTCCCGAAGAAACCCCATATCACAGGATTAAATGACAACAGGCCCATTGGCCTAACATCTGTGGTCATGAAATCCTTTGAGAGACTGGTGTTGGCCCACCTGAAGGAAATCATAGGCCCCTTGCTGGACCCCCTGCAGTTTGCCTACCAAGCCAACAGGTTAGTGGATGATGCAGTCACCATGGGTTTGCACTACATCTTCCAAAACCTCGACTCTCCAGGGATACACGAAGGGTCCTGTTTGTGGATTTCAGCTCAAATAAACAAACTTTTTTGTATATACTGTACTCTACATTGTATATATACGGGTACACTCAGTCATGTCCATCTACCTCAGGCATGTATGTAAGTAACCTGTTAACATCTGAAGAGTTCATTTGCAAAAACTGATAAACGCCAATTTTGAAAAAAAAAATGAACTGACAGCCGTGTGTCATTCTTTATACAGAGCACATTCAGTCGCTCAAATAATTTTTCCTCAAAAGCCATTAATGGCCATTGTGGAGACATTGCAAGTTCATGTTTTGCAGCAAAAACCGACAAACACCATTGCCGTTTTTGAACAGAACCCGATAAATCCATTTCAGCGAATCAGCGTGCAGTATTCCGGACAGGTGACAAAACGCGTGAGTTCTGTTCAGAGAGGTTGCAAAGTCCAGTCGAATTCAATGTAAATATTGAACTAAATGGTGTGAATTTATGTTTTTTTCTCTTGTTTTCTTCACTAAACAATGGACAACTTTGATGAAATACAGGAACCCGTGATGGTTTCTCCATCCGGGCATAAAAAGAAAAGGATGCAACTTATTCACGTAACGTTGCTAAAGTTGCGCGTTACAGCAGTGAGGCGAGAGAGCCATGTATAAGATGCACACACAATGCAGTACAATTCTGTCAAGCTGTCTTATTGATGAATGAAGAGATCACAAAGGTTAGTGAGGTGTTTTATTCGTCAGAGGAAAAGGTCAAACAAGATGCCACCCTTCTGTCCTACATGGATGTATTGCCCGTGAAACGACGGCGATCTAAGGTGGACCAACCAGACCAACAAAAACTGCGAGATGTGTCCGTCAAGTACATGATTCCGACGGATACTGGGAAAATTCCTGTCTGCAAGGCATCGTTCATGAGCATTTTGGGTAAGTCAAGTGTAAGCCTATTTAATATCGGGGTGACAGGGATGAATGCTAGCTAAACATAATAACGTGTGGTGTGTGTGGGGGGGGCTGGGGGGGCTATGTATGTAGGCTAGCTATGTATGATTGTGGATGTGTATGTATGATGATGGAACCTATGTATGTAGGCTGTGTGTGGGGGGGGGGTACTCAAAGCAACAATGATAGAGGAAGTTAGGTTTGTCTTTCATCCTCTTAGGTGAACTGGGGGTTAGTCAGAGGGTCCGCACCTTCTACGAGGATGCACTGGCTGGTGTGGGATATAAGCATGTCGGCAGACAGGACTTGGAGGACAGCAGCGATGAAGAGCAGAATGAGGAATAAGGAATGCTAGGTAAGGGTAAAGGGTAAATTGGTTTTCTCACAGCAGCAGAGAAGGTCCAGGATGGTCAGTGATACCACAGCACAGTGGGCTAGTCAGCTTGTAAGCTAAGGTCGGTCAGTCAGTCAGTCAGTCAGTCGCTTATTAACAGAACATGGGGATGCAATGTGAGAGCCCTATACAGGGCGCAAAAGCTCTGTGGTCTCTAATGTGCTTGGCACTTGTTCTCTCTCTTCCTCCTTCTAGGTGAACTGAGGGAAGCCATCTATCAGCTTGGTTCAGTGCCATCCGTGAACAACCCCCCCCCCACACACACACACACACACACTTCCCCCACTTGGTCAGATTTCAGCTTTTTCATTATGTGATCCCCCCCACCCCCTCCTACCCTGAAGCCTGCTCTGAGTAGGCTAGACCGGACTTAAAGAAAAGTGAACTGATTCGCCTCAATGGATGAAAAAATTAATAAAACTTGAATGAGGCTTGTTATAAAAGGAATTTAACTTAATGAAAACCTGTTTTTTTTTAAAATATTTTACAATTGTTTTAAGCCAAAGAATGTTAAATATTTGTTAAATCTTGCACTTTGTTGATGGATCCCATGAAATGTGGAGGTATCTGCTTTTGAACCGAAATTAATGTGGCCTTTATCTGTTTTTGCAAAAAAACAAATATTTAAAATAAAAAATACTTATTTTCAATTAAGCTATATTTTGTAAGTTACCTGTATTTTGTTTAGTTAGTTATGTGTTACAAAAACACCCAATTGCAGTCTGATTGATATTACCTGGTATGCACGCAGATGCGCGTGCACGTGGTTGCTTTAGGCTACTTGCACAGCACAGCTAGTCTATCGACAATCTGTTTGCTCCCTCCCATATCCTCAGTTAGATTAGGATATGATGGATGAAATATGTAGGCTACTAGCAGGATATTAGCCAGGTGAGGGAGGGGATCGGGCACATTTTTGTCTTTTTTGGTGGTTGTGTAAAAGTGCATCTGAAAGGTATCGCCTGTTCATTCATTTTTCTTGCCTGATTGGCAGACAGGAATGGCATTTTGACATATTTTTTCGCTGCTCCTACATACTGGGCTTATAAAACGAATTTCCTTATGTTTTCATATCATCTAGTCTTAGTATTTTCCCCCGCCAGTACCCCTCTTCCATAAAGTGTTATTTACCAGTCTGTCCACGGAGTGATTGCCATTTGGGATTGGTTGAATGACGCATGTCTCCAGTGAGAGTAGGCTATAGCAGCCTGATGGGAGACGGCCGAGACTGATATTTCTTTTCACCCTTGTCAAATTTGTAGGCTACTCATTCATATCAGGGATCAGATAGAGAGCGAGGAGGAGGGCTCATTTTTGTGTTCTTTGATGCTAATAGCCTCGTTATACAAGTGGGGGAAAACGTTGATCTAAAGACAGAATGATATCGCCAACGTCTGTTCGTTCATTTACCACAACTTGTGATTCCTCAGATGGCCTCACTTCATGAGTCATTAGGCTAAAGGCCTATTGCTGATTTAAATATCAAAATATTGTAAAAAGATGAGTTGCAGGTTCGTTCCATCCACATTAACCATCCAAACGGGTGGTGTGCAGACTACCCGGTTAATGTGGATAATGTGGTTCGTTCCATCCACATTAACTGCCTGAGTGGGTAGTGTGCAGACTACCTGGGTAATGTGCAGATAATCCATTCTGGCGGGTAATGTGCACATTAACCGCCCCGTTGGGTAATCTGTACATTACCCAGGTAGTTTGCACATTAACAGTTTTTTCACATTACCCGTAACATATATATCTGAAGATTGATGTGTTGTCGTGTTGTTATTCTATGGTAAGTACACTGAGAGAGCCACGAAACTGAAGTCAAATTCCATGTAGTGTAAACCTACATGGCCAATAACCATGATTCTGATTCTGAAATGTTTCATATAATAGTAATCTGTCTGTAGACTCTAAGCACAACCCTGTTTTGTGTGTGTGTAATACGACATGAGATGGTACTTTGACTTTGGGTCATAATACAGAGAATCTATATATGCAATGCCATCATTCTGTCCTTATATAAATGAATAGCTACAAAGTCAGTGACTAAATGCATATGAACATACACCGAGGAGCCAAAACATTACGACCACCTGCCTAATATACTGTTGGTCCTTTGTGTGCCACCAAAGTGCCGACCCGCTGAGGCATGGACTCTATAAGACCCCTGAAGGTGTCCTGCTGTATCTGGCACCTGTAAGCTGTGAGGCTGAGCTGCCGTGGATCAGACTTGTCGGTCCAGCAAAGCCCACTGATGCTCAATCAGATTGAGATCTGGAGAATTTGGAGGGCAACACCCTGAACACATGTTTCTCACACTATTCCTGAACAATGTGTGCAGTCTGGCAGGGTGCATTATCCTACTGAAAGAGGCCACTGTCATCAGGGAATACCATTGTCATGCAGGGGTGTACTGTGTCTGCAACAATGTTTAAGGCCGTGACACACCAGGCCAACGGTCGGTGGTCGACCAATGTCGGGCCGTCGGTGAGTTTCTGTGGCACTAGTTTTCACAGTGTGTCCCACACCGTTGGAACCAGTCGGACCCGTCGGCAGCTTTTCGGCCGATTTAGCATGTTGAATCGTGGCGGAGCCTGTCAGTAAGAGAGATCACTGATTGGCTGTTCAGCTTAGCGAATCAGTGCGCAAGAAGAGAAACAGAAGTTACAAAAGCAAGCAAAAGATGAAGTCAAGAGGCCCCACCCAGAAGGCTCTTCTTATTTTTCGTCTTCATCTCACCTGAACATTTCAAGAAGCTAATATTTTCATGACGACATGGCAATCTGGAATGAAGAAACTGAAGACCAGCTGATCAGCATGATTGAGGAGAGGCCAGCTCTGTACGACATTACAGAAAAACGTTATGCCAACCGAGTGGTGAAAACAGAACTCTGGTGTCAGATCGAAAATAAATTTGTTATATCAGGTAAGATTTTCTTTTTGGCCATTGAGCTCTTTAGAAACTGTTCACAATTGTTTGTGCTATTGTTCGCTAGTGCACGGTACATATCTGGGTCTTCTGGTTTCAATTTTTGAATGAGGAATACAGATTACCACCACCTGCTGGTATGGAGAGTTATTTCCTCTCATGCAGGCGCAGAACGTACATGCTAGTTGGCTGTTGGCTGTAGTCTTTGCGGTGTGTTCAAGTGCTACTTTTTGGCCCAGACGCAGGCGACGTGAGGCAATGCAACAGTTGGCCTTCGTCGCCACTAGTTCTCTGATGTCGGTTTGGTGTATCTGGGTCCTTAGGTAGGTAGCATGTGTCAAATTGACATCCACATGAATAGCCGGACCCAGATTTTCCCAGCAGCAGGGTATGATGCACTGTGTGTTGTGACACATTCCTCCCATAACCATCATTAAAATGTTCTGTGACTTGTTCCACTGTAGACCTTCTGTCGGTTCGGACCAGACAGGATAGTTTTCTTTGTCCTTGCACATTGATGGGCCTTGGGCACCCGACACCCTTTTGCCGGTTTGTGGTTTGTCCCTCCTTGGATCACTGTCGGTAGGTACTCCCTACTGCTAACTGGGAGCACCCCGCAAGCCTTGTCGTTTCAGAGATGTCTTGACCCAGTCATCTCTGGCCATAACAATTTGGCCCTTTTCAAAGATGCTCAGGTCTTTACTCCTGCATCCAACACGTTGACAACAAGAACTGACTGTTCGCTTATCATCTAATCTACCCAGACCTTGGCATGTGCCCTTGTTTGGAGATGATCAACACTATTCTGTTCACCTGTGAGTGTTGAATGTTTTGGCTCATCAGTGTATGTACCACACATATTACATGGATGTCTCTTCTTCTCCTCATGTCAGTGCCAGAAAACATAATGCACTGTATGTATTTACACACACAGGGCCTGTCTAGTGAAACATGTTCAACTTAATCAGGGTTCCTGACCAATTCAATCATGGTTAACTGGTATTATGACGGAGGTTAACCAGTTTCTCCATCAACCAGAATTTAAACGATAAGGATTAATCCCTGTGCTTGTCCACATAAAAACCTGACGTTTGCTGCTAATATTGCACCCATCAAATGAACGCAACACAGTCTGCTCTAGTTCTGGCAACTTTATTTTCTTCCCCGGTACATATAATTTTTCTTGTTTTTGCATTAACAAAATTCAGGACGCAGCACAGTGCATGACCTTGCCATGCAGTTTCTTTCTGTCCTGGATAAGACACTAAACTGCAACCACAGGCTGTAGAGGGGTAGCACCTTACCTCAGCAAGGGCCCTTTGGCTAAGGACGACGTCCCAACTGATAGATCTGGTCCTCCCGCATGCCTGTATGATACTTCCCATGGTGCCCAGTCCAGCCAACACATTGGGATAGGAGAAGGGAACTCTGATTTCAAATCCACCTGCTGCCTTGTGGGTTGATGCCTCTTTAGGCAAAGGCTAAGAGAAGGTAACTCTGAATTCAAATCCCCAGGCACAGTCTACCCAGCTGTCAGTACCCGGAAAGGGTAAACCAAGAGTAAACCGTTCCCCGGGCACTGCATGGCAGCTGCCCACTGCTCCTAGCTACACAGCTAGGATGGATGGGTTAAACGCAGAGAGTGAATTTCATTGTATGTATGTACAAATGACAAATAAAGTGTATTCTGTATTCTATTCTATTCCTCGCTATCTAACCACAAGGCATAGAACTGAAGGCACAAGAGCCAGCTGTTGAACGAATGGGTCAGACAAACAAAGAGCAGCAGATCCAACAGAGACTCACGTCACGTCTAGATGAGACCACTTTCACTTTGAGTTCACGGATAAGGCTCGTCTCAACATGAAAAGTCGAAAACCAGGCAGCTAAAGACATCGGCAGACAATGGACAGCACCCTCAATGGCAGAAAGAGAGATGGACGCCAGACACATGCCGGCGATATGGACAAGTGGGTGAAGAATCTCTCCGACAGACAACTCACCCAGGTGGAGAAAGACATCCTTGCTAAGGGGCTGAATTTTGCTGTCACGCCAAGGGTAATCCCGCTAGTGAAACTGATCACAGCCACAGAACCAGCGATCCAAAATCTTAAATAAATAAATAAATAAACAAACAACATCGTGGACCTGGAAGAGGAGCAACTGCGGACTAAAGTTTCAGCCTGTCTCAGCAATGCGAAGGCACCGCCATTCAACATCAGTAGAGATGAGAGAAAAGCTCACACGACTCTCAGTAAGGATAATAACATCATCATCCTTATCCAAAGGACATTGGAGCACAGGAGAGCCACGCATATCAATAGCCCCGATAACGACGGGCACGGCCAAACATCGGTACACAAAAGAGCCACTCATATCTATGGCTCTGTTAGCGACGGGCATTGGTAAACATCGGATCACAAAGAGCCACGCATATCAATAGCTCTGACGACTCCTAGAGGATAAATTCTGAGTCTCATCACCAGCCAGTCAGACTAGCTTGGTCTAGTCAGAAAGGCACGAACTGAGGAAGCCTCTTGGATGAGAGGCGAAACGTCTTCACGGATATATACCAAGTCCAGTTGCACTTGATTCAACTCCTTTGGATAACCATGACCTGGATGAATGAGAACATTCACAGACATCATCATCCTTCCAGCGGACAAAGGCAGATGTACTGTTGTATTAAACCAGACAGACTATCATGAGGAAGTTATGATGTTACTTACTGACATGAATACTTATGAGCCCCTGAAACGAGATCCAGGCAGTGGTTATCAGAAAAAGGTGATAAGATTGTCTGAAGTTGTTAGAACAGGGCAATGCTACTGACAGAATGTTGTATTACAGATTATACCCAGGGGAAGCTAAACCGAGTCTGTATGGGTTACCTAAGATACATAAACAGGATGTGCCATTATGGCCTATTGTTTGTATGACTAACTCAGTGACCTATAACATCTCAAAGTTTCTTGCATCTATTCTTAACCCGTTGGTAGGCAGTAATGAACATCACATTCAGAACACTATGTGTTTTGTGGATAAGGTGAGGGACATCATTATGGAGAGAGATGAAACAATGGTCTCATGATGTTAAGGCTCTTTTCACGTGCGTTCCTGCAGATGAAGCAGTGGAGGTAGTCCATATGAAATTACAGAATGATCCCACCCTTAACAATAGGACCATCCATAACACTGACCAAGTGTGTCTGCTCCTGAAACTGTCTTCAGTCCACGTACTTCACATACAGGGGGCAGTACTATAGGCAGAGGCATGGGGGCACTATGGGTTCCCCAGTCTCACCCGTAGTGGCCAACTTGTAAATGGAAGAAGTGGAAAAGAGGCTCTGATGTTCTATCCAGGGACACCAACTAGCCATTGATTCAGGTTTGTGGACGACACCTGGGTTAAAATTAAATCTCAGGACATACCACATTTCACCGATGACATTAACCTGATGTGGTGAACTTGATGTGGTCTGGACAACCATATCAAGTTCACCAGGGAAGACGTGAAAAATGACAGGTCAGCCTTCTTACACTGTGAAATTGCACTTGGTGATGGGGGACATTTGTTTGTTGGTGTTTACCGTAAACCAATACATACTGATCAGTACTTAAGGTTTGACTCTCATCATCCACTGGAGCACAAACTAGGAGTCATCAGAACGCTGTACCACCGAGCTGACAACATCCCCACTGACACAGCGGGCGGGGAAGGGAGAAATCCCACATTAAACAGGCCCTCGTTAAGTGTGGTTATTCTAACTGAATGTTTGTCAAAGCCAGGAAGATGCCCAAACAGTGCACCAGCTGATCGAAGAGAGGAGAAGGACAACAGCTGTCTAAGCGTAAACCAGTGGTGATTCTGTATGTGGCGGGAGTGTCGGAAAAGCTGAGACACGCACTTTCCAAACACTGTGTCTCAGTTGCTTTCAAACCCCAAAACACACTGTGCCAGAAGTTGGTCCACCCAAAGGACTGGGTCCTCCGGCACAAACAGAGCAATATAGTGTACGCTGTTAAGTGCCAGGAGGATTGCCGTGACTTGTACATCGGGGAAACTAAACAGATGCTGGCCAAGAGGATGGCACAACAAAGAAGAACTAACACGTCAGGCCAGGACTCCACAGTCTACACCATCTACACAGTCTACTAATGATCACGCCCACATTTGCATATGAAACTGGTCGTTGGTTTGGGTCGTTATGTCACTGTATTGTTTATAAGGGTGGGGACACCTGCAGTTACTGTATTGTTTATAAGGGTGGGGACACCTGCAGTCAGTGTATCGTTTCTAAGGGTGGGGACACCTGCAGTCAGTTTAGACTGAAGAGGTCACTTAGTTGAGTGATGAAAGGTATCTGTCAATAAACGCTGTGTCCAAATGAATGGATTCAACCTTCTTTGACCACAGCATCCTTCCTTTTTTCCTCTGACCTATTGCATCATAACCTTTTAAAGAAACAAGATCCTTTCCCTTTACCAAAACAATGCAGTCTCCACAGCACATTGATAGAAACGAATGTCAAAATGTTTTTATATAAATGTAATTATATGAAAATGTAAATACATGTAAATATTGTCTTTCTTTGTTGCTGTGGGATAGTTCCTGATTACAGGTCACAGCACCCCCCCCACTAAAAAAAATAAAATTTTGCTATAACATTTTCTTTTTACTCAACAATTGGCAAGAAACTTTTGACATACGATACAACTAATAACATCACAAGAGAAAGTGAATGCTTGTATAGAGTTTCTTTGCACAGACTAGATTAATATTTTATCTTCTTTAAGCTACAATGGCATTAATAAAAATATATAGAGCTCTATAATCTTCTTGTATTGTCTGTAGGTATGCTGGTGCCCCACCCCCGTCATCCTTGTAGACATCTGGAAACTACCATATTCACTTCACGTTAATGTATCTTCACATCTCCTTTTTTCATGCTATACGCACAATACCAACTGAGTCACATATTAACACACATCCTCTTTCAGTTTGATATTTAGTATATTTTAACACGCTATATCAGGGGTGGCTAACATGTGCCATTGAGAGCCATGTGTATGCAGGTTTTCATTCCAGCCGGACTCCACACCAGGTGATTTCACTGATTAGCAACCCTTCAACCAAAGAGGAAGACTGTATCAGGTAAATCACCTGGTGTGGAGTGGGCTGGAATGAAAACCTGCATACACATGGCTCTCCATGGCACATGGTTAGCCACCGCTGCTCTATATCAATAAATCATTATTCCTTTAGAACTGATGTTGGTGTCTTTTTATGTTTTCCATCTCCGGAGATGCTTACAAATGTTACTGCAGGGGTCGGGAACCTTTTTGACTGGGAGAGCCATAAAAGCCAAATATTTCTAAATATATTTCATTGAGAGCCATATAGTATTTTTAACGTATAATAAATTAAATATGTCTTACTTTTAATGCGACTTCTGGTGCTGCATGGTTTTGCTGATGGCCTTGTAGTCTGGTTCATACGTGGTGAGGTTGAGCTTCATGCAGGCGTTGAGGCTTCCATCAGTTAAACGTGAGCGTAGGTTGGTCTTAATGTTCCTCATATGCGAGAAAGACTGTTCACATGCATATGTAGAGCCAAACATGG
This sequence comes from Lampris incognitus, assembly GCF_029633865.1. NCBI lineage: Eukaryota > Metazoa > Chordata > Actinopteri > Lampriformes > Lampridae > Lampris > Lampris incognitus. The sequence goes on along the minus strand of NC_079211.1, from coordinate 92,728,148 downwards.
TCAATACGGCAATACTCACACGCTGCATTGTGTGGTATGTCACAGGAAGCTCGTTCCAAGTTTTAAGAATCAGCTGGTCTTCAGGTTGAAGATTTTTAATTTCTGTCCACTTGTGTTCCCTCGCCAGCTCTGCTCGCTGTCGCGCAAGACTTTCCAACTCTCCATTAAGTGACTTGAACTTACTCATCCACATGTCTGATGCCTTCAGGTCAGCAACTTCCAGCTCAAAGTCTCCGATAGAGACCCCGGGGATGCATGTCAGGTCGATTTTGTCCACTGCACACTCATGTGGATGAGTGATGAACTTGAAAAGACCAGTGCGCGCACGAAATTCTCCAAAACGTGCTTTGAATGACTGCAGGAGATTGAACGTAAAGCCAGCTAGCTGCTGGAGATCCAGATGTTGAGTGGAGTCACTTGCTAAGCATGCATCTCTAAATTGTTGCAGTCTTTCAAAGTGCAGAAGACGACCTGTTTCAATGTCCCTGAGAAAGACTTCCAGCTTGCTTTCAAATGCAAACACTGCTTGTTGAAGGGATGAGATTGTATTTCCAATACCTTGCATTTTCACATTGAGCTGGTTCAGATGGCCAGTTATGTCCACGAGATAGTGAAACTGCAGGAGCCAGTCAGTGTTGTCTAGCTCAGGATGCTTGACGCCTTTCATTTCAAGAAAAGTCCGGATTTCACTCAGGCAAGCTGCAAAACGGCTGAGCACCTTCCCCCTTGACAACCAACGCACGTTGCTGTGTAAAAGCAGACCGGGATAATGATTCCCAACTTCTTCTAACAGAGCTTTAAACTGGCGATCATTTAAAGCTCGGGCAACAATAAAGTTGACCACTCGAATGACCAGAGACATCACCTCGCCAAGCTCCTGGCCACACGTGTGAGCGCAAAGCGCCTCCTGGTGCAGGATGCAATGAAAACTTAGGATGGCTCTCTTTTCATGTTCACGGAGAAGCGCTACAAATCCTTTGTTCTTCCCCAACATACAGGGTGCACCATCAGTACAGACAGAAATAAGTTTATCCATCGGTAGTTTTTTTCTTTAGCAAACTCCATGAAAGACATGAATAAATCCTCTCCTCTTGTTGTCCCTTTCATTGGCAAAACAGCCAAGCTTTCCTCACGCAGTGTGTCACCTGCAGCATACCTGGCAATGATACTGCACTGAGATAGATAGCTAACGTCTGTTGACTCATCTAACGCGAGAGAAAAGTATGTCCCGGCGTTTATGTCCTTAATTTGTGTTTCCTCGACTTGATTTGCCATCATGATGCTACGATCGTGCACAGTTCTTGCTGACAGGGGCATGTCTTTTATTCGTTTGATTATCTTGTCTTTATTTGGGAAGTCATCAAACAGTTCATTGGCCACATCAAGCATGAATGTTTTGGCATACTCGCCATCTGTGAATGACTTTCCATTCCTTACTATTGCCAAAGCCCCCGCAAAGCTAGCGGAATTCCCGTCACCTTGCTTGGTCCACACACGTAGTTGCTGCTGACTCGTCTGCACTCTCCGCTGTAGCTCCTCGCATGCCCTTTTCCTGCTGTCCCCCGCTGGAGATTTCCATGCAAATGAAGCATGGTGCGTATCGAAGTGCCGCTTTATATTTGACCGTTTCATCGATGCAATTTTATCATTGCATATTAGACATACCGCAGATCCTGCTCTCTCCACAAATGCAAATTCCTCTGTCCACGCAGCCTGGAATGCACGGTAATCATCGTCTTTTTTTCTTTTCGCCATCTTTTCCGTTACAAGGGTTGAAGCGGATAAACTAGTTGGCTATCTGATAAAATTGATTTCTTCACCTTTACAATGACCCGGACATGCTCGCGAGCCATTGGTTCCCGACCCGACCCACGGGTGACCCGTGACCCGTGAAATTTATCTTCAAAACTAATTTCTGTTTACTTTAAAATGACACAGTATTATTAAGAAATATCACAAGTATTTTAAAATCAGTTCCAAACTGATTTTTTTGAAAAAAAAAAATTTTCAACTCAAAATTGTCTGGGAGCCATATGCCGTCACCGGAAGAGCCATATATGGCTCGCGAGCCATAGGTTCCCGACCGCTGTGTTACTGTATTAATTCACCTCCAAACTCCCTGGCGGCCTGTCCAGGGTGTCTCCCCGCCTGCCGCCCAATGACTGTTGGGATAGGCTCCAGCATCCCCGCGACCCTGAGAGCAGGATAAGTGGTTCGGATAATGGATGGATGGATGGATGGATAATTCAACTCAAAACTAAGCATAACACTGAATTTTAACTAATATAAACTCTAACATACAACTTTACTGTAACTTGAAAATATCTTAACTATTTTACTTCACTTTACAATGACTCATTACTACCAGTACATGAACTGTGTTTTAGGAACCAAAGGACACTGGTTCCAGAAGACAGGGTCATTTCTTGTCAAGGGAGGACTTCTCGGCTTTACCTCTCCATCATCCACACTGTATACCCTCAAGTTCACTGGCGGGAACATGGGCCGGCCTAACTGGTCATACATGTAGATTGCGCCGGGGTCATCTATCTCTTTCAGGCTTCCAGTTTCCATCTGAATCTCTTCAAACCCTGATTCCTAATCCTCTACACAACATTCTTCATGTGCAGGCTCCTCCTCAGGTTCCTCGAGATTTTCTTCCAGCTCCAGCCCCTCCTCAGGATGTTTTTCTGCCCTGGGGTAAAATTCCCTTGCTTCCAGGTTTAGACGGCTTCCTGCTTTTCTTGTGGTCCACAAGCTGTACTCATCTTCGCTCTAACTTTCAGAGTATGCGTGGTTTCTATCTTGTTTTGTTTTCACATTTCTTGTTACCGTCTGTTCCTCATATTGACTTTTTGTTTCTTTCAGGTGAGATTTGCTCGTCTTTGGCTGATCAACAAGGTAAGGACATGGTAATAACAGATTGCGATGTAATACCCATTTCTTTCTGTCCCCTTCTCATGTTTCAACCACATACACTGGGCTATCTGTCCCCTTTCTCTCTCTAACCATTTTTTATTTATTTATTAACCTTTATTTAACCAGGAGGATCCCGTTGAGATTACAAACCTTTTTCAAGGGAGACCTGGCCAAGATAGGCAGCACAGTTACAAAATCACACAGTTGCAAAATAACACATTTGAAAACACAAACAAAAGACAAAAAAATTGGAAAAAAGTAAATTACAAGCAGATTATAAAAAATAAGTACATGTTGTGAAATCAGCTTCAAGTACTTTCAATTTGGATTTAAAACGGCTCAGTGAGATTAACTGCAAGTTTCCAGTCATTCTGCAACATATTCCAGGATAAAGGTGTAGAATGAACAAAACCCTTTTTACCTAATTCAGTGCGGGCATATGGAACAGAAAGCAACACATAGTCAAGACAACGAAAGGAGTAAGGGCCAGCACTTCGCAGTGCAATTAAGTCGCAGATGTAGGAAGGCAGTACACCGAGGATTGCCTTACATATAAAAGTATACCAATGACTGAGCCTTCAGGTGGCCAAAGCAGGCCATCCCACCCGAGCATACAACTCACAGTGATGTGTCAATGATTTGCAATTAGTAATAAATCTCAAAGAAGAATGGTAGGCAGTGTCTAACGCGTGGAGATATTGAGCAGAAGCATTCTTACAAAAGATCTCCATAATCCAACACAGGTAAAAAGGTGGCAGCGACAAGTTGCTTTTTTACATTTAAAGAAAAACACAACTTACTTCGAAAATGAAAACCCAGTTTCAGCCTCAGCTTTGAGGCTGAAAGCTTTTTTTTTCAGCCTCTGCCTATTGGGAGAATCAGATCCAACCATGTGGATCTGATTCTCCCAATAGGCACGTAACTTGCCTGGGCCTCTTTTTTCTGATAAATTTCTTATCCGTACATGATCATCGGGTTCAAAGACTGAGCTCCATGCATGTTGCTTGTAATTCTTTTTATCCTCTTGCTGGAGCCTTTTTCAAATTCCAATTTCATAAGCTTCCTGCATTGATCTTTTCCAGTTTTCTGCATATCTTACATGAGACTGTGTGTTTCTCAGTTCTTTTCAAGGAACCATCAAATCAATGGGCAGGGATGGCTCCCGGCCAAAAAGGAAGAAAAAAGGAGAAAAGCCAGTTGACTCAAGCTCAAGCGTCCTCAACATGCCTAATAATGGCCTGTTGAAACGTTTTGCTGGGTTCGCTTGGGGATGTTAGTTGTTCGTGAATGCCATATCCCACAGTAACTCTGCAACTTTCTAAAAAAGTTCATTTTTGAACTACTTTCCTTGGTCATGGTGGATCTTTGATGAGAACCCAAAGTGCATGATGACATTGTCAAATATCTTTCGAGTAGCCATCTTTCCACAGTTGTTGCTAGTTGTATACGCTTGTGAAAACTTGGTAAATTTGGTTTACAATTACAAGAATATGTATATTGTGCCCCCCCCCCCCGCTTTCTCAAGTTGGAGGTAGTTGATGGATATCAATTCAAATGGGGCGGTGGTCTCAATAATTTTGAGAGGGATTCTTGTTAATCCATTAGGCCTTTCTGCTTTAAACAGCAACACACCCTAGTAACATAATGCTCAATCTCTTCCCTCATCCTGGACCAAAATAACTTTTCTCTGGCTAAGGTGATGCATTTCATCAGCTCCTAAATGCCCCTCCTCCTCCTTATGTGGTTGTTTGTCGATCACACCTTTGAAATTTTCAGGAACAACCAGCTGACTCTTGGAGACTTTTTCTCCAAAGGATTCCATCTTCATCAATCTTCAAGCATAGCCACTCTCTCAGAAGTTTACTCACTGTTGCTGATTTATTAATTTTGTCCTTGTGTCTAAGATGGTCAGGTTTCTTTTTCAGAACCAACACTCGCCTAATAATGGAATCTTCTCTTTGGGCTGCTTTTAGATCTCCTACAGCTAAAGTTGGACTGCCACTGCACCACTGTTCACCTCCTCAGGCAATGCGTCGATGTTGCAGGTGATTACAGAGATCCAGACGGTCTCTCCTCTTTTCTGAGCTTTGAGAGCCTGCCCAATTGACTCCAGGACCTCTGGTGGGCATTCTTGGATACACTCTTGGATGACTTCTTCGATGAGAAATGCATCTACAGCCAGACTACTGAGCAGTACAGGTTGGACGCAACACGTCATAAGGCGTAATTTTTACTATGTATGGTCAAAAACAGTCTACGCCTGTTGAATAAAACAGTGGCTGGAAAAGTCGGAGCATAGCTGGAGGCAAATCAGCCATGACTGGCAAAGTGGGCTGTCCTTTCCATCTTTTGCATCCTACACAGGTCCCTTGGTTGCGTTTGACTGCCTGTCTCCTTTGCAAGAACCAATACTGCCGTCTGAGCTCAGCAAAGACCCGGTCAGGACCAGGGTGGAGAAGGCGTTCATCTGTGTCACCAATGAGGTTTGTCACAGCATAGTGCAGCTCCAGAATGATCAGGTGAATGCCAAGCTGTTCAGGCTCCGCAGACTTCCACCACCGTGGAAGAGGCCCAGTTCACTGTCCCATTCTGGTGTTAGACAGCTTATTCTACTGCTTGGTAACACCTGATGACCAGATTTAAGGTCTTTCACTTCTTCTGGGAAACATTCATTTTGGCAGGCTCTCAGGAGAAGAAGCTTGGCATCACGGAGACTGGTAGGCCATGATGTAGTGGGGTTCGAGGCGGCTGCCCCTTGTAGAGACTGCTCTGTGACACTGAGCAATTCGGCCCAGTTTGAAAACTGTGTGGCATCTATGGCTTGAACTGTTAGAAGGTGCTGAGTGAGTCCACTGGAGAGGCTCCCTTTAAGCTCTCCCAGCTGGTCCTCCCAGAGGACCAGTCATTTCTGAGGTTTCTATCACCGTTGCTGAATGAATCCAGCTCGAAGGACCAATATTGTGAATATATTTGTTAAACTGGGTGTCAGCACCTAGTTTTATCATTGGATATCCATCCACAGTGGGATTCTGATTAAGGAGTGGGCACGGAAGCAGATAATGGTTTGCAAACTATCTAGGCACTTGGAGAGAGATACAAAGTATATGGATGGGTCATCATCATCATAATCATCATCATCAGGTCGAGTATCCTCAGATGTATCATCTTTTGATAGCTTGTTTAGTAAGATGAGTCTTACTAAAACACGTCCATGTTTCGCTACAACTATGGACATGAGCAGGATCAGATTGGACTGAGTTGGTGACCCTGACCATTGACTACAAAAGGGTTCTTCAGGTTCAGCGTCTTGTTGGTCACTGATTGGCTCTTCTGCTGAAATACATCCACTACACTGCATCCCCATAGCTTTGTTATTTAACCCATAACTGGGGTAACCTTGACTCATTATCAGGGCGTTTCCACATGGGCCATGATAATGAGTCTACAGGGGGTTACTCCCCCGGGGGTTTCTGTTCGGGGTTGCCCCACCCTTAGCCTTTCTAAATTAGCTAATTAGGTATTAGTAACTTGTGGTTATAAGCAATTATAACTAGTAACTTGTCTTTAGAGAATAGAATGCAAACTTGTGTTTTTGGTTTTTTGTTTTAAGTTCGGATTTATCATTCTAGTTAACCTCATGATCAAATATACAGCCCACACCAGTTTTGACTACCAAAAAAAAAAAATTTGTTAATCAAATTTGAAACAGAAATAAATAACCATGTATGGTTTCACATAGGCATGTGATTTTATAACTAAACAATTCCTTAATGTACTCCACTAGCACATTAATAGATCTGACGATATCACATATTTGGGAAGTAAGGCGTGAAGATAACCACAATCTCTTTCTTTTAAACACAGCCCTGCAATATACATGAAACATCAGTCACCTAAAGTTAGCTGCATTTCACCTCATCCACCTAACTACATTCCCAGCTAGCATGCTAGCTTAACCAGCCATTAAGGGCACAAATATTAACTTGCTGAACACACATCATAAAATTATATCTAATCATGTCGATATCGCTAACGTATAACAATAAGAATGACGTGGTCAACTTAGGATAAACAACTGAAAAGATATGCTTACATTCATCACGGACACACACAGAATGTCTTCACTCCTTTACTGCCTGCTGTATCTAGCAGCAACTAACAGCAGACAATTGCTCAGTTACCATGTGGCATGATGATAATTCCACAGTCAGCTGCTCCCCCTACTGGCCACAAGACATCAGTGCATGAAGCTCCTGAGGGAATTCTGTAAAGCGACAGTCCCTCATCCTCACGCGAAATTTCATCATCATCCTCCAATAGTTGCAGGATGTCTCCTCAACGAGCGAGGTGAGTGTTTGTTACTCTCGTTAACCTCCATGGTTAGCATCGAGCACAAGCAATTCAATTCCTCCATGGAAAGCGTCGGTAATTTTCCTTCTATCTCCACTAAAATGGCCTCCACTCAGGTGACATTTTGCTAGATATTTAAGTACTCAATCTCACGTCTCTGCTGTTGCTTTAGCTTGTCTGTTGTCATGTACTTGAATGTTCAGCTCATCACTGCCAACGCTGTCCTCTTGCTTTAATTCTTCATTTAGCTGGTCAGCAAAATGTCGTCAACTTTATTACAAACCGGGAGGAAACACCAAATTTATGTTGCACCCATCAAATGAAGGTGACACAGTCTGCTCTAGTTCTGGCAACTTTATTTTCTTCCCCGGTACATATAATTTTTCTTGTTTTTGCATTGACAAAATTCAGGATGCAGCACAGTACATGACCTCACCGTGCAGTTTCTTTCTTCACCATCTAACTGCAGCTTCCTTCTTTTTTGTTCCTCTGACCTACTGCATCATTACCTTTTAAAGAAACAAGATTCTTCTCCTTTACAAATACAATGCAGTCTCCATAGCAGATTAATACAAATGAATGTCAATATGTCTGTATGAAAATGTAAATATATGAAAGTGTAAATAAATGTAAATATTCTCTTTCTTTGTTGCCTTGGGATAGTTCCTGATTCCAGGTTGTAACATTAACGGTCAATCGTGTGAAACAGAAAAGATCTCAGGGGACTTATTTCTCAGCAGAGGAGCAGGAATTATAATACGGAAATATAAAGAATAGCCTATAAATAAATTATCACAGCAAAAAGCAACACCATCGCTGCCTCCATGGCAAAAAGCAAGTACTGGAATAAAACAGCAGTGTTAAAGCATAGGTTTAGTTCATCCCTGCACAATGCACAGTGATTATAATGAATGGCTAAACATATTTTATCTTCACTTAGGATAACATGTCAGCGCTAACAAATGTTCTGTAAGCTAAGCCATCTTTTCTTCATTACTTTTTGGCTGCAGTCCTAGTAAATGATGAGAAACATCACCTCTTATTTTGCCTGAATATAGTCAATCCCTGTGTATATATCTGAAGATTGTTGTGTTGTAGTGTTGTTATTCTATGTTAAGTACACTGACAGAGCCACGAAACCAGAGTCAAATTCCATGTACGTGCAAACCTACATGGCCAATAAACATGATTCTGATTCTGAGCAACAATAACCTCTTTGAATAGATCCAGTCAGGCGTTAGGGCCAAACACAACACAGAAACAAGCTCTCATCAACGCCACCAACAATCTCCTCATGGCTGCAGATTTTGGACACATTAACATCCTCATCCTACTCGACATCTCAGCCACCCTCAACACCGTTTCCCACTCCATCTTGATTGATCATCTGGAATAGACCCTCACACATAGGATCACAGGCATAGCCCTCCAGTTTTGCTCCTACCTTGCTGACCAGAGATAGTAAGTGACCCTTGGCGGCTTTAAATCCACTCCAGCCCTGGTCAAACAGGGTGTGCCCCAAGGTTTTGTTCTCAGCCCCTTATTAGTCATTATCTACATGCTCCTGAACTGGACTGTGTTAGTTGCGAACAACGTGCTAAAGTATTGATCTACAGGCACAAATCTGGCAGCTCTGGGTTGAGGGGACATACCTGCTCCGTTCTCCTGTCAAAGTAAGCTCTCCTTCAAAGATAAAGCACTTCTTCACGAACATATTAAACAAGATACTATTGAGAAATGTGTCCCACTCTGCTGTAGAGACATTAGGCCATATGACTTTGTCACGACGTTTGGAAAGGCTTTGTTGACATACAAACCCCAACTCCAGTGAAGTTGGGACATTGTGTAAAACGTAAATAAAAACAGAATACAATGATTTGCACATCCTTTTCGACCTATATTCAATTGAATACACAACAAAGACTAGATATTTAATGTTCAAACTGATAGACTTTATTGGGGTTTTTTTTGTTGCAAATATTCACTCACTTTGAATTTGATGCCTGCAACACGTTCCAAAAAAGCTGGGACAGGGGCATGTTTACCATTGTGTTACATCACCTTTCCTTTTAACAACACTCAATAAGCGTTTAGGAACTGAGGACACTAATTGTTGAAGCTTTGTAGGTGGAATTCTTTCCCATTCGTACTTGATGTACGACTTCAGTTGCTCAACAGTCCGGGTACTCCGTTGTCGTATTTTGCGCTTCATAATGTGCCACACATTTTCAATGGGAGACAGGTCTGGACTGCAGGCAGGCCAGTCTAGTACCCGCACTCTTTTACTACGAAGCCACGCTGTTGGAACACCTGCAGAATGTGGCTTGAATATGGCTCTGAAAAAGACGCCGCTTGGATGGCAGCATATGTTGCTCCAAAACCTGTATGTACCTTTCAGCATTAATGGTGCCTTTGTGGCAGTAATGAGGAAAAACACAGGAGACCAAGGCGAGTTTGATGTTTATTCCTCAACTCCAAAAACCAACTGCAGCAGGAACAACTCTGCACCGGCGAGCCCGGGAACGTAAACCACGCCCCCAGCTCACAGTCCTGCTGAGTGAGAGGCATAGCCCCTAGTGTCCGCCACACAGCCCCACCCCCCAACACCCAGAAGGGACTCCTGGAAAGAAAATTAGTGTCTCACTGGAGGCTTAAGCAGCCTGCCATAACGGCTGCGCCGTCCCTCAGCCGAAACAGTAGGTGAAACACAGTCCAAAGCCGGCTGAGAAGCAGAACGCTGAACCCGTGAAGACACTGCCGGGGTCCTGGAAGGAGGACGACCCCGACGGGGAACCTGGGTCGGAAACACAACTTTGCCTGCCACCTTGTGCGCCGGTTTAAGCCTATCAAGCGTGACATGCTCCCTACGCCCACCCATATCTAGCACAAAATCCTTAGGACCCATCTCAAGAACCCGAAATGGGCCATCGTATTGGGGTTGGAGGGGCAAGCGGTGAGCATCATGCTGTACAAAAACAAAACGAGCCGACATGAGCTCCACAGGCACAAACGACCGCGGAAAACAGTGGTGAACGGGGCCTGGAACCCGAGTGCTGTCGGACAAAAAAGGATAAACGGCCGGACGGGGTCGAGGGGCGGAACTCCCAGGCAAGAATTCCCCAGGGACGCGGAGCGGCTGACCGAGCACCAGCTCAGCGGGTGACGCGTCGAGGTCCTCCTTAGGAGCCGAACGCAACCTGAGCATAACCCAAGGTAAACGATCCACCCAGCTACCATTCGAGAGCGCAGCACACAGCGCTGCCTTGAGCGACCGGTGAAAACGTTCACACAACCCGTTAGCCTGAGGGTGATACGCGGTAGTGCGGTGTACCTGCACACCCAAGGATCGCGCAAGTGCCGACCAGAGCTCTGACATGAACTGGGGGCCCCTGTCTGAGGTGATATCTGACGGAGTGCCGAAACGGGCAACCCAGGAGGAAAGAAAAGCGCGTGCAACATCCGAGGATGTTGTGGAGGATAGAGGGACAGCCTCTGGCCACCTGGTGGTCCGATCTACCACTGTGAGCAGGTGCGTAAAACCCTGTGAAGAAGGTAGAGGGCCCACCAGGTCCACATGCACGTGGTCGAAACGTCTGGCCGGGATCGGAAACGGTTCGAGGGGTGACTTAGTGTGCTGGTGGACCTTAGCGCGCTGGCACGCTACACATGCAGCTGCCCACCCCTTGACGTCCTTGCGGAGGCCAGGCCAGACGAACTTGGAACCGACCAACTTCACCGACGCCCGAACTCCAGGGTGCGAGAGGGAGTGAATCGAATCGAAAACTCGACGGCGCCAGACCACTGGAACAACGGGGCGGGGACGGCCGGTGGACACATCGCAGAGGAGGGCAGGACTGCCTTCCTGCATCACAGCGTCCTCTAGCTTGAGACCGGTACGCGTTGACCGAAGGGCAAGGACGTCCGGGTCGCTGGGATGGTCGGCAGCCATAGCGGAGAAATCCACACCGAGGTGCACAGTACACACAAGCACACACGAAAGACAATCAGCAACAGGGTTGGACTTCCCGGCCACATGCTGAATGTCCGTTGTGAACTCGGAGATCGCCGCTAGGTGGCGCTGTTGACGAGCAGACCACGGCTCAGTCACCTTGGACATGGCAAAAGTCAGCGGCTTATGATCCACATAAGCCGTGAATGGGCGACCCTCCAGCAGGAAGCGGAAATGCCGGGTTGCAAGGTGTAGTGCCAGCAATTCCCGGTCAAAAACGCTGTACTTGCGCTTGCTATCCCACCGTTTGCGGCTAAAAAATGCGAGTGGCTGCCACGCATTCGCCACACGCTGTTCAACCACAGCCCCCACGGGTATGTCAGACGCATCGGTTGTTAAAGCTATGGACGCCGTGGGTGTGGGATGGACGAGGAGGGCAGCGTTAGCCAGGGCGCACTTAGCTCCGTCAAAGGCCTGGACCTGTTCGGGAGTCCAGTCGACAGGGTCGTTAGCCTTCTTAAGCCGCAGGGCTTCGTAAAATGGCTGAAGGAGGTGGGCAACGCGAGGGAGGAAACGGTTATAGAAATTCACCATGCCCAAGAATTCCTGCAATGCCTTAACAGAGACTGGACGGGGAAATTCCGCCACCGCTCTCACCTTAGAAGGCAACGGGACCGCGCCTTGCGGCGAAATGCGGTGACCCAAGAAGTCAATCACTGGCAGTCCAAACTGACACTTGGCCGGGTTGACTATCAGGCCGTGTTTGTCCAGACGACGGAAAACCTGTTTCAGGTGCGCCAGGTGCTCTTCAGCTGACGGACTGGCCACTAACATGTCGTCGAGATAAACGAACACGAAAGCAAGGTCACGCAACACCGAGTCCATCAGCCTCTGAAAGGTTTGCGCTGCCCCCTTCAAGCCAAAAGGCATGCGCATGAACTCAAAAAGCCCAAACGGGGTGATCACTGCGGTCTTGCGCACGTCCTCTGCGCGCACGGGAACCTGATGATAGCCGCGCACCAGGTCCACTTTATAGAAAATAGTGGTACCTGCCAGGCGTATGGAAAAGTCCTGTATGTGCGGGATGGGATAGCGGTAGCGCCCACAGCTGCTACTGAGCGCTGGCCCTGGAGTTTCCCGCCGCCTCAAACGTGCACGGAGGGACGCAGTGCCTCGCTTTGCCGCCAAACCGCTGGTGGAAGGAACAGGCCTCCCCCGTGCCATCTCCGGGCAGTCACTTCAGCCACCACTACTGGGTCCGCGTCCTCCGAGGTCGGCTGCAGAGGCTCCGATGCCACACTCTGCACAGAGAACCGTCTGGTAGCCAGCAGGACCCGATCGGCCTCCTCAGCCAAACCTCGGCAGTCACCAGCGGCCAGACACGGGGAGTTAGCCAAAGCCGCGTGCACAGGAGACGGGAGCTGGTGCAGGAAAACGTGCGGGAAAAGGAACCCACCTTCGTCTGAGCCTAGCAGCGACAGCATATTGTCCATGAGATCCACAGCCGTCCCGTCGCCCAAACCGGATAGGGAAAGGATTCTATCTGCCCTCTCTGCGGTAGATAGGCTGTACCTCCGGAGCAGAAGATGTTTGAGGGCGACGTATTTATCGTGTTGCGGAGGGGCGCGCAAAAGCTGCATGGCCCGGCATGTGGACTGCTGGTCCAGCGTAGCGACGACCAAATAGTATCTGGAGTCGTCCGCGGAGATTCCACGCAGGTGGAACAGCGCCTTGACATGCCGGAACCACGAGGCCGGGTCGCTCTGCCAGAACTCTGGGAGTTTCACAGCCGCGGCGAGAACGGCCGGCTGTGAGAGTTGGGGCGGCGTGGCCGAAGTGGATTCACACTCCTCTTCTGCTCCAAATATTTTCAATTCGGGGTCACCAATGTGGCAGGAATGAGGAAAAACACAGGAGACCAAGGCGAGTTTGATGTTTATTCCTCAACTCCAAAAAACAACTGCAGCAGGAACAACCCTGCACCGGCGAGCCCGGGAACGTAAACCACGCCCCCAGCTCACAGTCCTGCTGGGTGAGAGGCATAGCCTCTAGTGTCCGCCACAGTATTCTGTTTTTATTCACGTTTTACACCATGTCCCAACTTCATTGGAATTGGGGTTTGTAGAATAGAATAGACGGCCTTTATTGTCATTGTACAGAATACAACAAAATTAGGAGCACCAATCCTGGTGGTTTGCCTGTGGTCATTCTTTTAGTGTTTTGATTAAATGCGTATTGTAAAATAAATACAATTTGCAACAGAGAAAAAGTGACTTCAATAGAACATGAGGCATATCCTCCAACAGAGGAGTTGGTCCTCTCTAATAAGGAGGGGCAGTATATCATGGTGGAGTTGCAGGGAGGCGTGTGCTCTGATCCTGCTGCTGACAGCTCCAAGCAAATCTCCTTTTAATACAGGGTGTGTGTATGCGAGTTTGTGCTTTACAATTATAATGTATGATGAGGCTGAGTGTATTTCTCATTTGTAGTTGAGAGAAATACTCTGATACTGTTAGAGCCATAATAAACAATCATGAAACCCAACATGACAAGCCACACAAGTTAGTGGACACAGCCAGGATCCGAGATTAACTTTTTGGTTTACCGGCCAAGGGGAGTGGTAGATGAAAAATTCTACCGGCCAAGCATATTTTTTACCGGCGAAAATAATTAGTAGCTTCTTTTGTGCCATGCATACATTTTCAGTACATATCAATGACAGAATAAGATATTGTGTTGAATAAAAGCTTTTAAAAATGTGACAAAAGCAGATCTGAAGCAAAAATATTTTTATGTAAAATTAATCAGTGGTTAAATGATAAAATGTTACAAGTATAATTTCATGTTTTATTTGCAGTATTATTATAACTACTCAACGGTTCCACATGCCCATCCCTAGTCCCAGACTACTTCTCGCTCTACAGCAGCCACTCTCTTTGCACCGTCCTTGAAGTCTGGCCTCCTGCTCCTGACAGAGTCTTGATGCCATCAACAGCACTGGTTGGGTCATACTCCCTGATCTTGGGGGATGACAGCTGCATCATCAGTAGATCTGAGAGTGTGACTGAGTTGAGGTTGGACCACCAATCAGTTTTAACCTGTATCATGGTGTTGAAGCTAGCACACAGCTAACATTAGTGCAAACTAGGTGTCACATACTAGTGTTAGCAGGCTAACGTGAGCTACAGCCAGCGCTTTGTTTACGCTGTATAAGGATATTTTGAGATGACAACTAAATTCACTTACTCGCACATCCATTCGAAGTCAGAGAGTGGTCTCGCCTTCTTGCCAATGGCATGCACATTCCTAAACATGTTCTGCATTTTCCTGCTGGTCTGCTCAGACATGGCTATTAGCGCCTTTACGGAGGATGTTGCAAGGAGAGGCTCTGATTGAGCCCAAGAGGCATTCATACAGGTAATGTGACGTCTGGAGGTCTCATGTTCCTTGATGTTTTCTACCTTCATTATCATTTTTTCTTAAAATGTATTTCTGATTTTTCTCTTTTTATCCCAATTTAGTGGCCAATCGATCCCTATTTTTGTTCAAACACCCACCCTCGTACTGTATGTATTCGCCAACTGCATCTCTCCGGCAGGCAGTCTTGAAGGAGACACCTCCCCACTTTCATGACAAGGCGAATCCAGGCCGAACCACTGCTTTTTCCGACACACACACAGACGCATTCACGTGACGAACACAAGCCGACTACACCCCCCTCCCGAAGACAGCATTGCCAATTATTGCTGCTTCATCGAGTCCGGCCATAGTCGGATCTGACGAGACCGGGGCGCAAACCCTGGTCCCCAGTGGGCAACTGCATCGACACAAAGCTGATGCTTAGACCGCTACACCACCGTGGACCCTCTACCTTCATATCTTGTTACCGATGACAAATGAATTGCTACGGTCTTTGCCATACTGGCGACAGACAGAGCAACTCATTATCACGGTCTGTGCACTCCAGCCAACCTCTCGCAGCTCCTTTATCGTCACAGCTCCACTTTTCACTAAACTTTCTTTTTTCGATTTGGTGGTGATGGTGGCTTCTTCCTTCTCTTCGGGTCATGGTTGTCTTTTTGATGGTGGTTTTGCGCCTTCTAAATATCGCCACATAACTGGTGTTGCTCGCTAACATTAGTTAAAAGAATAGAGTAGGCTAGTACCAAGTTTGACGGATGCTGCTGTCGTTGTTCCTCTCAAGTGTGTGTGTAATGTTACCCGCCAGTAGTGTCTAGCAACATTCTAATGCACTTTGATTGGTTAATTTCTGTTATTGTTGTTGCTATGTTATTGTTCTAATGTACTTTGGTTGGTTAATTTCTGTTATTGTTGTTGCTATGCTATTGCTGTTGCTAAGAAGAGAGAGAGAGCGAGAGAGTTGGGGGGGATTAAGTGGTTGGATTTCACTTTTTTTTGTTACCATGTGGCGGGCAGGCTTCTGAAATTTACTTGTCAATCAGAAAATCTACTTGCATTTGGCGGGTGGTGAGTGTTCATTTCGGACCCTGGACACAGCACATTTATGGAGGAACTGTGAGTCATTTGCTTTGCTCCAATCAGTATCACTCCAAAAACCCTGCTGATATTTACTAGTCATATTATGATGTGTACTGGTTTACTACTTTCGGCTGCTCCCGTTAGGTCACCACAGCGGATAATCCGTTTCCATCTCTTCCTGCCCTCTGCATCTTCCTCTGTCACACCAGCCACCTGCATGTCTTCTCTCACCACATCCATAAACCTCCTCTTTTCCTCTTCCCTGGCAGCTCTACATTCAGCATCGTTCTCCCAATATACCAAGCATCTCTCTTCCACACAAGTCCGAACCATCTCAATCTTGCCTCTCTTGCTTTGTCTCCAAACCGTCCCACCTGAGCGGTCCCTCAAATATAGTCGTTCCTAATCCTGTCCTTCTTCATCACTTCCAATGAAAATCTTAGCATCTTCAACTCTGCCACCTCCAGCTCCACCTCCTGTCTTTTCATCAGTGCCACTGTCTCCAAACCATATAACATAGCCGGTCTCACAACCATCTTGTAAACCTTCCCTTTAAATTTTGGTGGTACCCTTCTGTCACAAATCACTCCTGACAC
The DNA here is from genome assembly GCF_029633865.1 of Lampris incognitus. NCBI lineage: Eukaryota > Metazoa > Chordata > Actinopteri > Lampriformes > Lampridae > Lampris > Lampris incognitus. The sequence continues at coordinate 92,711,834 of NC_079211.1, read as the reverse complement.
TCTTCTCCACCCACTCCACCCTGCCTGCACTCTCTTCTTCATCTCTCTCCTGCACTCCCTGTTACTATGTACAGTTGAGCCCAAGTATTTAAACTCATATGCCTTTGTCACCTCTACTCCTTGCATCCTCACCATTTCGCTGTCCTCCCTCTTATTCACGCATAGGTATTTCGTCTTGCTCCTACTGACTTTCATTCCTCTTCTCTCCAGTGCATACCTCCACCTCTCCAGGCTCTCCTCAACCTGCACCCTACTCTCACTACAGATCACAATATCATCCGCAAACATCATCATCCACGGAGCCTCCCGCCTGATCTTGTCCGTCAACCTGTCCATCACCACTGCAAACAAGAAAAGGGCTCAGAGCCGATCCTTGATGTAATCCCATCTCCACCTTGAACCCATCTGTCATTCCAACCACACACCTCGCCACTGTCACATTTCCCTCGTGCATATCCTGCACCACTCCTACATACTTCTCTGCAACTCCCGACTTCCTCATACACAACATGATGTGTACTGGTCATATTATAATATATAGCAGTTATATCTACTTGTCATATTATTATATTTGTTAGTCACATTTTGATATTTAATAGTCATTAAGATATTTACCAGTGATATTATATTTACAAGTCATATGACATCTACTAGTTATATTATGATATTTAATAGTCATGTTATGCTTTAGGAAAACTGAAATATTATACATAGAACCTTTAGGTTGTAGGGAAATGCCTACGTTTTCACACACACACACACACACACACACCAAAGGGATATTTTTTTTATTCATTGTTTCCATCTTTAGTGACTGTGTGAAGCCCTTTGTTCAGCTGGTTTATAAAGGCATTTGATAAATGAATAAAGAGAAATAAAAAGAATGAATCACGTGTAAATTGCTCTGGTAAGTGGTTATTTGCAGTGTGTAGTTGCATTACCAGCCCATAGGCAGTGCTCCTCTCGTGTTCCTCTGTGATGTCGGCAACGTAGGCAAAGATCACTGAGAAGGTCACAGCAAAGATCCCAGAAACAGAGATCAGAGCAAAATACCACCTGGACAGACAGACAGGAGACATCTCATCAATCCACAACGACACATTTACATTTATATTCATATAACACATCCACTGCAAACACCTACTAATGCATTTATTCACATGACCAAATCACCTGATACCCGAGTTATTCAGTAGAGCTTCCTTAACAATGGGTGGGACCTGTTCCTCATGTGTTCCTCATGTGTTCCTCATGGGGGTCAGGGCAGACTAGAGTATCTTTGATCAGTTTGGTTTAACAGGTAAGGAAGACATGTCTACAGCTAAAAAATGCAAATGGGGCTTTTATTACTCTTTCAAATAAAATGACTTCTGGATTAATATTCAGATCAGATTAATATTCAGATCAAGAAAGATATACCAGCGACTACTGCATGAGTTGACCATCTGTGTGGTAAAGTCAGAGCCTGTTCTCTCTCTGCATCATGTGACGGATGCATGTGGAGGGTCACATATCAAGGACCAGGACCAGCATGTACTAAACAAGCAGCAAACATCTTTAATAACCTACAGAAACTAAATGGCAGGTCGTGTCACTTGTTGACCAACTGTTTTACTTTGTGTATCTCAATCTTAACCTGCTGTGAAATGGATGTAAGCAGTTTGTCTGAAACTTGTTTGTTTTAATGTCATCATTCATTGGCCAGGTCTCCCCTAGAAGAAAAAAAAAGATCATCAAGGTAATCTCCTGGTTAAATAAAGGTAAAGTAAAGAAAATGAAATTAGATGTGGTCCTCAGCATGCTGGGTAGTTATTCCCTGGCCAGCAGCCTCTTGTCCTCCTGCCTCTCACATGAGCAGCATGTGACCCGCTCACCGCCTGCCTCTCTGTTCAGTCCTCTCCTCACCAAGAGAGGCTGCTGGACCGAAGGGCAACCATCACCCATGTGAGCCGGTTTTCATTTCAGCTCACCACTGAGTGGTATGCAGGGTTTTGTTAGATGAATAGGTGGAGTGCTTTGGTAGCGCTGTTTTCTGACAGCATTACCAAAGTACTCACCATAGGAGCACAACCACAGCTTGTGGCATTTCCCTGGAAGAGGTCTCTGATGGACAAACGGCCTAAAGGTTAGGCTGAATCCAACACACATGATGAGACAGGCAGACGTGTAAACAACCAGTCAATCAGTGGAGGTTTTACACTGTCGCCCATATTGGCTCCACAGTCCTGCTCTATCGTTGCCAAGCAACCAGTGATTCTGTGCCAGCAGATCATTTAACCGTTGTCCATTTCACAGCGGTGACGTTATGGAGAACACTTCCATAGTTCTGGAGCAATCTGGTGAAGTGTATTAGTGGCTGTAGGCAGTGAACTGGGTGTCTGCGTTTGTCCCTGCGGTCCAGCATCTGCAGTCCGGGTGAGAGCAGGCCTCCGGCAGGGAATTTTCTTGAAGAGACTCCTGATGTTAATTTCAAGAAAGCATGTACAATTACCCCGTAGGTTTGGCCAGGAATCAGGTACCAGAGACCACTGCAGTGACCTCACCAAGTCAAGTCAAGTCAAGTTTATTTAAATAGCACATTTAAAACAACCACAGTTGAACCAAAGTGCTGCACAAGCTTGAAATACAATATAAAACAAGTGACACATATGAATATAAAATTATTTGTAAATAAAACAATAAAATAAAGAATATAAAATGTAAACAATAAAACATAAGAGTAAAAATATATTTGCACCAACTGTCAAAAATTCTTAAAATACTCAACACTGTGGCGTAGCGGTCTAAGCATCGGCTTGGTGTCGATGCAGTTGCCCACTGGGGACTGGGGTTCGCGCCCCGGTCTCGTCAGATCCGACTATGGCCGGACTCGATGAAGCAGCAATCATTGGCAACGCTGTCTTCGGGAGGGGGACAGAGTCGGCTTGTGTTCGTCATGTGAATGCGTCTCTGTGTGTGTCGGAAAAACAGTGGTTCGGCTTGGATTCGCCTTGTCACGAAAGTGGGGAGGCGCTTTCCTTCGAGACTGCCGGCCGGAGAGATGCAGTTGGCGAACGCATGCAATACGAGGGTGGGTGTTCGAATTAAAATAGGGATCAATTGGCCACTAAATTGGGAGAAAAAAGGGAAAAATCAGAAATAAATTAAAAAAAAAAAATACTCAACACTTTCAGTCCATAAACAAACTTCATCACTGCTGGTTGGATTAATAGCAGATATACCATGCTTTAAGTGATACTGACATCAAAATCTGAAAATTCCTATTGATAGGCTATGTTCCGAGTTGGAATGTGACCACAAGAGAAATTCAGTGGCCAAAACAGCGCGTCTGTGGCCACTCGAGAGAGATCTGTGATTGAATGTAGCTGGTGTCCAATTACAAACTGTGCCGGTGGATCTGTAGACACCAGTCAATTTGCATATAGGGTGTGTCCATAGCGAGGTGCTATGAAACCATGGAGAAGCCGTTCTTTCACCCCCTCCTGCCAACTACTTGGCTCGAGTTTGTGCTATTTTGCTGAGACTTTATTATCAATCTTGCTATGACGTATTGCTATCTATCTATCTATCTATCTATCTATCTATCTATCTATCTATCTATCTATCTATCTATCTATCTGTCTAGCTATCTATTTATCTAAATATGTATCATCTATCTAGCTAACAGTTAATTGTATCACAGAATCCTCCTCCTTGAAAATGTAATCCTTGCAGAGGATGACATTTTTTGTAAATAAGTGATGAACGGTACCGAGCCCCACCCACCCAGGGAGACAGTAGCCAATAGCTTTGAATTCATAAAACCACACCTATTTTCGGTTATGATTCAAACTCCCAATGTTAAAAAATGTGTTCAGAAAGGGCATGCCAGTCTCTCTTTAAACAAATTTCAGGAGCTAGTGTCTTTATGCATGCTCAATAATCCAGGTAAGAAAACCAAAGAAAGTTGAATCGGTTCATCTGGACACAGCGTTTATTGAGAAATGTTTCCTCACTCATCTAAGTGACCTCTTCAGTCTAAGGGCCCTGACATACCATTTGCCGATGGTCGGCCATCGGCAAATGTCGGGCCATTGGTGAGTGTCTGTGACCCTAGTTTTTGCGGTGTGTCCCGCACCGTCGGCACTAATCGGACCCCTGTCAGCAGCCCGTCAGTGAGAGAGATCACTCTGATTGGCTGTTCAGCTTAGCCAATCAGTGCTAAGCTAGCGGATCAGGGTCATCGGCTGTAGTGTTTGCGGTGTGTTCAAGTGCTACTTTTTGGCCCAGATGGCAGGCGACGTGAGGCTACGCAACAGTCGGCCTTCGTCGCTGCTAGTCGATTTGGTGTGTCTGGGCCCTAAACTGACTGCAGGTATCCCCACCCTTATAAACAACACACTTGCACAACGACCGAAACCAACGATCAGTTTAATATGCAAATACGGCTGTGACCAATAACTGCATGGTCAATGGAGGATGAACTTGGGGTGGGGCAGAAATTGGTCCACCCCAAGGATCGGGTCCCCTGGCACAAACAGAGCAAAATAGTGTACGCTGTTAAGTGCCAGGAGGATTGCTGTGACTTGTACATTGGGGAAACCAAACAGATGCTGGTCAAGAGGATGGCACAACACAGGAGAGCTAACATGTTGTGACGCTGTGCGTTTGGACCCAATCGCAGAGAAGAGGCAGAGGCAGTTGCTTAAATATTAAGGCGCTTTACTGGACTCCAGAAAACATACAACAACCAAAAACCACTGCCAAACAGGGCAGGCAAATATAAAAACACGAATTAACATAAAATACTAAACACACGAAACACTCGCTCACACAGAGGAGGCAGACGAGGGTTCAGGAGACACAGGCATCCGCAGACCGACGCTAACCTTTTCCAAGACTCGATAGCATCTGTCAGCAAAGCACCCGGTCAAATAGTCCCCAGCACAGGTGCACCTCATCACAGTCCAATCAAGGGCAGGTGCCACTCATACTGGCCGACAGGGAGATGTCACACCTGTTGGCTGCTGACCCTCTGGCCAGTGATCGTGTCACATGTCAGGCCAGGACTCCACAGTCTACACGATTTACAGGCCAGTGGCCACTCTTTCAAGAAGGAGGATGTGCACATCCTTGATAGGGAGGAAGGCTGGTTTGAACGGGGAGTCAAAGAGGCCATCTATGTGAAGAGGGAATGACCATTCCTGAACCGAGGGGGAGGCGACTAAGAGTACATCTGTCACCATCTTACAATGCTGTGATTGCAACTATTCCCAAATCCTCTGTGAATAGTACACATGGTCATTGTAATTCTAGATGATGGTCACAGTAATTTGCATATGAAACTTTATACCACTGTATTGTTTATAAGGGTGGGGTCACCTGCAGTCACTATATTGTTTATAAGGTGGGGACACCTGCAGTCACTGTATTGTTTATAAGGGTGGGGAGTCCCTGCAGTCACTATATTGTTTATAAGGGGGGGGGATACCTGCAGTCACTGTATTGTTTATAAGGGTGGGGACACCTGCAGTCACTATATTGTTTATAAGGGTGGGGACACCTACAGTCACTGTATTGTTTATAAGGGTGGAGACACCTGCAGTCACTGTATTGTTTATAAGGGTGGGGGCACCTACAATCACTGTATTGTTTATAAGGGCGGAAACACCTGCGACAGGTGAGACTGAGGAGGTCACTTAGATGATGATGAAACGTTTCAATAAACGCTGTGTCCAGATAAACTGATTCAACTTCCTGTGATTCAGGAAGTAATTTTACTGTTTTTCAAAGGTCATGTCATGGCTCAGGTTTATATAAAGTACATGTAAACACGTCAATGAATGTTTAACATCAACCACCTGCAAGTTACATGAAGTCATATTTAAAACTCATTTGGATCTTTTCACACCTGTTAAGAGGAAATGTAAGTTTGCAATAGAATGAAATGTTAAAATGAAACTGGGCTCTCGGGCTCGCCCACCCCGCGCCGTGGCCCGCCCACCCCGCGCCGACAGCCAATCAGCTCGTCAGGGCCGGGCTTAGCCCCGGCGATGTGTGGCTCATGCTGCACAAACCAGGGGCGCCCTAGGATCACAGGGACTAACGGGGACTGGATAATGAAGAACCGAAGTCTCTCCACATGGTTCCCTGCTATGGTGAGAGAGACAGGGTGGGTGCATTGGGTGACGCTGGCCAGGCAGCGCTCGTCCAGTGCAAAGGCCTCCATGGGCTTCTCCAGCGTCTCTAGCGGGATGTTAGCCTGGGCAGCAAATTCTGAGTCCAGGAAACACTCATCAGCCCCCGAGTCGAGGAGTGCACCCACCGTGAGCCGCTGGTCAGCCCAGGCCAGGGTAACGCTAACCAGATGGTTCTGTGGGGCAGGACGGCAGGAACAGGAAAGGTGCCTCACTAGGATCTCCCAGGGCCCCAGTGAGCCTAGTCTTTTGGCCGAGTGGGGCAACCGCTGATCAGAGTTTGCTGCCCAGGCCACCATCCCGCTAGAGACGCTGGAGAAGCCCATGGAGGCCTTCATGCTGGACGAGTGCTGCCTAGCCAGCGTCACCCAATGCACCCACCCTGTCTCTCTCACCATAGCAGGGAACCATGGGGAGAGACTTCGGTTCTTCATTATCCAGTCCCCGTTAGTCCCTGTGATCCTAGGGCGCCCCTGGTTTGTGCAGCATGAGCCACACATCGCCGGGGCCTCCGGTACCATCATGGAGTGGAGCTCCTCCTGTCATGCCCAATGTCTCCAGGCTGCTCCCGGCCCATCCCCCCGACGTGACCCTAGTGTCCCGCCTCCCGACCTCTCCTCTGTTCCCCCTGAGTACCATGAGCTAGGTGAGGTTTTCAGCAAGACCCAGGCCCAATCTCTTCCTCCTCAACGGCCTTATGACTATGCTATCGACCTCCACTCTGGGGCACCCCTTCTCAGCAGTCGTCTGTACAGTCTGACCATCCCCGAGAAGGCTGCGATGGACGAGTACATCTCCGAGTCCTTGGCAGCGCGGCTCATTCGGCCCTCGTCCTCCCAGGTGGCAGCTGGATTCTTTTTCGTGAAGAAGAAGGACGGGGGCGTCCGGCCCTGCATTGACTATCGCCAACTCAATGAGATAACCGTCAAGAACAAGTACCCCCTTCCTCTCATGAGTTCCACCCTTGAGCCCCTCACCCAGGCTACTGTCTTCACTCTGCTGGACCTCCGGTGTGCCTATCATCTGGACCGGATCCGGAAGGGGGACGAGTGGAAGACAGCCTTTAAGACGCCCCGGGGTCATTATGAGTACCTGGTCATGCTGTTCGGCCTCACCAACGCCCCAGCGGTATTCCAGGCTCTCATGAATGACATTCTCCGCGACATGCTCCACGAGTTTGTGGTGGTCTACCTCGATGACATCCTCATCTTCTCCAGGACCCTCGAGGAACATGTCCAGCATCTCCGCCGGGTACTCAAACATCTCCTCCGGAACTGGCTCTTCGTCAAGGCAGAGAAGTACCGGTTCCATTCCCCTTCCGTTGACTACCTGGGCTTTGTCGTTGAGAGGGGACAGACCTGGGCCGACCCCCCAAGATCCAGGCTGTGGTGGACTGGCCCGATCCCACATCCTAGAAGGAATAACAGAGCTTCCTCGGGTTTGCGAACTTCTATAGGAGGTTCATCAGGAACTACAGCCGCGTGGCAGAACCTCTCACCAGGATGACCTCCTCCTCCCAGCCGTTCATCTGGTCCCCGGCTGCCCGCTCTGTGTTCCAGTCCCTCAAGGAGAGGTTCACCAGCGCCCCGGTCCTGCTCCACCCTGACCCCAAGAGGCAGTTCATCGTGGAGGTAGACGCTTCGGACACCGGGTTAGGGGCTGTCCTCTCCCAGCGGTCAGCGTCTGACCAGAAGGTCCATCTATGCGCCTTCTGCTCTCGCCGGTTCCTCCCCATCCAGAACTATGATGTCAGAAACCGGGAGCTGCTGGCAGTGGTGGCTGCTCTGGAGGAGTGGCGCCATTGGCTGGAGGGGGCAGAACAGCCGTTCACCATCTGGACTGATCATAAGAACTTGACGTTCATCCGAGCAACCAAGCGTCTAAATGGTCGGCAGGCACGGTGGGCCAGGTTCCTCAGTCAGTTTGACTTCACGCTGACTTATCACCCCTGGTCCCGCAACACGAAGGCAGACTCCCTGTCCCGACAACACCCGAGGAGGGAGCCAGCTACAGAGGAGCCGACTCCCATCCTTTCTGAGGCCAGGGTGGTTGGCGTGGTTACCTGGGGCATCAATACCGTGGTCAGGCAGGCGTTGCGCTCCCATCCCGCCCCGAGCCACGTGCCTCCACGCCGCCTGTTCGTCCCGGACTCAGTCCAGTCCTGGGTTCTTCAGTGGGGCATGACAGTCAGTTTGCTTGCCACCCGGGTGTCCACCACACTTTCACCTTCCTGGCTCAGCGTTTCTGATGGCCCACCATGAGGAACGACGTCAGGGACTTCGTAAAGGCCTGCTCCGTCTGTGCTCGCAGCAAGGCCTCTCACCAGGCACCCTGCAGCAGCTGCTGCAGCTCTTCCCAACTCCAAGCCGGCCCTGTTCCCATGTGGCGTTGGATTTTGTCTCCGGACTGCCTACCTCCCAGGGTAACACTGTGATCCTGACAGTGGTAGACTGCTTCAGTAAGGGAGTGCACCTGGTGGCCCTCCCCAAACTCCCATCGGCTTCTGAGACGGCGGACCTCCTGACGAGCCACGTGTTCCGTCTCCACAGCCTTCCCCTGGACGTCGTCTCGAACCAAGGGCCCCAGTTCGTCTCCCAGGTATGGCAAGCTTTTTGTAAGGGGTTGGGTGCCTCTGTTAGTCTCTCCTCTGGATAGCACCCACAGACTAACGGGCAAATGGAGAGGATGAACCACAGCGTGGAGTCTGCCCTCCGGTGCGTTGCCGCCAAGAAGCCCAGCTCCTGGAGTCGGTTGCTCCCCTGGGTCGAGTATGCCATCAACTCCCTGGTCAGCTCTGCCACCGGCCTCTCACCTTTTGAGGTGTCCCTGGGCTATCAGCTGCCTCGCTTTGCTGCGCAGGAGTCGGAAGTGGCAGTTCCCTCTGTGCAGGCCCATCTGAACCGGTGTCGTCGCGTCTGGGAGGTGACCAGAGCTGCTCTGCTCCGGGCAGCTGAGCGCACCAGTCGGGGATCCAACCGATGCTGGTCCCCAGCGCCCACGTACCAATCAGGCCAAAGGGTGTGGCTGTCCTCGAAGGACCTCCCGCTTCAGTCCACCGCGAAGATGCTGAACCCCCGGTTTGTCAGGCCCTTTGAGATCAGGAAGGTGCTCAGTCCCACGGCGGTGAGTCTGAAGCTTCCGGCTTCAGACTCACCGCCGTGAAGATCCATCCTGTTTTTCATGTGTCTCGGGTTAAGCCTGTCTCCCACAGTCCTCTGATGCCTCCGGCCCCAGCTCCGCCTCCCCCTGCGATCGTGGATGGGCACCCCCAGTGGAGGGTCCGCCGGCTGCTGGACGTCCGGTGCCGAGGACAGGGGTTCCAGTATTTGGTGGACTGGGAAGGCTACGGTCCGGAGGAACGTAGCTGGGTCTCCCGCCAGCTCATCCTGGACCCTGGGCTGCTCACTGAGTTTCATCATTCCCATCCCGACAAGCCGGGCAAGTCGCCTGGTGGCTCCCACGGAGGGGGGGTACTGTTACGGCTCGCCCACCCCGCGCCGGCAGCCAATCAGCTCGTCAGGGCCGGGCTTAGCCGTCAGGGCTAGGCTTAAGTTTGCTGGTCTCCCAGCGCCCGTTGTCAGTTCGTGCCGTAACCTCCTCGCAGTAGTGGTTACTCTTCCCTTCCGGTGCATTTCTCTCCGAGTTTACCTCAGCCCTTGAATTATGGTTTTCTTTGCAAAGTTTCCCTGAGGGGGTATCCTGCCTTGTTCCCAGTTTGGATTACCCGTGAGTTTTTTTCCTTGGACTTCCCGTTTTCTTGTCGCTCATTGCCCTCCTCTGTTTGACTGTTGTACAAGCAAGTAATAAAGTACGCCAGTTTCGGCTAACGCCATCTCTGTCTGAAGTCGTGCGCTTGGGGTCTTCCACAAACCTTAACACGTTCCACACGAACACAGCACCTGGTCTTTTAAGAGGACAGTTTCTCACCAGAAATACAGTAGGTTAAAAACCTAATGTTTCAAAGATGTCCAACACTGTGTTTAAGACCAAAAACCGATGTATGTTGTCATCTTCAAAAATAGTTTTCATGTCCCAAAGTTTAAATAAAACTTCAGATATTTTCAAGACTAAATCAGAATCAGAATACTTTATTCATCCCGAGGGGGAATTGGGTAATAATTAATGCCATCATGACAGATAACCATTCAGGCTTTTGGAAATTAAAACTTAGTTCCCAAATGAAATCTCGCTTGTCTGCAAAATTTGCTGACATAATAAAGTCACGGCGAACAAGCAGAAAATAAGCTGACTTTATCTGAAGGGGGACACCCCAATATTAATAATATTAGCTTTCTTCAGCTCAAGCTAATCTCCAAAATTAGGTAATTTTTATCAATTGACGATCTGCAAAAAGCTGTACATGCCTTCATCTATTCTGGGCTCGACTACTGTAACGCTCTTTATTCTGCTATCAGCAAGGTTCCCTCCACCGTGCAGTATGTATTTTCTCATGAACGCTTTTAAAAATGTTTGATATTTGTTTTCAATTATGCTGTTTTTATTTTTGCTCTTACTTGTTTGGGCTTACTCTTGTTTTTGCCTTGTCTTTTTTTTTGGTGTGTGTGTGTGAAGCACTTTGTGGCATTGTTTTAGAAAAGTGCTATACAAATAAAATTAGTATTATCATTATTATTGTTTTTTTTTTAAATTTATTTCTGATTTTTCCCTTTTTTCTCCCAATTTAGTGGCCAATCGATCCCTATTTTAATTCAAACACCCACCCTCGTACCGCATGCGTTCGCCAACTGCATCTCTCCGGCCGGCAGTCTCGAAGGAGACCGCCTCCCCACTTTCGTGACAAGGCGACTTCAGGCCGAACCACTGTTTTTTCCAACACACACAGAGACGCATTCACGTGACGAACACAAGCTGACTCTGCCCCCCTCCCGAAGACAGCGCTGCCAATGATTGCTGCTTCATCGAGTCCGGCCATAGTCGGATCTGACGAGACTGGGGCGCGAACCCCAGTCCCCAGTGGGCAACTGCATCGACACAAAGCCGATGCTTAGACTCTTGTTATTATTTTTATAAAGAACAGTACATTTTATAGAGAGGTATGGCTGATCAACTTTATACAGAAGTATAAAGTTGATCAGCCACAGCATGAAGATATGGAAAAGAGTAATAGAAGCTAGGTGAAGAGGAGAGGTGATGATTAGCGAGCAGCAGTATGGTTTCAATCCATGAAAGAGCACCACAGATGTGGTGTTTGCTTTGAGAATGCTGATTGAGAAGTATAGAGGAGGCCAGAAGGAGTTCCATTGTGTCTTTGTGGATTCAGAGAAAGCATATGACAGAGTGCCAAGAGAAGAGGTGTGGTATCGTAAGAGGAAGTCGGGAGTCGCAGAGAAGTATGTAGGAGTGGTGCAGGATATGTATGAGCAGGGCTCTACACTAACTTTCTGCATTGGTTGCACTGGTGCGCCTAACTATTTTTTTTTAGGTGCACCAGCATAAAATTTAGGTGCACCCACATTTTTCATTGCGTCACCTTTAACACCAAAAGGTCTCCTTTTTATCGCTCTTCTGTCATATAATGTGAATGATTTTTTAAAACAATGTGTAGAAAAAGCTTGTCTTTATTGTAAACACAATATAGAAAGAATATATATATATATATATATATATATATGAAGAATATATAAAGAAAAATAAAGTGTTTAAAGTGCTACACTGAGCTTAAATTGAACATTTAAAACATTTAAACATTTCCAAATAAAAGTGTTTGTGCTTTTAATGAAAAAACTTTCAATGGCTCTACCTCTCTTCATTTTCACTCGTTTTGTCACGTAGACCAGCGTTTCTCAAACCTCTCCTGGAAGACCACTTGTCCTGCATGTTTTAGATCTCTCCCTGCTCCAACACAGCTGATTTAAATGATCAGTTTTGTTATTAGGCAGCTTCGGGAGCTCATAACGAGTTGATCATTTGAATCAGCTGTGTTGGAGCAGGGAGAGATCTAAAACATGCAGGACAAGTGGTCCTCCAGGAGAGGTTTGAGAAACACTGGCGTAGACCTATAGGCTATTATTTTCCCGTTCAAGTTCTCTGGCACTCAGCCTGCTCAGGTCGCTCGCATTTTTTGAACTGACACTACTTAGAGCAGTGAAAAGGACCACAGCCAATCAGAGGCAAGGACCTGCCCGAGCTCTGTCTCTTATTGGTTTAGACCACGATACCATCAGGAGAACACAGAGAGATGCTGCGCTTGCGAAAGAGATTTCAGTGTTCACCCGAGCAGTATAGGGTGCACCAGTGCGACCTATAATTTTTTTCAGTCGCACTCTTAAAAATTTTGGTCGCACTCTCGAGCCCTGTGTATGAGGGAAGTGTGACAATGGTGAGGTGTGTGGTTGGAATGACAGATGGGTTCAAGGTAGAGGTGGGATTACATCAAGGATCGGCTCTGAGCCCTTTCTTGTTTGCAATGGTGATGGACACGTTGATGGACAAGATCAGGCAGGAGTCTTCGTGGATGATGATGTTTGCAGATAACATTGTGATCTGTAGCGAGAGTAGGGTGCAGGTTGAGGAGAGCCTGGAGAGGTGGAGGTATGTACTGGAGAGAAGAGGAATGAAAGTCAGTAGGAGCAAGACGGAATACCTATGCGTGAATGAGAGGGAGGACAGCGAAATGGTGAGGATGCAAGGAGTAGAGGTGATGAAGGCATATGAGTTTAAATACTTGGTGTCAACTGTCCAAAGTAACAGGGAGTGCAGGAGAGAGATGAAGAAGAGAGTGCAGGCAGGGTGGAGTGGGTGGAGAAGAGTCTCAGGAGTGATTTGAGACAGAAGGGTACCAGCAAGAGTTAAAGGGAAGGTTTAAAAGATGGTTGTGAGACCAAAGACAGGAGGCGGAGCTGGAAGTGGCAGAGTTGAAGATGATAAGATTTTCATTGGGAGTGATGAAGAAGGACAGGATTAGGAATGATTGTATTAGAGGGACCGCTCAAATTGGATGGTTTGGAGACAAAGCAAGAGAGGCATGATTGAGATGGTTTGGACATGTGTGGAGGAGAGATGCTGGGTATATTGGGAGAAGGATGCTGAATATGGAGCTGCCAGGGATGAGGAAAAGAGGAAGGCCAAAGAGGAGGTTTATGGATGTGGTGAGGGAGGATTCAGGTGGCTGGTGTGACAGAGGAAGATGCAGAAGACAGGAAGAAATGGAAACGGATGAGCGGCTGTGGTGACCCCTAACAGCAACAGCCGAAAGTAGTAGTAGATTATTATTAAGAACAGTACATTTTGAGCTCCTGTTGACATCAAGACTCACCGCAAAACCTTTATTCTACTAAATGATGAATTTCAGGGTGCAAACATTTTCTAAAACCGGTGTTAGTGTTATGGACTGACATGCTTCCCATGTTTGTAAGGGTTTTCAAACAGACACAAATACATATGCATGTAAATACCACACACACACACACACACACACACACATGTACACACACACACACACGTGTACACACACACACACACATGCGTACGTGAGTGTATATCTCACCAAGGGCTGAGCCTCATGAGTGGGATTGGAGCACAGGTAAAGAAAACTGTCATGAGCAGGAAGGACTTCCTGCCCCACACGTCTGACAGAGCACCAATCAGAGGAGCCGACAGGAACGACAGCAGGCCCTGTGATCACACAAACACAGACACGCAGCAACAGGTGGATAAAACACAGGACAAAACAAAAAAAACAAAAAAATCGGGTAACACTTTAGTATGGGGAACATAAAAAAACTTAATTACTAGTGAATTAGTAATGATCAAGATGTCACTTTAGTATGGGGAACATATTCTAAGTAACAAAAACTTAATTTACAGTAATTTAACACTATTAACACTTGTTGTTTTGTGTGTTGTTATGTAAGAACAGACCATATTCATTAAGTGTTAGTAAGGGAGAATAACTCTTCTTGTGGTACTACCACCTTATAAAGTCCATACTAAGCAAAGCATATTGAGATGGTACTACTAATAAGCAATAATTCTGAGGTTATAGAGGGAAAACTCATAGTTAATGGCTTACTGGTTGTATAATAAGGCCATGCAGAATAAGGCATTAATGAGTACGTAATAATGACCAATTAAGAGCCAATATGTTGCTAATTTGCATGCGAATAAGCACCTAATTAATGGTGACTACGTTCCCCATACTAAAGTGTTACCAAAATCGAAATGACACCCTTTTCCCATAGTCGTAAGTTTTTATAATCCTGTTGCCCCCTTCCCCAACCCCACAATTAGCCATTTACTAGCAAATAGCCATTGACAATACATACACACACACACACACACACACACACACACACAAACTCACTCTCTCTCTCTCGCTCTCCCTCTCTGCCCCACCCCTCCCCAACCACAACAACCCAGGTCCATCAGCAAACCAGCCAGTCAAGACCTTTGTATGTTGAAGGTGAGTGATTCTGATTGAGTCAGTTGTTTTGTGTGTATCTGAGTGGCTAATCCAGAACCAGGTCCCACCTTGACTCCCTGTACCAGACCGTTCATGAGGAAGGTATGCTGAGGAAATGTCTCATGAAGGACCTGTAGGAGAGTGCAGGGAGGGAGAGGAGAGATTTTTAGAAAAGAAAAAAAAAAGCTTAATTTTTACAATACTTCTCTAAGTCTACAACATGCTTCACTTGCAAATGACACCAAGTATATGCAAGAATATATTACTATATACAGTGTTGGGGAGTAACGGAATGCATGTAACGGCGTTACGTATTAAGAATACAAAATATGAGTAACTGTATTCAAATACAGTTACATTCTTGAAATTAATGGATTACTTAAATATTTTTTTATTTGCCATTCTTATTTTAAGAGGATTGCGACACAAAATGCAGTGAAAGTGATACCTAAATGTCTGTGAATGTTCTCATTCATCCAGGTCATGGTTGTCCAAAGGAGTTGAATCAAGTGCAACTGGACTTGGTATTTATCCGTGAAGACGTTTTGCCCCTCATCCAAGAGGCTTCCTCAGTTTGTGCCTTTCTGAGTAGACCAAGCTAGTCTGACTGGCTGGTGATGAGACACAGAATTTATCCTCTAGGAGTCGTTGTCAGAGCTATTGATATGCGTGGCTCTTTGTGATCTGATGTTTACCAACACAAAAGAGCCAATCATATCTATGGCTCTGTTAGCGACGGGCGTTGGTAAACATCGGATCACAAAGAGCCACTCATATCTATGGCTCTGTTAGCGACGGGCGTTCGCCACCCTTACAAACAATACAGGGACTGCAGGTGTCCCCACCCTTATAAAGTTCTCTTCTTTCTTTTTTTTTACCAGATTAAAAAAAAATCATAGATCTTTTGTGTTTACATACTCTTCTAGCCTTTGTTAATATACATTTAAGGTGACTCAAATGCATTCAGCCAGTTGATACAATAGAAGAAACAGAATAGTCTACTCAAGTAAGTAGTATTGTGTAAATGCTACATATACTGTTACACAAAATGCAAGAAAATATTAAAGTAATCCAAAGTATTTAGAATACGTTACTCACATTGAATAATCTAACGGAATATGTTAGAAATTACATTTCATGACATGTATGCTGTAATCTGTAGCGGAATACATTTTAAAAGAAAGTAACCCTCCCAACACTGACTATATATTACTACATATTACTATATTACTAAGGACAAAACAAAACCGCAGAAACCGAAAATCATATAAACCCTGGGTAAGGCATGGGCTAAGTGTGTGTGTGTGTGTGTGTGTGTGTGTGTGTGTGTGTGTGTGTGTGTGTGTTAATGGGCAGTGGAGAGGCAGAACATGGACAGTGATCCGGGTTGGATACAAATGTCTGTCATTGGACATGGAAATGGAGGAGGTGAGGAGGTGGAAGTAGAGGTTTTTTTTGTTTGTTTTGTTTTTTGGATTTTCCTCCCCTTTTTCAACCCACTTGTACTCGGCCAATTACCCCACTCTTCCAAGCCATCCCGGTTGCTGCTCCACCCCCTTTGCCGATCCGGGGAGGGTTGCAGACTACCACATGCCTCCTCCAATACAAGTGGAGTCACCAGCCGCTGTTCACCTAACAGTGAGGAGTTTCGCCAGGGGGACGTAGCACGTGGGAGGATCATGCTACTCCCTCCAGTTCCCCCTCCCCCCCCACACAGGTGCCCTGACCGAACAGAGGACGCACTAGTGCAGCGACTAGCACATGTACCCACATCCGGCTTCCCACCCGCAGACACGGCCAATTGTGTTTGTAGGGATGCCTGACCAAGCCGGAGGTAACACGGGGATTCGATCCAGCGATCCCCGTGTTGGTAGGCAACGAAATAGACTGCCACACCACCCGGACGCCCTAAAAGTAGAACTCTGATGGAAAACCGATTCATCAACATCTTTAACAATATACAGAGATGCCAAGGAAACAACAATCGAAGCAGGATCACATGAAAATACATTAGTAAAAAAGAAATCACTGATTTAAAGACTCTGTTGATCCTTCTAGACTTAACAAGTACAATGATGCTGACAAAACAGGTTGTAGATGTATGATAGTAACATCCTCCTAGAGACTCTCAGCCTCCTATTCTGGTAGAATTATGCTGCGTTCCAGACAACTCGGAAATCAAGATTTTCCGACCTACTACTAGAAAAAGTACAATGGAACGGCACTCATTCGGAGTTCCTACTTATAAACGTGGAGCAAATCCATCTACCCCGACTTCATGGAGAAGCAGTTGTCTGACATCACACAACAATAGTACCCATGGAGGTGCACAGTGTTAATGGTACACCATCAACTAAGGCAACGTAAAGTATATTTGCCTGTATTTAATTACAATAATACATACTATCTTATAGTAAAACCTGTTCTGCATGTAAATTAGCATCAAAATATTTTGATGATGTTATTAAGTAGCTGGTTATGGTATACAATCTGAAAGCTATCTCTGCACAAACGTTACTCCTCTTTTGTTTATAAATGCAAGGAGGCTGCACTACTGACAATTCAACTGTTTATACATTTGCCAATAAAAACACCAGTTTGTCATGGTCAGCCATGTTTTTTGTTTACATTTGGCATTGTGCACCTGGAACGCTTGGAGGTCGGAAATTGGAAATTGCAACTGGGAAATTCCGACCTCGGAATTTGAATGAAACGCAGCATTAGTACAGAAACCAGTTAACTGTACTGTAGGTCTGTTATTCTGATTTCATTTTTGGAAGTTCATATAAAAAAAGTCCTCCTTTCTCTCTCTCACACATATACCCCCTAGTCTCATCCATATTGTGTTTACTGTCTGTACACTGTACAGGTCCTGACTGCATCAGCTCTCCCAATGTCAACATTTGGCCGGTGAACACAGAGAACATGGTAATGAGGTAACTGACAGTTATGTTGAACTTTTGTAAACAAAATGTTTACTTATACTTATGGATTGAATTATACATAGCTGCTTTGTCAGGAAAACATGGGAACGATTTACAATTCGGCAAACAAACATAAAAATAAAAACCATCGCACCATGTGCATCCATATAGAAAGGAGTCTCCAAAAATCTATATACAAAAAATAAATAAAATAAACAAAATATCTCATAAGAAACAAATCTTAGTTTTGGACAAATTCCCAATTAAGTAAGTATAGCATCTTATCACATTGGTAATCTAAAACAAGCAATTACAGGAGCCCATCGATTTAAAAACCTGTCTGTCTTTACATGGAGTTCTGCTGATATTTTTTTCCCTTGAGTATACTTTCATTAACATGTCTTGCCATTGATGCAGGGTGGGCGGCAGAGGCTTGAGCCAAGATGAAGTTTCATTTTTTTTACCACCAATAAAAAGATATGCAGCAAGTAAGCCTTTCTCTTATCCATAGCTCCATCAGGGATCGCTGTAATATAATACAATGGGTCTGGTAGATGGTACAATGGTCTGGTACAATGGTAAATCGATGTTCGAAATGGCAAGTATTTCCATATGAATCCCTTCCAGTATGACTTCAATTTTGGACAATCCCAAAACAATATGTGTGTGATCTCCAGCCTGTTTACAATCCCTCCAGCAAAAATTTGTTTTACTTCTGTCATATTTTGATACAAAGAAAGGAGTTCTAAAATACCCTATTTTTAATTTCCACTTAAATTCTTTCCATAGTGAGCTATGTGTTATTCTACGTCCCTTTTCACACATTTCTTTCCATGTTTCATCTTCGATAACAACATTCATCTCCAGCTCCCACTTTTCTTATATATCCAGAGTGTTCCCTGACATGTGCAATTGTAAACATTTATATATTTGTGACATGATTTTTGTACCACTCTTTTCTTCCATAATCTTTATTAAAAACACTTCTATTGGAGTGGGTGGTTGTTTAAGGGTATTCCATCCTTTATATGACATTAAACATTTCTCAATTGTAAATATCTATAAAAATATTTAGAGTATAAACCAAGTTCATTTTGTAATTGTTTAAACGAATGTAAAATGTCCCCCTCAAACATCTGCTCTATTGTAATAAGTCCTTTCTCTGCCCACTCCCTAAACCCAGCATCTAATTTACCTGGCAGAAAAATCCACATTTTTTTGCAATCTTCATTGCTCTTGATATTATTAAAGGTGCTTCCATCCTTTTTCTTACCGATGACCAGACTTTCAGGGTGCAGTTTGTCCATTCATTTCTTTATCTTGAGTTCTTCAGCTTTTTTTTGCTCAAAAATGGCAGTGTCTCAAGAGGCACTAGCGCATGTGATTTTTTTCTAATCCCAAAAAATGTATCTCCTCCTCCTATATTAACCACTCAGCTAATGCACGAAGTTGTGCCGCCCAATAATATAATTTCATATTGGGAAGACTGAGGCCTGAAGATAACAGCTTCAGTTTAATTCGATGTTTCTTGCTCTGCCATATAAATGTGGAGATCAACTTATCTCGCATTTTAAAGACTGATATCGTTATCCAGATGGGTAGTGATTGAAAAAAATACAATGGCCTAGGAAGTATATTCATCCTAATCATTTCAATTCTACCAAATAATGAGAGTGGGAGGATCTCCCATTGTGGCAAATCTGATTTATTTGAGCAATTAATCTAACATAATTTGGTTTGTACAAATGTGATGGTTTTGGGATGATCATGACACCTAGATACCTAAATGAAACTTCCCTATCCAATTGAGATGGCCAATCAACCACCAACATCATAGCCTCCAATTTGGATTCATTCACTTTATCGCCAAAATCCTTAAAACATTTCAAAAGTGTTTGTATAAGAGGTTAGAGGTTTGCTAATATACAGAATAATTTATCTGCGATATTGTATGTGATCCTCCTCCATATGATATTCAATATATACTAGGATTCTCCCTTATCATTTCTGCTACCAGCTCTATGCTAATTGCAAATAATAATGGCGATAGGGGGCAACCTTATCTGGTCCCCCTTTCCAATTTACATTGTTCAGATGTGTACCCCATTGACTCGAACCCTTGACAGTGGTCCAGAATACAGTACTTGAACCCATTTAATAAAATCTGCAAGAAATCCCATTTTCTCAAGTGTATGTTCCAAATATAGCCAATCTATTCTGTCAAATGCTTTCTCAGCATCTAAACTGAAAAGTCAAGTCAAGTTTATTTGTATAGCACATTTAAAACAACCACAGTTGAACCAAAGTGCTGCACAAGCTTAAAATACAATATAAAATAAGTGACACATATGAATATAAAAATATATGGGTCAATGCCAGACAGAGCTTCTAAAAAGATATTTTCAAAATGGAAGTAATGCATATTTTTGAGTGTGGAACAATGTGCTTAAACAAGTCTCATTTGTTGAATAACATTTCAAAGTGTTAAATTCATTTTTTGACTGTATTTTGAACTTCACCGCCCAAAAAATGTATGGTGGCACAACTACATATTTGTAAAAATATATGTATTATTCCTTAGAGACTGTATGGTGCCTATCACATTATTATTATTATTATTATTATTATTACTACCCCCCCCCTTTTTCCTCCCAAATTGTACCCGGCCAATTACCCCACTCTTCTGAGCCGTCCCGGTCACTGTTTCAGCCCCTCTGCCAATCCGGGGAGGGCTGCAGACTACATGCCTCCTCCAATAAATGTGGAGTCGCCAGCCGCTTTTTTTCACCTGACAGTGAGCAGTTTCACCCGGGGGGGGGGGGGGGACGGAGTGTGTGGGAGGATCATGCCATTCCCCCCAGTTCCCCCTCCCCTCCGAACAGGTGCCCCGACCGGCCAGAGAAGGCGCTAGTGCAGCAACCAGGACAGATACCCACATCCGGCTTCCCACTCGCAGAAACGGACAATTGTGTCTGTAGGGACGCCCAACCAAGCTGGAGGTAACACGGAGATTCAATCCGGCGATCCCCATGTTGGTAGGCAACGGATTAGACCACCACACTACCCGGACGCCCACATTATTATTTTATGGTTGTGCTTTGTATTTACAATAATTTAAGATTATTGCATTCTAGTGGCTGGGTATTTAGTATCTCTGACATCCAATTTTATATTTAAAGACAGAAAAATTATTATACAAATATACAAATGAATGTATTCAATACAATAGGTATTCACTTTATACTTAACCATTTGTTCACTTTAACCTATTATTTATTTGTTTAAATTAATATTTTACCTGGTTGCACCACCTGACAATTATCAATTGTGCCACCTGACAACAACGACAGGAAGAAATGCTGAGTAATTGCATTTTTAGTTCAAACAGGGGAAAAAAAGGGTTTTAGCCCATGGTCTCTGTTGAAGTAAAATAGTAAATTGATGAAAAACAGGATGCATCTCATTCACTGTAATGGATTGTGATTGAACAACAACGAAGTCATATTTTAGTCTGATACACTTAAAAAGAAACATCAGCTTAAGTCCATTGAAAATATTAATTTCAAATATCCAAATGCAATTCATCAAAAGTATTCCAAGATTTTAAAACATTGTAGCATAGCAACTGGAATGCAACACTGTAACTACATACTAAATAAAATTTTCATTTTGACAAAATATTTCAAAACATTTTGAAATGTTAGTTCGACACTGGTACAGGGCTAATATCCCATTTCAGGTACGTGTATTAAAGAGATCACTGAGATCACTTTGAGCACATCAGTTGTGTAGTAAAAAAAAAAAGATGTCAGTAGGATGGGGCCAAGTGGATTAATTTTTTTTCTTAACTGTTGCATGCAGCTCACCTCCATCTCATCACCAATTACCCGAAGTACCTGTCCCACGGACCGTCATAGTTCACTAAGATGAACTTCCAGTTCAGATAATTGTCATCTTGGGCATTGGCTGTTTGCAAGTTGATCATTGTGGTATTGTGGCACTGGCAGTTATGTGGTCTGCTGCAGAAGCAGGAGCTCTACCTCTGCATGAATTTCTCTGGTTCAGGGAAGATGACCCGGTGCATCGCCAAAGTTCCCTTTACAGGGGCACAACCCCAGGGATTGCTTCAGCAAATCTTCTGATGTCCCCCTCATTCACCCAGAAGAACTTGATATCAGATTTTCTCTCTATTAGGTAGGGATGGGTATCCTTAAGATTTTAATAGTACTACTACTGTTATCGATACTGCTTATCGATCCAGGCCTTTAATGGTACTCTTATTGGTTCTTTTTGTTATTTTTTGAGAGAAAAACTAAACATTAACATCGCTTTATTTTCTTATGTCTGGACAGAGCGTTATTTTTAATCACTAACTCATGTTTGTATAATTTAGCTTACTTCATGTGGGCTCTAGGCTGCTAGCATGCATACAATACCTAAGGTGGATGGGGCAATGAGAGATGAGCTACGAGCTAGGCAGTCAAAAACTGTGCATTTCTCCACTTGTATTTCATGCACTTTTGCTAGATGTCTCGAAAGATTGCTTGCGTTTCCACCATGAGCATTGTCAGCATCGACTCTAATGAAGTATAACCGGACTTTTGACCGTTTAGTTCTCTCTACATTGTCACTAAGAGCAGGCTCTGTGTGTGTGTGTGTGTGTGTGTGTGTGAGTGTGTGCGTGCATGCGTGCGTGTGTGTGTACATACACACAGGGTGTTGTGATGCGTCTAGTGCAGCAGTGTGTAGTTGGAGGGAAGGTGCATGTGTTCTTCCAACCCGCTTGTGTCCTTCCTGCCCTTAGCTTGCTGCCGCTGGCTAGCCTTTGTGGCGAATAGGGAAGCGTCCTAGCGTGTAAGCCTTCCCTTGCCAGTACATAGCCTCTCCTTCACCAAGACTCCTGCCAGGCCTCCCCGTGGCCACACATGGTAACTGGGGTCTTGCGGCCCCAGGCTAACTTGGCAGGGGATCTCGGAGCAGCAGTGGGCCCCAGAGATATGGTGTGCAGGCCCACCCTGGTGGACACGCCCTGGCACCTATCAACCACTGCCCCGCTGCGTTGTGGGTGAGTCTGGAAGACATAAGGCTAAGGGAGCTTACCCCAACAGAAAAGCAAGCTGTGGCGGCACGCTTTGAGGCGGTTTCCGAAAAACTGGATTTCCGGCAGCTCCCTGCAGTTGTGTGGAGGTGCCGGTCGTCTAGGGATCCCCCTTGCCATCGGAACCATCTCCTCTACAATCAAGTCATGTGGCGTTGGGAGAAGCGCACCCCCCATGCCACTTTAAAAACCATCTCTGCGTAGGTATCTTCTGCTATCTGAGTCCTCAAAGGACCCACAAATAGAAGAAGATGGTCATCATCGGGCACGATGGACAACCAGCAAGCAAGCAAGCGTGTGTGTGTGTGTGTGTGTGTGAGAGAGAGAGAGAGAAAGAGGAAGCGAGCTGGCCCCGTCCCTCGGCTCGCACATACGACAGGCTCCAAGAGAGAGGATTGAGAATAGAGAAAATGCAACATGGACAAATGTCCTACACTTAATGCAAATTAGAATCAGATTTATTGAGATAAAAGGTGCAAGATAACATTTATGTCGCCTAAATAAATAAGGAAATGTATTTTAATTTCTCCAATACCGAGAGCAGCGGGGTCCGCGGTGGTGTAGCGGTCTAAGCATCGGCTTTGTGTCGATGCAGTTGCCCACTGGGGACCAGGGGTTCGCGCCCCGGTCTCGTCAGATCCGACTATGGCCAGAGTCATTGAAGCAGCAATAATTGGCAACGCTGTCTGCGGGAGGGGGGCGGAGTCGGCTTGTGTTCGTCACACGAATGCGTCTCTGGGTGTGTCGGAAAAAGCAGTGGTTCGGCCTGGAGTTGCCTTGTCACGAAAGTGGAGAGGCGTCTCCTTCGAGACTGCCGGCTGGAGAGAAGCAGTTGGCGAATGCATGCAGTACGAGGGTGGGTGTTTGAATTAAAATAGGCCACTAAATTGGGATAAAAAGGGAAAAATCAGAATTGTTTTTTTAAATACCGAGAGCAGAACTGTTAATGTCTGAGGTTATCAATACTACGGTCTTTAATAATTTAGCACTCGTCCCCGTTTACTACCGGGTTTCGGTACCCATCCCTACTGTTTGGAGGCTGTACAAATCTTCTGGGGTCTGGACATCTGGACCCCTTTGGACCGCGGAGTCAGCAGTGCGCTTGACTGCACCACCTACTCCATCACCATCAGGGGTGCCTTTTCCATGGGACTTCTCAGAGAAGTTCCAGGTCACCTGCTGGAAGCCTGAGAGGAAGAGGATGGTGCTGACCAAATAGAAATTCTTTTCATTGTGATACTGAGTGACTGGACCTTCACTCATCACATGTGAAGTTGTGGGAGATGGACTGCAATTCTCCATCACATCCTTTAGCACTAGCTCCAAGTGGGCCCACACGGCTCTCTCATCATGCCAAAGGGATGCCGAGATGGTGGCGTAGGACTATGAGCAAGCTGCTGTATAAGCCACACACATGTGGACTGTGGTCTGCTTCTGACTCCCTCCAAAATGAAAAGATTGTAACTCACTATTAAGTTTGCAGGAGAAGTTCTCTGAAAAATCCACATGGAGGACAACTTCATTTTCACTTAGGCTTCCTTCTAAAGCCCTGCACTCTTTGGCTTGGTGCAACCAATTGTAAAGGTGTTTGGGTAGGCTGTTGAGGGACTGATTGAAAAGGTTCAACAGCTCACCACATGTTCCAGCTTGTGCTTGACAAAATTCAAGTAGTTCTTACGCTCCCCTGACAGAGGTTTTCTTATCCGTTGATGCCAGGTCACAGTCTTTTCTGCCTGGGGTGTTGCAGCTTCTACCTCATTGTACCAGCATTTTGCACAGACTTGATGCATGCATGACTTGTTGTCTGGACTTCACACAATTGAGAACAACAGCTGAGAAATTCTAGCAGTTTCCAGAATATATTTTTGCTGCGGTTTTTCAGTCAAGAGTTTTGACTTATTATGGTCCAAGCAAGTCCAAGTGTTCTCTCTGACATTTAGCTGTGTTACAAAGAAAGGACAAGAACGGGCTCTGTTGTTGTTTTTTAGTTTTTGTTACTATGTACTTTCTATATATATAGTATATTAGGTCGATTGGACTCGTTAGCCTTGGTTGGCAGCCAATCTAGGAGGACAACTCTGATTTCAAACCCGGGTAGATGAAGCTCGTTAGCCTGTCGGGCAGTTTATCTAGGAGAACGCAAATTCTGATTTAAAACCCCCGCTGCCTTGTGGATACACTCGTCTACGGGAGAGGCTTCGAGAAGAAACCCTGAGGAAAAATCTGCATCCGTCTCCATTGCCAGTTGTCTCACTAGTCTTGCCACTGGTAGTAGGTGGTCTCAGACGAAAGTGTGGAGTTGATGATGCGCAACTCTTCCTCACTTTAATCATTGCGCAAGTCATCAGTCAACCATCACAGGATGACTAGACGGTCCTCGTTGCTGCAACGGACGAATAGCAAAAAAATAAATAAATATCAGAGTTACATTATTAGAGTTAAATTACAATTTAGTACGGCCGATTCACCTGACCTACATGTCTTTGGACTGTGGGAGGAAACCGGAGCACCTGGAGAAAACCCATGCAGACACGGGGAGAACATGCAAACTCCATACAGAGAACAACCCGGGACAACCCCCAAGGTTGGACTACCCCAGGGTTCAAACCCAGGACCTTCTTGCTGTGAGGCGACCACTGTGCCACCGTGCAGCCCATATATACATACACACACACACACACACACACACACACATATATATATATATATATATACACATACATATATATATACATATATATATATATACACACACACACACACACACGTATATATACAGTTAGGTCCATAAGTATTTGGACAGGTACACAATATTTGTAATTTTGCCCCTGTACACCACCACAGTGGATTTGACATGAAGTATTTGAGATGTGATTTGAAGAGTAGACTTTCAGCTTTAATTTAAGAGGTTGGATAAAAATATGGCATTAACTGTTCAGGAATTACAGACATGGATATACAGGGTCACCCCATTTTCAGAGGCTCAAAAGTAATTGGAAAAACAAACATAACTATGATTATATATTTAATGTTTGGAGGAAATCCTTTGCACTCAATGACTGTCTTAAGTCTGGAGCCCCCTTTGCACTCAATGACTGTCTTAAGTCTGGAACCCATCGACATCTTCAAATTCTAAGTTTCCTCCTTTGACATGCTCTGCCAAGACTTAACGGCAGCTGCCTTCAGTTGCTGGTTGTTTGTGGGTCTTTTGGCCATTAGTTTGATCATCAGCAAGTGAAAAGCATGCTTAATTGGGTTGAGATCAGGTGACTGACTTGGTCACTGATGAATATTCCCCTTTTCTACCTTGAGCGACTCCTGGGTTGCTTTCTCAGCTTGTTGTGTGTCATTATCCATCTGCAGTGTGAAGCGCTGTCCTCTCAGTTGTGTGACATTTGGCTAAATCTGAGCAAATGGTATGTTCTTATAAACATCACAATCCATCCTGCTACTTCTGTCAGTAGTCACATCATCAATAAACACCAATGACCAAGTTCCACTGGCAACCATACATGCCCATTTCACAACACCACCTCCACCATGTCTGACAGATGATATGGTATGCTGAGAATCATGAGCTGTTCCTTTTGTTCTCGGTACTTTTCCTCTTCCCATCCTTCTGGTACAAGTTAATCGTTGCTTCATCTGTCCGAAGAACCTTGTTCAAGAACTGGGTAGGTTTTTAGATGTTTTTAAACACAGTCCAATCTGGCCTTCCTGTTCTTAAGTGACACCAGTGGTTTTCACCTTGTCGTAAACCCTCTGTATTTATTTTCATGCAGGCGTCTCTTGATTGTAGACTTAGACAATGATACCCCTACCTCTCAAGAGTGTTTGTGACTTCACTAGATGTTGTGAATGTGTTTGTTTTCACTAGGGAAAGAATTCTGTGATCATCCACTGTAGATGTGTACTGTGGTCTTCCGAGCCTTTTGGTGCTGCTGAGCTTGCCAGTGCATTCTTTCTTTTTAAGAATGTACCAAAATGTTATTTGGCCACTCCTGAAGTGTTTACTATCCATCTGATAGATTTCCTTTACTTTTTCAGCCTAATGATGGCCTCCATCACTTGTATTGACACCTTTATGGACTTCATGTTGAGAGTTCCGATGAACAGCTACCAAATGTAAATACTTGAAATGAACACCAGACCTTTTATCTGCTTAATTTGTCGTGGAATAATGATGGAAAAGGTCTTACTTGCCCATGAAACCACTTGTTAGTCAAGTGTCCAATTACTTTTGATCCTCTGAAAATGGGGTGACCATATATAAAACTAGCTGTAATTCCTGAACAGTTAATGGAATATTTTTGTCCAACCCCTTAAATTAAAGCTGAAAGTCCACACTTCAATCACATATTGGTTACGTCATTTCAAATCCACTGTGGTGGTGTACAGGGGCAAAATTACAAATATTGCGTCACTGTCCAAATACTTATGGACCTAACTGTGTGTGTATACATATACATATATATATATATATATATATATGTGTGTGTGTGTGTGTGTGTGTGTGTGTGTGGAAGATATATATATATATATATATATATATATACACATACATACATATACAGTGCATCCAGAAACTATTCACACCCCTTCCCTTTCCCCACATTTTGTTATGTTACAGCCTTATTCCAAAGTGGATTAAATTCCTTTTTTTCTCATCAATCTATATACAATACCCCATAATGACAAAGCAAAAAAGGTTTTGTAGAAATTTTTGCAAATTTATTAAAAATAAAAAACTGAAATATTGCAGATAATGGATTGTCGACAGCAGTGGAATGGTCACCAGAACCTACAAAGTTATTTTTCTGCACCTAACACTGCCATTTCCATTATTACCACGAGGGAATGAATCAGAGCCTCTGAATAGCACACAGGCTTTGCTATCAACACGGCCGAATGGGTCTCCATGTTAACTGTTCGATTGGACTTAATCATTTCAGTGCATGCGAGGCTAACCACATGCATAAAAATCGGTTGTCACTCAACAAGTCAAACAGACTGACTAACGGATTGTGTTGCTGACTAGTGAGCCACTATTGCAGCAGTGTTGTCAACCAGCACTTGCTACAGGTCCTTCACGATGCTGAGAGCCTTCTGGGTGCACTGTGCATCATAGATGGCCTGGATGGATGGGAGAGCAGTCCCTATGGTCTTTCCAGCTGTCTTCAATATCCGCTGTAGGGATTTGTGGTCATAGGCCTTGCAGTTCCCATGCCGGACAGTGATACACTTGGTCAGTGGTTAATACAGTGGGGCAGGCTAAGCTAACTGAGGGCAGTCTGGCGGTGGCCTCACCTAACCTTGACTGTGTTTTTAGTGTCATCGTGTGGAGTGCGGGAAGGTGTGTCGAAGATGTCTGGCAGAGCTAGCGTTGGATCAGCTGAGGGAGCCTGGTTTGCTGCGTCCTGTAGGCCCAAGGACCATGGCTCTGACCGGAGTTGCGCCCGAAGAGGAAACACCGACGGCAGTCTGACAGGATGCGGAAGCGGAGCAGGCTAAGCTAACTGCCAGCCCATGCAGACCGGCAATTCTGACAGTCATCCTGGCTGGCGTTCGTTCTCCTGGGCAGTGATGTCTTTTGTTTGTTTAGTTTTGATATTTGTGTTAGTTTGGATATATGTGTTCTTGTAGTTCTTGTAGATTTTGGGTATGTTTTTTGTCTTTGTGTTGCACTGCTGATGGCTGGGGGAAACGATGTTTCATTTCATTTCATGTGCGGAAGTGCATGAAATGAAATGACCAAGTGTTTCTGATTCAGAGTCAATGGATAGTCCCATAGATCTTCCAGCAGAGCTTCAGCCTAACCCTCCCAGCACTGACAGAGAGAATATTGTCCGTGTAGATGTACAGCAACCCAGAGCATCCTCAACGCCACAGATAGTAACTAACATTAACATGAAATGGCAAGGAGAGAAAGCAGGTATGTAGCAAAATGCACAAAATTAAAAGAGAAATGGAAGCTACCAAAAGACAATCTGAAAAATTATGAAGGCGCATCGAAAGATTAAGGGGGGAAAAAGTCTGAAAAGGAAAAGGCAAAATCTAGAAGCAGATCAAGGATTGCAAAGAAATTGGCCATCGAGAGAAAAGAGAGTCGTTGACTTCCTCTGTCAAGATTAGAACACTCGCTTCCTGCCAGAGAGAAAGGCTGTAGTAACTATGACTACTACTTTCGGCTGCTCCAGTTAGGGATCGCCACAGCGGATCATCTGTTTCCATCTCTTCCTGTCCTCTGCATCTTCCTCTGTAACACCAGCCACCTGCATGTCCTCCCTCACCACATCCATAAACCTCCTCTCTTTGGCCTTCCTCTTTTCCTCTTCCCTGGCAGCTCCATATTCAGCATCCTTCTCCCAATATACTCAGCATCTCTCCTCCATACATGTCCAAACCATCTCAATCTTGCCTCTCTTGCTTTGTCTCCAAACCATCCAACCTGAGCCATCCCTCTAATATACTCATTCCTAATCCTGTCCTTCTTCATCACTCCCACTGAAAACCTTAGCATCTTCAACTCTGCCACCTCCGGCTCCACCTCCTGACTTTTCATCAGTGCCATTGTCTCCAAACCATATAACATAGCTGGTCTCACAACCATCTTGTAAACCTTTCCTTTAACGCTTGCTGATACCCTTCTGTCACAAATCAATCCTGACACTCTGTCAGGACTCTCTCTGCTGGACTCCGATTATCCTGGAGCAGACCTTAACCATACTGTTTAGGCTATTCCTGTCCTTCAAGGAGTTAAGTCATGTCAAGTCAATTTTACTTGTAAAGCCTAATATCACAAATTACAAATTTAATTAAGTTAAGCTTCCGCAGTAAGTACATTCTGTGTTGTCCACGCTTGACAATCGAATCTGTGTTCACATGGAACTTGAATTGGGAGTCGAAAATGGCTCCCAAGTACTTATAAGTGTCAACAATTTGAACATCCTCGCCACGTATAGTGCTAGCTTTTGGTTTTTTTTTTCTTTGTATTATCTTATAAAGCCATAGAATTTTGTTATCCTGTTTCAATGTTACATCCTCTCACTCAGATGTGTAACTAAACTTTTTTTCTTTTTTTGTCTACATGGCGATAGTGGTTGCATGGCTCGGTTCCTGTGCTGTTCTGGTGGGGTCATGACACTGCTTGTCATCCTCCTCATCATATTTTTAATATATTTTATAAGTCCATTACAATTCTGTTATCCTCTTTTAATGTTGTATTCTGTAAATTGTCTAAACACAACATCATTGCACGTTGTGCGTCTTGGGAGAGAGATCCCTCTGTTGCTGTCCCTGAGGTTTCTTCCTATTTTTTCTCCCTGTTAACGGGTATTTTTTCGGGGAGAGTTGTTCCTTATCCAATGTGAGGGTCTAAGGACAGGATGTTGTGTTGCTATAAAGCCCACTGAGGCAAATTTGTGATAATGGGCTAAACAAATAAAATTGACTTGACATTCATATGCATCTCCCTCCCCATAAACACCCAAAAATATCAACTAAATCTCTTATAACATTGTCATAGCCAGTCTTCACTATCTGTGTATTAATTTCTCATTGTCTGACAAATTATTATCATATAAACGCACTTATCCACATGATCCACACTTTGCAACCCTTGTATTTGAGAGTTTTGACTTTACTCACATCCCTTCAATTGTGCTGCCCTATTGTCTCCGTGAATGATAGCTCTAACATTTGTGGGATTCAGCTGCCGGTTCCTCCTCCGATTCTCCTGGGTTGACCACTTGACTTGTGCCAGCTCTCTCTCCAGTATGTCCTGATTTCTGCGTCAATTCCAAGCTCTTTCAGTGTTGGCTGAGCCTCCAACAACGAACACACTCACTCCCATATCCAGGAAAAGTTTTGAGTTGGGCAGGGTATGGTGAGTGGGCTTTGATATTCTTCTCCAGCTTTTTTATCCCTTCTTATACTCGCTTCCTTTTTCTTCGCAAGTTGGGTGAGTAGTCTTGGTCAAAATACACTCCTCTGGCCCTGGAATTGGTTGCCTTGTTGTTTACATGCCTGCTAGAGTACTGTTTGTTTCACACAGAAATCTAGAAATTGCACAATTATGGATCTCGGTGGTGCTGTCACCTCCTTCAGTTTTGGTGTGAGAGCCCTGTGCGCTCTCTCCAGTTAGTGTTGAATGTAAGAGGTCGGTTATAAATTATAGCATGCCGTTTTTCTCCGCACCCTCACATATCCCATATAGCCTAATATTTTTGCGCCGAAGTCTATTTTCCATGTTGTCACATTTAGTCGCTAGACTAGCCTCTCTCCTTAGTAAATAGCCTACAGCCCTTTCCTGACACATTTCTGTCTTCCGTGGTGCTCACTCTATTTTCTGCTACAGTTATTCTTTCATCGAGTTTCTCCATTTGTTGTTTTATTTCACCCATGGATAATTCCAGCCTGTTGAGCAATAGCTTAGTGTCCTGGAAGAGTCACTAACCTCTTGTCGGAGTTTTCTTAACTCTGCTAGCATCTCCGATTCACCACTTGATTCACAGTTAACCATAGGTGACACTGTTAGTGTTAGCTATTTCAACGTGATTTCCTGTTTTAGCCTCTTTCTTGTTTGTTTCTGATTCAAACTCATTGTAGCAGAAGGTTTGCCATGTGCGCTTGTGCTCATTTGTCAACTATATCTCTGTTTTAGGCTATTTCAGTGATGGGTCTGGCAGACTGGGTATTCACGCATCTCTGCTTAAGCCATGGCGTAGCTGGAAGTCGCTATGTTGATCTTTTAACTCCATTTTACTTCACCTTTCAACTTGGGGCCTTAGAGCCAGACTAAATTAAACACACTAACATTCATTCAAGTATTTACACCCGGTGTTAACATGCCATCTTTATCCTGATATCTTATATGGATCAGGAAAAACAAATATTAATGCGAGATCTCAACACACACAGGATGTATGGTGACCGAAACATAATCTGAAGTGCCAGACTACCCCTCAAAGTAGACAGGCTCACATTAGATGTCAGTCAGAAACAGTCAGGTGTAAATGGGATCTGTACAGCATGCTCACATTGGTCCGTCCATAGCAAGGCTGTACAATATATAATTTCAGCATCGTCATCACGATGTGCGCATGTGCAATAGTCACATCACAGGACGTGCGATGTGAATTAAGGCAAATAAACCCAAACACCTCACGCAACAGGCACAGCCAAGGTGAGGAGTGTGTCCCTTTTGGGAACTTCAGAATTGCATCTCTGCTCTTCGCAGATGATGTGGTTTTGTTGGCTTCTTCAGAACGCGACCTCCGGCGCGCACTGGGGCAGTTTGCAGCCAAGTGTGAAATGGCTGGGATGAGAGTCACCACCTCCAAGTCTGAGGCCATGGTTCTCTACTGGAAAATGGTGGATTGCTCCCTCCGGGTTGGGGATGAGTTGTTGCCTCAAATGAAGGAGTTCAAGTATCTCGGGGTCTTGTTCATGAGTGAGGGTAGAACGGAGCGGGAGATTGACAGGCAAATTGGTGCAGCATCAGCAGTAATGCGGACGTTATACCAGACCGCTGTGGCGAAGAAGGAGCTGAGCCAGAAGGCAAAGCTCTCAATTTACCAGTCAATCTTTGTTCCAATCCTCACCTATGGTCATGAGCTTTGGGTAATGACCGCATCGAAACGAGCCAGTTGAGATGGTTCGGGCATCTGATTAGGATGCCTCCTGGCCGCCTTCCTTTGGAGGTTTGCCGGGCACGGTCAACTGAAAGGAGACCCCGGGGTAGACCCAGAACTTGCTGGAGGGACTACATATCCAATCTGGCCTGGGAACGCTTTGGGATCCCCCAGGAGGAGCTAAAGGGCGTTGCTGGGGAGAGGGACGTCTGGAGTGCCCTACTCAGCATGCTACCACCACAACCAGACCCCGGAAAAGCGGATGAAGATGAGATGAGATGACCTCACGCAACAACTTTTTCCTGCTTGATAATAAAGGAAAACACAAATGGTTCTCATTTTCCATGACTAATCTACAAGAGAAGTCTGTCTGATGTAACATAATTTACTCAGATTTAATGCTCGGAACTTTGTCATTTCTCGCTCCGTTTGGACAAAAGACACATCAATGTGTTCGTCTGCTTCTCAGCTAGTGATGCACGGAACACAGTTATATCTGTGGGCACCACGAATCGGGCTCGACCGACCCTAACAATTAACATTCTGATTAATAGTGGATGGGTTGCAGATGGGGAAATACATCATTAATGAGGAAAATATTAATTACATTGTCTAAAATGTGAACATATTTCAAGCTTCATTTTTCTTCAGGCACGAATTAGTACACTAGACTCTCATTGCGTCAGTTGCGGCATCCATTTGTCTTAAGCTGCAATGGAGACAAAGAAAATCCGAGAGAAAATTAAAAAAGGAGATTAACAAAAAAAGGAAGGGCAGAGAAGTTGCGTGTGGGAGCAATGTTGAGTCCCCAATAGTCGACTCACAGGTTTTGCATGCAAGTCTGGAGAATTTACATCTTCCAGCAAGGAGTGCGCTGAGATAGTATGTTGATGAGTCGCATTGCTAAAACATCTAGCAGAACAAGGCCACAAAGCTAGCTTGAGTAAATTACAATTTGTTCAGGAAAAAGTAATCTTCCTAGGGCACGAGATCTCTAAAAATAAAATAAAAATAAAAAGGGTAAAACATTGAGCTCTGAACTAGTGGAAGCCATACTCAAAATTGGAAAACCTTGCGCTAAGAAACAATTGATGTCATTTTTGAGGACGACAGGTTACTGTAGACAGTGGATCTGTGATTACATGTGATTACATGTAGATGTGTGAATCTTGTGTGTGTGTGTGTGTGTGTGTGTGTGTGTGTGTGTGTGTGTGTGTTTGTGTGGGGGCTCCACTGACAATGTGACGTAGACAGAGGCTGCTGACGCAGCTTTCATTTGACTGAAACAGACTGACTACCATGCCCACGTTGGGACTGTCCGTCCCTGACAGACCATTCACACAGACTGTGGATGAAAAGGTGGGCTTTATGACTTCTGTTCTGTTACAAGAACACGGGGGAAACCAGCGACTAGTGGCATATTTTTAGAGAGGAGCTGGATGTATATATGTAAATGGCATATGGCAGTCTGAGGAGGACATCCTTGCCTGCCTAAGTGTTTGTTTCCTTTGATACAAACTGGCACATGGAAAGGACCATGTGTCAAAAGGGGGGATGGTGGACGCAGTAAACAAACACTGGTTTACGAGAGGCTTCACAAACTGTTCTGAAAAATGTTCAAAATATTTAATTCGTTTGAAAAACAATTCCGCAAGAGGGCAAACCACACAAGCCTCGAGCCACCCTCCTCCTGACCAACCGTTTGATCACCTGCAGATGGGGAATACCATGGAATTAACACCATGTGAGGGAAAGAAATATTGTCTTGTGATTGTTGATGTTTTCTAAGTGGGTTTAAGTGTTCCCTACAGGAAAGGCAGATGCCTCCATAGTAGCAAAGGTGCTAGTAAGAGAGATTATTCCCAGATGGGGAATACCGTGGAAAATCAGCAGTGATAACGGCACTCACTTTGTAAATAGTGCTGTTAAACAACTTTCAACATTTTCGGGTATTAATCTGAGGCAACATTGTGCCTATCACCCACAAAGAGGTGGAGCAGCTGAGAGAGAAAATGGGACGATTAAAAATAAACTGCTCAAATGTTGTGATGAGACAGGACTTACCTGGATAAAAGCACTACCATTAGTGCAGATGGCTATGAGAGCAAGGAGGAGGGCTACAACAGGTCTGTCACCTTTTGAAATTCTCACAGGCAGACATACCCATGAACACTGGAATAGCCCTTCCCCCGCAAAGCTGGGTCCTCAGCTCAGACCTCATGAAGAATGTAATGCTTAACTATTGCATGCAACTAAACAAAATGCTGAGTTCTAGTCACATGCAGGTGAGAGCGGCACTTCCACAGACAGTAGAGGGTCATCTACATGACCTGAAGCCAGGAGATTGGGTGCTAATAAAGGACCTAAAGAGGAAACATTGGAGGAAGCCCCATGGGCGGGGCCCCACCAAGTGCTCTTGACCACACCTACAGTGGTGAAGTTGGAGGGGAGAGTCAGCTGGACACACGCCAGCCACTGCAGTAAGTTGTCACCAATAGAAATGGAGGGCCAGGGCGAGAGACCCGCTCCTCTCACAAACGAGGAAGAGAAGTAGACATGCCCAGCTCTCACTGAGGGTTAAAAACCTACCGAGAGCCAACAGTTGCTATGCTATAGGGGGAAGCATTCTTAACAATAGGGCACCATCAAGGTACTTTGTAGTGATGAGGTCAGTACCTGAAAATGGGCCCTGGCATCCTTTCAGGAGAATTGGGTTTGGTCTCAGGGGAACGATTTGTTGTTTTACAATAACAACTATTATGATTGATGGTTCCACATTATGGGTTTTTGATTCCCTGAAAGATAATAATAATAATGATAATTTTATTTATATAGCACCTTTCTATAACAATGTTACAAAGTGCTTCACAAAAAAACAACCCCCCCCAAACAAAAAACAAAAAACAAATAATAATGTGGTAACAACGACCCCTATTACATTTTCATTCAGCATCTTTTACCCCCACCATAGCCAAATTGCTAGACAGGAGATCAATGTATTTTTGTTGCAAGATACATACATGTGATAGACATAGCTGTTTACTAACCATTAATCCTACAGTTTACCCTGGCTGGCTGTACA
Organism: Lampris incognitus; assembly: GCF_029633865.1. Classification (NCBI taxonomy): domain Eukaryota; kingdom Metazoa; phylum Chordata; class Actinopteri; order Lampriformes; family Lampridae; genus Lampris; species Lampris incognitus. Next base: position 92,676,500 of record NC_079211.1, on the reverse strand, counting down.
AAAGTTTATTGGTCATGGATAAACAACAATCACTACCGCATCCAGCATGTGTAACAAGGTACTGCGAAGTGATGGATACAGACCAGTCAACAGCTGAGGACTTAAAGCAGTCCGTAGTCTGCTGCCAAAAGGATAGAAAACCCACATGCTGTATAGTTGCAGATTGGCCACCGGGGCACCAATCACAGATATGTAAATATATTGCTAACTCCACAGTAGCCACTCAGACTGTTGAAACCTCTCTAATGCGTGTAAGATGCTTTGATACCAATAGGGGAAATCTGGCTATAACTATGATGAAAGAATGGGCCACCTCTCGTAACTTTACTAATTGTTGAATTTGCCAACAATGACCTGTATCGTCTCAATCACCAATGGTAGTTCCAGTGCCGTTATCTGCAGCGGACTTTAAGGTGTTTGATATTAACCTATTTGACGCCTCCTCAGTATGTTATGTTTCAGGGCTTATTCATAATGATCTACCCGATAGTGAGGTAGATATAATCTCATATGCCTTGTCTGAGTTCAATAAAGGTTACAGGCCATGTGAGTTGAACTATGCAGTATTATGGAAGGTATCAAAATTTGAAACAGTGGTAAATGCAATGCTTCGATATCATGTAGCGTTTCTGGTTGTGCCTGCTAACTGCAATAATGATATAGAATGTACTACAAACCCCAATTCCAATGAAGTCGGGACGTAGTGTAAAATGTGAATAAAAACAGATTACAATGATTCGCAAATCCTTTTCCACCTATATTCAACTGAATACACTACAAAGACAAGATATTTAATGTTCAAACTGATAAACCTTATTGTTTTTTGCAAATATTCACTCATTTTGAATTTGATGCTTGCAACACGTTCCAAAGAAGCTGGGACAGGGGCAACAAAAGACTGGGAAAGTTGAGGAATGCTCAAAAAACACCTGTTTGGAACATTCCACAGGTGAACAGGTTAATTGGAAACAGGTGAGTGTCATGACTGGGTATAAAAGGAGCATCCCTAAAAGCTCAGTCGTTCACAAGCAAGGATGGGGTGAGAGTCACCACTTTGTGAACAACTGCATGAGCAAACAGTCCAACAGTTTAAGAACAACATTTTTCAACGTACAATTGCAAGGAATTTAGGGATTTCATCATCTAATATCATCAAAAGATTCAGAGAATCCAGAGAAATCTCTGCACGTAAGCAGCAAGGCCAAAAACCAACATTGAATGCTCGTGACCTTCGATCCCTCAGGCGGCACTGCATTAAAAACCGACATCATTGTGTAAAGGATATTACCACGTGGGCTCAGGAGCACTTCGGAAAACCATCGTCAGTTAACACAGTTCGTCGCTACATCTACAAGTGCAAGTTAAAACTCTACCATGCAAAGCAAAAGCCATATATCAACAACACCCAGAAACACCGCCGGCTTCTCTGGGCCCAAGCTCATCTGAGATGGACTGAAGCAGAGTGGAAAAGTGTGCTGTGGTCTGACGAGTCCACATTTCAAATTGTTTTTGGAAATCATGGACATCGTGTCCTCCGGGCTTAAGAGGAAAAGGACCATCCAGATTGTTATCAGCGCAAAGTCCAAAATCCAGCATCTGTGATGGTATGGGAGGGTGTTAGTGCCCATGGTATCATGGGTAGCTTGCACATCTGTGAAGGCACCATTAATGCTGAAAGGTACATACAGGTTTTGGAGCAACATATGCTGCCATCCAAGCGACGTCTTTTTCAGGGACGTCCCTGCTTATTTCAGCAAGACAATGCCAAGCCACATTCTGCACGTGTTCCAACAGCGTGGCTTCGTAGTAAAAGAGTGCGTGTACTAGACTGGCCTGCCTGCAGTCCAGACCTGTCTCCCATTGAAAATGTGTGGCGAATTATGAAGCGCAAAATACGACAACGGAGACCCCGGACTGTTGATCGACTGAAGTCGTACATCAAGTAAGAATGGGAAAGAATTCCACCTACAAAGCTTCAATAATTAGTGTCCTCAGTTACCAAATGCTTATTGAGTGTTGTTAAAAGGAAAGGTGATGTAACACAGTGGTAAACATGCCCCTATCCCAGCTTTTTTGGAAAGTGTTGCAAGCATCAAATTCAAAATGAGTGAATATTTGCAAAAAAACAATAAAGTTTATCAGTTTGAACATTAAATATCTTGTGTTCGTAGTGTATTCAATTGAATGTAGGTCAAAAAGGATTTGCAAATCATTGTATTCTGTTTTTATTTATGTTTTACACAACGTCCAACTTCATTGGAATTGGGGTTTGTAAGCCTATGACTGAACCAGAATCCACCTATCGTATTGTAGCTGGGGTGTATTCAGCTCTATGGAATTTGCAAATACAATTGGTATTTTTAGGGTTTACTGTGTGTAATTGCTCTAGGCCTATACTTTCTACAAAGTCTTTAGCTCGCAACTGTTCATTTACTTGGCCTACTCTGCGTATGCATGCCCTGCCTGATGTTGTGTGAACAGGACCCCAGTTATGAAATTACCGCAGACACTGCGTCATTCATTCGTACACTGATTGTGGGTATTCTTCTGTTTTTTTGTAATTGTTTTCATCATTAACTTGTATGATTGGTGTGATCTGTAAATACTGTATTAAGACTGTACTGAATGCTGTATCAGTTCAACATTTTGTTGATCCCTGGGTTCCACCATGTGATCGTGATGACAATGACAATTTTTAGCAAGTGTTTACAGTCACTTCATTTAATGGAGTAGTTCCCCAAGATCCTTCCCTTTATTTGGAGTTATTGGTTTCTTTTCTTTTCCTTATGTTAATGCTTAGTTAGTTCATTTGTAACCAATCTACATGTGTGTTATGAATATATATCTCATTTACTGTTTCATCATTTATTCATTGTGTTTTAGATGGATTTTGAGCATTCACGTAAGTTTTTCCCAAATGTCAACACTGGGCTTTTCTTCTTGATATAACCACTCAGATTAGTGTAGGTAACCTCTCGAGTCTTTTACTCATTTTTTGTCAAGAGTGAAGTGAGATGTTTGGTTGGAGAGGACGTGGGATGATTCTGACTTCTATCTGACTGCTGAGTTTATATGGAGTGTGTTGATGTAAATCTAAAGCATGTCAGTTGACCTATAACTGACAGACAGGCATCACAGTCGTTCTGTGTGAGGTAAGATGATCCCCAGGATGTAGAACTATTATTGCTTTATTTAGGCAATTTGTTGTTGATTAAAAGTAATCAAAAGGGGGGATTGTGAGGGCAATTCATATTTGATGTTTGCTTACTTTTCATATTTCACCATGTATGACCTATACATGTTTGACTTTATTTTACATTGCTTACATAGATAATTGAAGTCCGTGTGTAACAGAACAAAGGTGGTCTTATAAAGTGTCTTCTCCAGGTGCACAAATAAAGGCCTATTGTTAACTGTTGGCTGTATGGGAGACTCACTGAGTGTAGCAAGTGTGTACACACTAATTTCAGAAGTGGCCTTGGTGGATGACAGCTGTAAGACATGAGATAAGGAGGGGAACAACACACAACTGTCCTGTAAGAGAGACTGTAATGTATTGATCGGCACGCATTCACGCACCTGGGCTTGGATGCGTCTGTTCATTGAACATATATTAAAATCATGTGACAATACTCTAAGAGATTTTTGTCTCATTCCTCATGTAATGTCAGAGTGGAATTAAATAATTGCCACGAAAAGCCCATAGTAGAACTGTCATCTGTGAAACCAGTAGTTAAATGAATTGTGACGTATTTGGAAGGATGTCATTTAGTCAGAATCCCCCAACACGCCGCTGTAGTTATGTTCACAGCAGCTACAAACAAGACCGCAGCAAAACGGCTCCCTGTTTCTCATACCCGAGTCGTTAAAACCTTAAAGGATGATTTTGGATTCTTTTTTAACTATAGATGACAGCAAACATTCCCACCCACTTCGTTTTCTGTGTATGGTGTGCAGGAAAAATGGATCAAATCCAAATGCAGACACAATCAGATGAGAAGGCATATTAACAGCAGGTGTAAACACAAAGCACATGATGAGACCGTCTACAACATATCCTGATACCTATCCCATGATGATACGAGTGGGAAATGGGGTAATGAGTAAATGCAGGCTCTCTCCGTGGGATCAATGCTCATTAAGAATTACAAGCGTTCTGGTAATGAGCAACCAGCAGCCACAGATATAGGTGCATGTTTGAGCATGTGTGTCTACTCACTGTCAACATGGGCGTTGTTAGCAGCCCCCAGGCGAAGAACTCCAAGAATATGACGACCACCGCATGGGTCACTTTGGCTCGCCCTCGACCATGCTAGAGAGAGAGAGAGACAGAGAGAGACAGACAGACAGACAGAGAGAGACAGAAAGAGAGAGAGCGAGACAGAGACAGACAGACAGACAGACAGACAGACAGACAGACAGACAGACAGACAGACAGACAGACAGAGAGTGAGAATGAGAATTACTGACATTAGCCATTTATCTCTGAGATGAGTACACAGAGAGCCATGAAACTGGAGTCAAATTCCATGTACATGCAAACCAACACGGCCAATAAACTTGATTGTGATTTCTCTCTCTTAAATTAACATTCCTTTTCCCAGGACTTGGCATCATCACCCTGCAGTTACGGGAATACTGACCTGGTGCTGTGGCTCCTGACCACCTTTACCAGGACATACATGAAATCTTTGTGATTTTGAGACAAAGATTGTTCGACTGTTTATCTCATTTGTATCTCTACACGAGGCAATAAAACCCACAGTGTAACATGTCTGCGGACAGCTCAGCCACTCCCATAGCAGCATATTCAGTCATTAATGTATCCCATGTACTTCCTCTGTGGCTGAACTGTTGAGCAGATATGCCAAATACTGTAAGGTTGTTGCTAGAAACAGGACAAAATGCACTGCATGGTATGCTGACTGGCTGATTATGACCAGCAAGGACAGCATGTACTTCCATGCACTCTGACACACCGGTAGTACTGCATCAGTGTGTTTTTCTTTTTTCATTTAAAAGGGAACATTATTTCTTCTAAGAAATGTAAGGTAGTTTGTGTTTCAGGGAACGGCTCAGTTGATCAGAATCAGAATCAGCTTTATTGGCCATGTGTACTTATGCATACGAGGAATTTGACTCCAGTTTAAAAATAACTTCTAGTACTTGCATATATCCAATCCATTATCCAAACGGCTTATCCTGCTCTCAGGGTCACGGGGATGTTGGAGCCTATCCCATCAGTCATTGGGCGGCAGGTGGGGAGACACCCTGGACAGGCCGCCAGTCCATCACAGGGCCCACACACACACACACACACACACACACACACACACACACACACACACACACACACATTCACACCTAGGGACAGTTTAGTACGGCCGATTCACCTGACCTACAGTGCACCCGGAAAGTATTCACACCCCTTCACTTTCCCCACATTTTGTTATGTTACAGCCTTATTCCAAAATGGATTAAATTCCTTTTTTTTCTCATCAATCTACATACAATACCCCATAATGACAAAGCAAAAAAGGTTTTGTAGAAATTTTTGCAAATTTATTAAAAATAAAAAACTGGACTTCCGGTTATGGCGAGGGACTAGGGGGTCGCACATCTCAAGCTCTGCAGCTACCGTGTAAATTAATCCTACAATACTAATCCGAATCTTGTCTAAAGTCACGCAATACGTGTATAAGAGTACCCAGAACTAAAATGTCAGGGAAAAACCCGAAAGAAAAGGCAAAGAGAGAAAAAGAGAAGGAGAAAAGGAAATCGCGACACGAGGAAGAGGCTGAGAAGGCTAGCGACGCCATGCAGGTTGAAAATATGGCTAACGAAGGAGACGACCACGAGGAAGAAGATGACGAAATGTTAGACACAGATAAGAATAGCAACCTAGATATCATGAAAGCCATACAGTCTTTGAAAAGTGGACTTTACAAGAAAATTGATGGACTGCAAGCGACAATTGCAGATGTAAAGAAACAAATACAGGAATGCACGGGTCGCATGGAACAGGCCGAACAACGGATTTCTGACGTGGAGGACGACGTTAAGAAGCTAACACCCGAGTTAGCACGCTGGAAAGCACCGTCAAAAGCCTTACTGACAAAGTGGATGACTTGGAATGCAGGAGTCGGCGAAATAACGTAAGGTTGGTGGGCCTACCGGAGAAAGAAGAGGGCCAGGATGCACCTGCATTTTTGGAGAAGTGGTTGCCAGAGGCTCTGAACATGGATCCGCGGGAGGGCTTGGTAGTGGAGCGGGCTCATAGAATCGGCGCTCCGGTAGACTCTCGCACGGGTCGTCCAAGGACATTGATCATGAGGTTCATGAACTTTAAGGACAGGGAGCGAGTCCTAAAGGCAGCCAAAACCAAGGGACAGGTCCTTTACAAGAACACGCCGGTCCGTTTTCACATCGACCTCTCTGCTGGGGTGCACAAGATGCAGCGCGACTACAACCAGGTCCGGAAGAAGCTGAGAGACCGGGGGATCCACAAGCACAGAATCATCTTTCCAGCCCGGCTCCTGGTAACACACGACGAGAGACCCCACACCTTTCAAACCCCAGCAGAAGTGGAGCGGTTTATTCAATCCCTCGGATAAGGACTGATGCAGTAGGCTATTAAGCTCACTTTATTTTATTTTATTTCCATTTACACGAAAGATGTAGCTACGTGTTCGGGCTGTCGCCATTTTGTTTTTGTTTAGGCTTTATTTTTCTACCTGGACAGGACGGAGTCTGGTTTATAGCTAGACTATTCAGCTTTTGTGGAAGGCACTTAACCCTGAATGAGAGACAATGTCCAAGCACCAGCCGAAATGACATGGGCACATCCAAGTAGGCCTAGGCCTAAGGGACAGAGAGAGTCATCATCGGTTTGTGCGCCTGTCGGAGGAAGGAAGGCCCAATGCATCGCGGACTCTTGTGACCAGGCTACAGACTTTTCCCTCTCCTCGTCTTCCAGTCTGCATGCACGGGTTCCAGGTTTGTGTATGTGTTCGGATGGTTAATTTTATATATGCCTACATGTTGTTGGCGTTGAACAGTTCATTAATGATGATATGTGTGATTAGTATTTAGAAAAAGTAAGATAGCGAGCTAGAGCGAGAAGAAAAGAAAAGTTAGAGAAACTCGTTTTAGCGGTAGTTAAACGTGGGATGGGAGGGGATGTCCAGAGTTCCTGGACTTCAGGTTCGTATGGGGTTGAGGGTGGGTTTTTGTGGTTTCATTTTATTATTTATTCTTTCATCAGTGGGTGTGGTTTGTCAAAGTACTTCTTCACTACGGTTCCTAATATAACATACCGGAATCAATGTCAGAGAGTTGCAAGGTAAAATTTACTTCGTGGAATTGTAGGGGTTTGATCAAACTCACAAAACTGAAGCAGGTAATGAGCAGGATAAAATCCTTGAAATCAAAAATCGTTTTTTTACAAGAAACACACATGGTGGATGAGGACGTTCCCAAAATAGCAAGACGATGGCAGGGTCAAGTGTTGTCTGCTCCTTACACCACTCATGCTAGAGGGGTTATGATACTAATTCATAAATCGGTTCCATTACGGGTACAGCATGTAGTTAAGGACCCTGCAGGGAGGTATATTGTAGTCCAGGGTAGGTTATTATCTGAAACCTTAACTTTGATAAATGTTTACGGCCCCAATGAAGATGACTCTAAATTCTATAATAGTCTGTTTTTGACTGCTTCAAATCATCCTGGGAAATACATAATAGCTGGTGACTTTAACTGTACGTTAGATCCTTCAAAAGACAGGTCAACTGGTTTAGATGATACCCACAGTAAGTCCAGAAAGACGATACACCATTTTATGAAGGAATTGAATCTGTTTGATGTTTGGAGGCATGGTAAACCGAACGCAGTAGAATATTCCTGCTATTCCGGTACTCATAGAACTCACTCACGCATAGACTACTTTTTGGTTTCAGCGCTACTTCTCTCCAAAATAGATGAATGTCATTATAGTAGTATAGTTCTGTCTGACCACGCTGCAGTATCCTTGACCTATGAAGATAATAAATTAGTGTGCGACCCCCCGAGATGGCGTTTTCAACCCGGGTGGCTTGCGGATCCTACATTCATAGATCTCTTAGATAAGCAGATTGACCTGTATTTTGAATGTAACAAGTCCCAGACTTCTGCTAGCACAAGGTGGGAGGCTTTCAAAGCCTTTATCAGGGGCCAAATCATTTCCTTCACTAGTTCCAAGAAAAAGGCTACACGACTTGAAATGAAGACATTAGATGAGGAAATTAAAAAACTGGAAACAGAAATATATAATAATAGAAATATACCTACAGATGTTCATACAAGACTGCTACTGCTTAGAGCACAGTACAATGAACTGGCAGCTAATAAAGCGGCTGCTGATTTAATGAGACTCAAACAGTCCTACTATGATCAGGGGGAAAAGCCCGGAAAACTTCTAGCATGGCGCATTAAACAACAACAAACAGAAAGGTCTATTAATTGTATTGAAGTCCCAAGTGGTAGAACTATAGTGGACCCGACAGAGATTAATGAAGCCTTTAGAGACTTCTACGGGAAATTATACAGCTCTGAGTGCTCTCCTAATCTGGACACGCAAACACAATTCCTACACAATCTTAATATTCCTAAAATTTCGGAAGAGGAAAGTAGAGTATTAGATCAAGATTTAATTCCATTGGAAATTGCAGAAGCAATTGGGTGTATGCAGGCTGGAAAATCAGCGGGTCAGGATGGCATCCCTATAGACATTTATAAAAAATTTCAAACCAAATTAATACCACCCCTCTTGGAGATGTTTCAGGAATCCTTTGAGAATGGTCTTCTCCCTACATCTATGAGGGGCGCCCTAATCACTTTACTCCCAAAACCGGGGAAACCAAATACAAAATGTGAAAATATGTGTCCAATTAGTCTCCTAAATTCTGATACAAAAATACTCTGTAAAATTCTTGCAAGAAGATTGGAGGATCTTCTACCTAGAGTAGTGGGAGAAGACCAGAACGGATTCATTCAAGGGAGACAGGGTTTTCATAACGTTAGACGAGTGCTCAATATTTTATACAGTCAGAGGGAGGCGCCTGACACGGCCTTACTTTCACTTGATGCAGAGAAGGCCTTCGACCATGTTGAATGGCCTTATCTGTTTGAGGTGTTAACACGATTTGGCCTTGGGGATACATTTATCAAATGGGTAAAATTGCTTTGTACAGGGCTTACTGCAGAAGTTTTGACGAATAGTAAGGTTTCTAAACCTTTTAACATTTGTAGAAGTTGCCCTCAAGGGAGCCCTTTATCGCCTTTACTTTTTATCCTAGCGATAGAACCATTTGCTATAGCGGTGAGGACACAGCGATATTTATGGAATTCGAGAGGGACATCTGGAGCACAGGGTAGCACTCTTCGCCGATGATGTGATATTAATGCTTAAAAATCTGCATAAATCTATCCCAGCGCTCCTAAGCCTTATTGAATCATTTGGGAAAATATCTGGTTATAAAGTTAATTACTCCAAATCATCTATAATGTTACTGAATGAAACAGAGGGGAAGAATGGTCTTGTTTATGCTTCTACCTTCAACCCAACAGACACATTTACATATCTGGGAATAAAAATTGTCCCTGAGGTGAATAAGATTGCTCAGTCAAATTATGAGCCCATCCTGGACGCTAGTATTGCTTCGATAGAGCGTTGGACATCCTTACCTATTTCAATGATCGGCAGGATTAATATCCTAAAGATGAATATACTTCCCAAATTTCTTTATTTGTTCCAGAATATCCCCCTACCCCCTCCTTCATCTTTGTTCACGAAAATCAAGAAACTGTTTACCAACTTTATTTGGCAAAATAAACGTCCTAGATTACGTCTATCTTTACTTTATCTACCATATGATCGAGGAGGCCTGAAATGTCCAAATATCCAATGGTATTACTGGGCAGCACAATTAAGGTCGATTATGTTTTACTTCTCATCTGGAAGTCCCCCAGCTTGGATTGATCTGGAAGCCTGCTCTGTTAAACCAGGCTTACCATTGCACCTGTATTTGTATTCAGCAGACCGTAAATATCTGAAGAAAAATACAGACAACCCTAAAATATTGAATATGATTGATGTTTGGTTCGATGCTTGTAAGTATTTGAATATAAATATGTCCCGGTCACGCTTCAGTCCTATTTGGGGTAATGCCAATTTCAAACCAGGGCAAAATGATAGGGGATTTAAATTATGGGCTGAAAAGGGGTTAAGGAAAGTGCAAGACATGTACAGGGAGGAGGATGAAGTATTAATGTCCTTTGAGGAAATATCTACCAAGTATGACATTCCAAGGAATCATTTTTTCAAATATCTTCAGCTAAGGAGTTTTATATCATCCTGTCAAAGCCATTCATTAGACATTCCTACCATTTCTATATTAGAAGTTGCAGTCACAAAACACTGTTATGATAAAGGTTTAATTTCAACTATGTATGACTTATTTGTATCTGGATCTGATGAATCATCAGAGACAAAACTGAGATTATGGGAGGGAGATATAGAGGAGGAAATATCTTTAGAAGAATGGAGTGAGGCATGTAAAGAGGCCCAGAGACAGACAGTTAGCAGCAACCTAAAGCTTCTACAGTATAAATGGCTGATGCGTACATATATAACTCCTGTTAAATTGCACAAGTTTAATGACAATATTCCTGATACCTGTATTAAGTGTAGTGAGGCAAGGGGGACGCTGTTTCACTGTATATGGGAATGTGTGGAAGTGAAAACCTTCTGGCAAGATGTTGTTGATATGATTGATCAAATTTTGTCAAAGAAATTACCATTGAGTCCAAAGCTTTTTATTCTTGGTTTATATCCTACCACCCCACATTTACATAGCAATGAGTTCAGATTTATAGATATGTGTATATTCCAAGCAAAACGTGTAATTGCTCTTAATTGGAAAAGTGTTGATGGACCAAGAATTGGTATGTGGGTTAAAGAAATGGCTTCAAACATGTCAATGGAAAAGATAATGTATATTGTTAGACGTAAACAAAGTGTTTTTGATAAAATCTGGGGATTGTTTCTGTACTTCCTAAGACGTAATACTAATGTTGGTAACTTGCTTCATGAAGAACAAGCTCTGGGGGAGTAGAACAACTCTATCTGACTGTTTATATGCGTAAAAGCAACTGGAAAAAAACCACACCCTCTGATCAGTCTGTGAAAGAAATTATTGTTATTATTATTTTATTTTATTATTTTTATTAATTGAATTTTTATCTTTATTATCTTCTTTAACCCTGCTTTGAATTGTATTACTTGTTATAGGGACAGGGTTATGGGGGGGGGGGTAGGGTGAAAATGTTTGCTGCACTGTGCTATTACTTGTTTTGATGTAATTTGCAAACAAAATTCAATAAATATATTGCTTAAAAAAAATAAATAAATAAAAAACTGAAATATTGCATGTACATTGTAAGTATTCACACCCTTTACTCAGTACTTGGTTGAGGCACCCTTGGCAGCAATTACAGCCTCAAGTCTTCTTCGGTATGAAGCTACAAGCTTGGTACGCCTATATTTCGGGTATTTCTCCCATTCATCTCTGCAGATCCTCTCGAGCTCTGTAAGGTTAGATGGGGAGCGTCACTGCAGTTATTTTCAGGTCTTTCCAGAGATGTTCAATGGGGTTCAAGTCTGAGCTCTGGCTGGGCCACTCAAGGACATTCACAGACTTGTCCCGAAGCCACTCCTTCGTTGTCTTGGCTGTGTGCTTAGGGTCGTTGTCGTGTTGAAAGGTCAACCTTCGCCCCAGTCTGAGGTCCTGAGCGCTCAGGAGCAGGTTTACATCAAGGATCTCTCTGTACTTTGCTCCATTCATCTTTCCCTCGATCCTGACTAGTCTCCCAGTTCCTGCCGCTGAAAAACATTCCCACAGCATGATGCTTCCACCACCATGCTTCACTGTAGGGATGGTATTATCAAGGTGATGAGAGGTGCCTGGTTTCCTCCAGACGTGACGTTTGGCATTCAGGTCAAAGAGTTCAATCTTGGTTTCAACAGACCAGAAAATCTTGTTTCTCATGGTCTGAGAGTCCTTTAGGTGCTTTCTGGCAAACTCCAAGTGGGCTGTCATGTGCCTTTTACTGAGCAGAGGCTTCCGTCTGGCCACTCTACCATAAAGGCCTGATCCTTCTGGAAGGTTTTCCCATGTCCACAGAGGAACGCTGGAGCTCTGTCAGAGTGACCATTGGGTTCTTGGTCACCTCCCTGACCAAGGCCCTTCTCCCCTGCTTGCTCATTTTGGCTGGGCAGCCAGCTCTGGGAAGAGTCCTGGTGGATCCAAACTTCTTCCATTTATGAATGATGGAGACCACTGTGCTCTTCGGGACCTTCAAAGCTGTAGAAATTTTTTTGTACCCTTCCCCAGATCTGTGCCTCGATGCAATCCTGTCTCGGAGGTCCACAGACAATTCCTTTGACTTCATGGCTTGGTTTCTGCTCTGACATGCACTGTCAACAGTGGCACCTTATGCTATAGACAGGTGTGTGCCTTCCCAAATCATTTCCGATCAATTGAATTTACTACAGGTGGACTCCAATCAAGAGGTAGAAACATCTCAAGGATGATCAGTGGAAACAGGATGAACCTGAGCTCAATTTTGAGTGTCATAGCAAAGGGTGTGAATACTTATGTACATGCCAGGGGTGGAAATTAACTTTTTTGTCCACCTGCCACTGTGGTTGGTGGATTCCAAAATCTATCAGCCACTCAATTTTTTTACCAGCCACTTTCTTGTTTTAACCGGCAGTGTGTAACTGCATGTGAAAAATAATAAAACAAGATCTACAATATTCAAGCAATAGGCTATTTTAAATATTTAAACTCTTAAAATACTATTTTCAAAATCTAGTTTACTCTTCTATGGTTTTCAAAATTGTGTACACTACCTTTAAAACATTTAACATATTTGTCAAAAAATAACCAGTGTATCAGTGCCACCAAAATTCCTTTTATTATTACATAAACCAAGACTGTAACAAGTAGAAGGAATTGTGTCAGTATGGGTCTTAATTCAACACTTAATCTAACGTTAGCAAATGACGATTTACTTGCTAACTACACGTAACGTTAGCTAGCTAATGACATTACATGACAGCTATATTCTGACCTTAATTCAACACTTAATCTATCGTTAGTGAATAGATTTTTTAAAAATTACGATTTACTTGTATTGCCACACGTATCTGTAAATGGCCTTCCTTTTTTCGCGATTGCGTGGGCATTTCTAAACAGTAGGCTCATCTTCTCCAACTGGGATGTGTTCATGGCAGCGGTATCCTGTGGGGTCAATTTTCCCTATACTATCTTTATTACATGGATGTGGCATTTGAATGATTCATGGTCTTTTATGGCTTCCAATTTTAGATTTTTAGTCCCAATAATGAAACTGCTAGCTTTCTTGTTGGCATCTGAAGCGTGTTGATGACATACCAAACAGAACATTGTCTGGCTTGTCTCCTCGTAAACTAACCAATCACGGGACTCTCTGTCTCCGTTGTCAGTTATTCTCCACTTCTCATTAAAAAAACGTTTTCGTTTCGTCTTCGCCTCTTTAACCTGTGTCTCCTGCTGGGATGTTTTCTCTGCAGACCTCTTAACCCCTGCGATGTAACGCCACATTGTGTTTTCTGGCTCTCCTCGTCCTTGAAAGTGTCTGTGTGAATTAGCAGACTCGCAAGACAAGCGTCCCTATACTCTGCCTCTGATTGGCTAACCAACGATGGCAACAAGTACTAGCCAATCAGAGGCAGAGTAGGGCGGGTCATAGGGGGGAAAATAAGGCAGATTCGCGATTCAGTATGTCACAAATTGCTACTTTTCTTTACCCGCCACCGTGGCTGGTAGGTTGAGCAAATTCGCCCGCCAATACGCAAATCCACCCGCATTTGGCGTGTAGCGGATGCTAATTTCCATCCCTGGTACATGCAATATTTTAGTTTTTTATTTTTAATAAATTTGCAAAAATTTCTACAAAACTTTTTTCACTTTGTCATTATGGGGTATTGTGTGTAGGTTGATGAGGGAAAAAAAGGAATTTAATCCATTTTGGAATAAGGCTGTAACATAACAAAATGTGGGGGAAGTGAAGGAGTGTGAATACTTTCCGGATGTACTGTACATGTTTTTGATTCACCTGACCTACATGTCTCTGATTCACCTGACCTACATGTATTTGGACTATGGGAAGAAACCAGAGCCTGGAGGAAACCCATGCAGACATGGCGAGAACATGTAAACTCCACACAGAGGACGACCTGGGACGACCCCCAAGGTTGGACTACCCCGGGGCTCAAACCCAGGACCTTCTTGCTGAGGCGACCATGCTAACCACTGCACCACCGTGCCGCCACTTGAATATCACTCACAAAAAAATACAAAAAATAAAAAAATAAAAACAAAAGAAACAAATTAAATAATAAATAGATTACTGGAGTTAAGTATATATACACAACAGGTATGTCAGTTATAGAGTTTTGCTATTGCTAAATAATTAATAACTCATTATGCTATATATTATATATGATAATTTTATAACTTATCACGCTTATATAATCCATCCATCCATCCATCCATTATCCAAACTGCTTATCCTGCTCTCAGGGTCACTGGAGCCTATCCCAGCAGTCACTGGGCAGCAGGCGGGGAGACACCCTGGATAGGCCACCAGACTATATATATAGTACATACATACATAAATACATAAATATATATATATATGAGTAGCTTTATTGACAGCTGATGATGGCTTATGGCATGAAAAAGGCTTGTATTCTGTCTCAGAGAATGCACTTGACTCACTGGATTATATATATATATACTATAAATAAATACTACATATCTATCTACTATATATTATAGAATTATATATTATATTATATATCTTTGGGCATGCTCAATAATCCAGATAAGAAAAACAAAGAAGGTTGAATCAGTTCATCTGGATACAACTTTTATTGAGAGAACCGTTTCATCACTCATCTAAGGGCCCTGACACACCAGGCCGACGGTCGGCTGTCGGTCAATGTCAGGCCGTCGGTGAGCATCTGGGACCGTAGTTTTTGCGGTGTGTCCCGCACCGTCGACACTAGTCAGATCCCTGTCGGCAGCTTTTCGGCCGACTCAGCATGTTGAATCGGCGGAGTCTGTCGGTGAGAGAGATCACTCTGATTTGGCTGTTCAGCTTAGTGAATCAGTGCAGTTCGTACATGCTAGTTGTCCGCCGGCTGTAGTCTTTGCGGTGTGTTCAAGTGCTACTTCTTGACCCAGACAGCAGCCAACGTGAGGCGACGCAACAGTCGGCATTTGTCGCCGCTACTCAGTTTGGTGTGTCTGGGCCCTTAGATGAATTTTTTTTTTTTTTACTTATGAGTGTTTATTGAAATACAAGCATGCTTTATCTATCTGTCTATCTATCTATATGACTTAGATGAGTGATGAAACACATCTGTCAATGCAAGTTGAACCCAGATGAACTGATTCAACCTTCTTTGATTATATTACATACTTGCTATACTTATAATAATTTGTAACCAGTATACAGCAGTTTTATGTGCATTTACAATTGTACATTAGTATTGCCCATCTAGCTTAAAAATAAGTAGTGCACATCGTAGATATGCAGGTAAAACATCTTGACCACAGGGGTTGTGGGATGGCTCCCCCAGCCTTGCCCATCCAGTTGCCACCATGCACACCAAAGCCTTGTGTCTCAGCCAAGACTATTTCCAGGGCTTCCTGGGCTCTCCATTTCCTGCCTGTCTGCACCATAATGCCTGGTGATGCCACACTAGAGTCCCAATAGAGCAGTGCCTCTTGTGTGAGAAATCCTGAACTCCTCGTCGAGGCTGCTGATTCAGAGCTGGAGTTTGTTGCTCCTCCCATACAGTGCTGCACTGCTAAGGCTGCATGGCAGACCCAGCCATCTCCGGAGGTTGCTACTGATCTTCCTCTCCAAGGTCTCCACCATCGACAGGCTTACCTCGTAAACCAGCAGAGGCCAGAAGACTCGAGGTAAGATGCCATGTTGTTAAACCCAAGCCTTAAACCTGTCAGGTAGGCCAGACTTGTCTACTGTGGGGAGCCAAGTCTCAAGCTCCTTGATGGTTGCTTGGATTGCCGCTGCATTCCTGAGGCTACAGTCAAAGACCAGCCAAAGGAGAATAATAGTGGTAAGACTGTTACGGCTCGCCCATCCTGCGCCTGCAGCCAATCAGCTCGTCAGGGCTGGGCTTAGTCATCAGGGCTGGGCTTAAGTTTGCTGGTCTCCCGGAACCCGTTGCCAGTTCGTGCCGTAACATACTCGTTGAAGTGGTTACTCTTCCCTCCCTGTGTATTCTCTCCGAGTTTATCTCAACCTGTGGATTTGCTATTTTCTCTGTGGAGTTATTTTCCCTGCGGCATCATCCTGCCGCGTACGCAATATGGATTACCTGTGAGTTTTACCATACTTTCTCTGTTTGTTGGTGACTACCCGCAAAGTGAATTGCCGGACTCTTTTCGTGGACGTGCATGTTGTCTCGTTGGACCTTTGTATGAACTGTTAATAAAGTACGCCAGTTTCGGCGAACCCTAGCTCTGCTTGGTGTCGTGCACTTGGGGTCTTCCGCAAACCCTAACAGTACGAACTGGCCATGACGACCCCAGCCAGCACAGAGAGCGTACCGACTAGTCCGGATCAAGCAGCTCTCATCGAAAAGATCCGCCTGACCAACTCCCACACCCAGCAGCTAGAGGGGGCCTCTGTCGCTGTGACGGATCTCCAGACTCGGGTCCAGCCCCTCCAGGCCTCTGTGGATAACCTAACAGGCCAACAGGCGGCGTTGGCGAGCCAACAAGCAGAGATCCTGCGGCAGTTGCAGACCATCACGGCGGCTCTTGCCACCCAGCCGCCGGGCCAGCCTGCTCCTGGAGTCATGGGTAACCCGCCCCCTGGGCCCGCTGCCCCAGTCAACCCTGTGGTGCTCAACCCAGTTCCCCGGGAGCCCTGCCTCTCCAGCCCACGACCATTTGACGGAAGCTTCGAGACCTGTGCCACATTCATCACGCAGTGTGAGCTGGTCTTCACGCACCAACCTAGCATGTTCACGTCTGATGCTGCCCGTGTCGCTTACGTGACCAACCTGCTCACAGGCCGAGCAGCTCAGTGGGCCACTGCTTCCTGGTCCATGAGGGCCAGTTTCTGCTTCACCTACTAGGACTTCGTGGCGGAACTACGGAAGGTATTCCACCATCCAGTCTGTGGCCAGGACCCTGGTGCTCGGCTGAGCAATATCCAGCAGGGGAGTGGCAGTGTCACGGACTACTCAGTGGAGTTCAGGCTGGCCGCAGTTGAGAGCGGCTGGAACGACCAGTCACTTCGGGTCACCTTCCGGAGAGGTCTCAGGGAGGCTGTCAAGGACCAGCTAGCCACCCGGGAGGAGCCCACCTCCCTCGATGACCTGATCAAGCTTGCCATCTGCATCGATGGACACCTCCGGGAGAAGAAGCACGAGCGAGCCCTGCGTGGATCCCTGTCCATTCCCCAGTCGTCCAGCACTCCTGACAGGACCCCTACTCCTGCTCGCCCCACGTTCCCTGTGGCCATTTCTCCCTCCACGCACCAGACCCCGATGGGGGAGGAACCTATGCAGCTGGGGCGCACGCACCTTAGTCCAGCCGAACGGGAGGCCCGGTTCAAGGCGGGTCAATGCCTCTACTGCGGCCGGAAGGGACATCTGATCAGCAGTTGCCCCACTCAACCAAAAGACTAGGCTCACTGGGACCCCGGGAGATCCTAGTGAGCCGCCTTTCCTGTTCCCGCTGTCCTGCCCCACAGAACCATCTGGTTAGCGTTACCCTGGCCTGGGCTGACCAGCGGCTCACAGTGGGTGCACTCCTCGACTCGGGAGCTGATGAGTGTTTCCTGGACTCAGAGTTTGCTGCCCAGGCCACCATCCCGCTAGAGACGCTGGAGAAGCCCATGGAGGCCTTCATGCTGGACGAGTGCTGCCTAGCCAGCGTCACCCAATGCACCCACCCTGTCTCTCTCACCATAGCCGGGAACCATGTGGAGAGACTTCGGTTCTTCATTATCCAGTCCCCGTTAGTCCCTGTGATCCTAGGCCGCCCCTGGTTCGTGCAGCATGAGCCACACATCGCCTTGGCCTCCGGTACCATCATGGAGTGAAGCTCCTCCTGTCATGCCCAATGTCTCCAGGCTGCTCCCGGCCCCGGGAGCACGTGCCCCTCCTCCCAACCTCTCCTCTGCCCCCCCGAGTGCCATGATCTAGGAGAGGTTTTCAGCAAAACCCGAGCCCAATCTCTTCCTCCTCATCGGCCTTATGACTGTGCTATCGACCTCCGCTCTGGGGCACCCCTTCCCAGCAGTCGCCTGTACAGTCTGACCATCCCCGAGAAGGCTGCGATGGATGAGTACATCTCCAAGTCCTTGGCAGCGCGGCTCATTCGGCCCTCGTCCTCCCAGGTGGCAGCTGGATTCTTTTTCGTGAAGAAGAAGGACAGGGGCCTCCGGCCCTGCATTGACTATCGCCAACTCAATGAGATAACCGTCAAGAACAAGTATCCCCTTCCCCTCATGAGTTCCACCCTTGAGCCCCTCACCCAGGCTACTGTCTTCACTAAGCTGGACCTCCGGTGTGCCTATCATCTGGTCCGGATCCGGAAGGGGGACGAGTGGAAGACAGCCTTTAAGACGCCCCGGGGTCATTATGAGTACCTGGTCAAGCCGTTCGGCCTCACCAACGCCCCAGCGGTATTCCAGGCTCTCATGAATGACATTCTCCGCGACATGCTCCACGAGTTCGTTGTGCTCTACCTCGATGATATCCTCATCTTCTCCAGGACCCTCGAGGAACATGTCCAGCATGTCCGCCGGGTACTCGAACGTCTCCTCCGGAACCGGCTCTTTGTCAAGGCAGAGAAGTGCCGGTTCCATTCCCCTTCCATTAACTACCTGGGCTTCTCTGTTGAGAAGGGACAGACCCGGGCCGACCCCCGCAAGATCCAGGCCGTGGTGGACTGGCCCGATCCCACATCCCGGAAGGAATTGCAGAGCTTCCTCCGGTTTGCGAACTTCTATAGGAGGTTCATCAGGAACTACAGCCGCGTGGCAGAACCTCTCACCAGGCTGACCTCCCCCTCCCAGCCGTTCATCTGGTCCCCGGCTGACCGCTCTGCGTTCCAGTCCCTCAAGGAGAGGTTCACCAGCGCCCCGGTCCTGCTCCACCCCGACCCCAAGAGGCAATTCATCGTGGTGGACGCTTCAGTCACCGGTTTGGGGGATGTCCTCTCCCAGCGGTCAGTGTCTGACCAGAAGGTCCATCCATACGCCTTCTTCTCTCGCCGGTTCCTCCCCGCCGAGGAGAACTACGATGTCGGGAACCGGGAGCTGCTGGCAGTGGTGGCTGCTCTGGAGGAGTGGCGCCATTGGCTGGAGGGGGCGGAACAGCCGTCCACCATCTGGACTGATCATAAGAACTTGACGTTCGTCTGAGCAACATAGCGTCTCAATGGTCAGCAGGCACAGTGGGCCAGCTTCCTCAGTCGGTTTAACTTGACGCTGACTTATCGTCCTGGGTCCCGCAACACGAAGGCAGACTCCCCGTCCCAGCAACACTCGAGGAGGGAGCCAGCTACAGCGGAGCCGGCTCCCGTCCTTCCTGAGGCCAGGGTGGTGGGCGTGCTTACCTGGGGCATCGAGACCATGGTCAGGCAGGCGTTGCGCTCCCATCCCGTCCCGAGCCACACGCCTCCACAACGTATGTAAGTCCTGGACTCAGTCCGGCCCCGGGTTCTTCAGAGGGGCCATGCCAGTCAGTTTGCTTGCCACCCGGGTGTTTACCGCACCTTCAACTTCCTGGCTCGTCGTTTCTGGTGACCCACCATGAAGAACGATGTCAGGGACTTCGTAAGGGCCTGCTCCGTCTGTGCTCGCAGCAAGGCCTCTCACCAGGCACCCGTGGGTCTGCTGCAGCCCCTCCCAACTCCAAGCCGGCCCTGGTCCCATGTGGCGTTGGATTTCTTGTCTGGACTGCCTCCCTCCCAGAGTAACACTGTGATCCTGACAGTGGTGGACCGCTTCGGTAAGGGCGTGCACCTGGTGGCCCTCCCCAAACTCCCATCGGCTTCTGAGACAGCGGACCTCCTGACGAGCTATGTGTTCCATCTCCACGGCCTTCTGAACGTCGTCTCGGACCGAGGGCCCCAGTTCGTCTCCCAGGTATGGCGGGCCTTTTGTAAGGGGTTGGGTGCCTCTGTTAGTCTCTCCTCTGGATATCACCCACAGACTAACGGGCAGACGGAGAGGATGAACCAGAGCGTGGAGTCTGCCCTCCGGTGCGTTGCCGCCAAGAAGCCCAGCTCCTGGAGCCGGTTCCTCCCCTGGGTCGAGTATGCCATCAGCTCCCTGGTCAGCTCTGCCACCTGCCTCTCACCTTTTGAGGTGTCCCTGGGCTACCAGCCGCCTCTCTTTGCTGCGCAGGAGTCGGAAGTGGCAGTTCCCTCCGTGCAGGCCCACCTGAACCGGTGTCGTCGCGTCTGGGAGGTGACCAGAGCTGCTCTGCTCCGCGCACCTGAGTGCGCCAGTCGGGGAGCCAACTGACGCCGGTCCCCAGCGCCTACGTACCAACCAGGCCAAAGGGTGTGGCTGTCCTCGAAGGACCTCCCGCTTCAGTCCACCGCGAAGAAGCTGAACCCCTGGTTCGTCGGGCCGTTTGAGATCAGGAAGGTGCTCAGTCCCGCGGCGGCGAGTCTGAAGCTTCCGGCTTCCATGAAGATCCATCATGTTTTTCTTGTGTCTCAGGTTAAGCCTGTCTCCCACAGTCCTCTGATGCCTCCAGCCCCAATTCCGCCTCCCCCTGAAATCGTGGATGGGCACCTCCAGCGGAAGGTCCGCCGGCTGATGGACGTCCGGCGCCGAGGACGGGGGTTCCAGTATTTGGTGGACTGGGAAGGCTACGGTCCGGAGCAACGTAGCTGGGTCTCCCGCCAGCTCATCCTGGACCCTGGGCTGCTCACGGAGTTTCATCATTTCCATCTTGACAAGCCTGGCAAGTCGCCTGGTGGCTCCCGTGGAGGGGGGGGGGTACTGTTACGGCTCGCCCATCCTGTGCCTGAAGCCAATCAGCTCGTCAGGGCTGGGCTTAGTCGTCAGGGCTGGGCTTAAGTTTGCTGGTCTCCCGGAGCCCGTTGCCAGTTCGTGCCGTAACATCCTCGTTGAAGTGGTTACTCTTCCCTCCCTGTGTATTCTCTCCGAGTTTATCTCAACCCGTGGATTTGCTATTTTCTGTGTGGAGTTTTTTTCCCTGTGGAATCATCCTGCCGCATCCGCAATTTGGATTACCCAAGAGTTTTCCCGTACTTTCTCGGTTTGTTGGTGACTACCCGCAAAGTGAATTGTCGGACTCTTTTCGTTGCCGTGCATGTTCTCCCATTGGGCCTTTGTATGAATTGTGAACTCTATCTGTGCTTGGTGTCGTGCGCTTAGGGTCTTCCACAAACCCTAACACAGACATTTCTCAATAGAAGATAGAAGACTGAGTACTAGTTCAACATATTTTATATAATCAACCATTTAGTGGCAACAGGAATGGGCGCAAGTCCATGAATTCTGGGATGGCATCCAGCGCTTTGCCTGTGCCCCCATCCATAGAGATAGTGGTTGTGTCAGGAAGGGCAACCGATGTAAAATTTTGTCGAATCAGTATGTGGATTGACAAAACCATACCGGATCGGTATGGAAACTATAAAATCCACTGTGGCAATCGATCCTTGAAAAACAGGAAACATGGATGAAGAAGATGAAGAAGGAGGAGGAGGAGGAAGAGGAGTCCATTATTGCACCATGCTGTCAAGTGTTCAGTAGAGGGATGGCTTGTGGGAAAAAACTGTTCCTGTGTCTGGTGGTTTTGGTGCTCATTGCTCTGTAGCGCTTGCCAGAGAGTAGGAGATCAAAGAGACTGTGTCCTGGGTGTGTGTGTGTGTGTGGTGGGGGGGGGGGTCTGTGCTGATTCTGCCCGCCCGTTTCGGGTTCTAGAGGTGTACAAGTCCTGCAGGGTGGGCAGGGGAGTGCCGATGATTTTTTTCTGATGTCCTTAATGTTCGCTGCAGTCTGTTCCTATCTTGTTTTGTTGCTGCTCCGAACCAGACCACAATGGCTGTGCACAGGACAGATTCAATGACTGCGGTGTAGAACTGGCTCAACAGCTCCTGTGGCAGACCACATTTCCTCAATTACCACAAAACGAACATCCTTTGCTGGGCCTCTTTGAGGATGGAGTTGACGTTGGTCTACCATTTCAGGTCTTTGGAATTGGTAGCTCCCAGAAACTTCTCCTTGGTTGACACAGGGCTCCATGGTTGACATAGGGCTGTTGGATATTGTGAGGGGGAGCAGTGATAAGAGTTATCTCCTAAAGTCCACTGTCATCTCCACAGTCTTGAGCATGTTCAGCTCCATGTTGTTTTGACTGGACCAGAGCACCAGCCGCTAAACCTCCCACCGATATGCAGACTCATCACCATCCTGGATGAGTCCGATGACCATAGTGTCGTCTACAAACTTCAGGAATTTAACAGCTGACTGCTTGGAGATGCAGTCGTTGGTGTAGAGGGAGAAGAACAGTGGGGAGAGAACACATCCCTGGGGAGCACCAGTGCTGACTGCCCATATACCAGAAGTGTGTGATTTATGTGATTTTTGATGTTTGTTTTTCTTTCCCTTTATATCTGTCCAAGTCGGAGAGTACTGCTGGTGTCTTCTGTGGCTGCCGCTTCTCCCTCTCGTAGCCCCCCTTCCCATCCACCCCTGTATGTCTGTGTTATGTTCATCTGTCGTCTTGTTTCACTCCATTTATTGTAAAGCGACTTTGAGTACTTGAAAAGCGCTATATAAGATTGATTTATTATTATCATTATTATTAAGTGACTCCCCCAGCCTCACCTGCTGTTTTCTGGCTGTCAGGAAGCTGGTTATCCACTGACAGATGGTGAAAGATACAGTGAGCTTAGAGAGTTTGGAGGGGAGGATTTCTGGAATGATGGTGTTGAATGCCGAGCTGAAGTC
This sequence comes from Lampris incognitus, assembly GCF_029633865.1. Taxonomy (NCBI): domain Eukaryota; kingdom Metazoa; phylum Chordata; class Actinopteri; order Lampriformes; family Lampridae; genus Lampris; species Lampris incognitus. Next base: position 92,653,373 of record NC_079211.1, on the reverse strand, counting down.
TACAAACCAGATCCTTGCATATGTCGCTGGGAAGCCAAGATGTTGCAGGATGCAGTGCAGTCCCATGTTGACTGCATCATCCACTGACCTGTTTGCCTACCGGGCAAACAGGTCAGTGGATGATGAGAAAGTACTAGAGAGCACCAAGAATGTACAAATCCCAATTCCAATGAAGTTGGGACATTGTGTAAAACGTGAATAAAAACAGAATACAATGATTTGCAAATCCTTTTCCACCTATATTCAATTGAATACACTACAAAATCAAGCTATTTAATGTTCAAACTGATAAACTTTATTGTTTTTTGCAAATATTCACTCATTTTGAATTTGATGCCTGCAACACGTTCCAAAAAAGCTGGGACAGGAGCAACAAAAGTAAAGACTGGGAAAGTTGAGGAATGCTCAAAAAACACCTGTTTGGAACATTCCACAGGTGAACAGGTTAATTGGAAACAGGTGAGCGTCATGATTCGTTCACAAGCAAGGATGTGGTGAGGTTCACCACTTTGTGAACAACTGCGTGAGCAAATAGTCCCAAGAGTTTAAGAACAACGTTTCTGAACATACAATTGTAAGGAATTTAGGGATTTCATCATCTACACTCCATAATATCATCAAAAGATTCAGAGAATCCAGAGAAATCTCTGCATGTAAACGGCAAGGCCGAAAACCAACATTGAATGCCCATGACCTTCGATCCCTCAGGCGGCACTGCATCAAAAACCGACATCATTCTGTAAAGGATATTACCACGAGGGCTCAGGAACACTTCGGAAAACCATCGTCAGTTAACACAATTCGTCGCTACATCTACAAGTGCAAGTTAAAACTCTACCATGCAAAGCGAAAGCCATATATAAACAACACCCAGAAACGCCGCCGGCTTCTCTGGGCCCGAGCTCATCTGAGATGGACTGACGCAAAGTGGAAAAGTGTGCTGTGGTCTGACAAGTCCACATTTCAAATTGTTTTTGGAAATCATGGATGTCGTGTCCTCCGGGCTAAAGAGGAAAAGGACCATCCAGATTGTTATCAGCGTAAAGTTCAAAAGCCAGCATCTGTGATGGTATGGGGGGGGTGTTAGTGCCCATGGCATCATGGGTAGCTTGCACATCTGTGAAGGCACCATTAATGCTGAAAGGTACATATACAGGTTTTGGAGCAACATATGCTGCCATCCAAGCGACGTCTTTTTCGGGGACATCCCTGCTTATTTCAGCAAGACAATGCCAAGCCACATTCTGCACGTGTTACAACAGCGTGGCTTCGTAGTAAAAGAGTGCGGGTACTAGACTGGCGTGCCTGCAGTCCAGACCTGTCTTCCATTAAAAATGTGTGGCGAATTATGAAGTGCAAAATACGACAACGGAGACCCCGGACTGTTGAGCAACTGAAGTCGTACATCAAGCAAGAATGGGAAAGAATTCCACCAACAAAGCTTCAACAATTAGTGTCCTCAGTTCCCAAACGCTTATTGAGTGTTGTTATAAGGAAAGGTGATATAACACAGTGGTAAACATGCCCTGTCCCAGCTTTTTTGGAACGTGTTGCAGGTATCAAATTCAAAATGAGTGAATATTTGCAAAAAAACAATAAAGTTTATCAGATTTAAATATCTGGTCTTTGTAGTGTATTCAATTGAATATAAGTCGAAAAGGATTTGCAAATCATTGTATTCTGTTTTTATTTACGTTTTACACAACGTCCCAACTTCATTGGAATTGGGGTTTGTACTAAAGAGCACTGTACCGAGGCTGCCATCCACAGCGCCATCATGGGGTTTTTTTTTCCATTATGATTTTTATATTTGTACACTTAATGAGCTTCCTCCAAAAAGTAAAAGGCAGGGCACTAGGCCCATGTGGTACAATAACATCTATAGATAACTGAGTATGAGATAATAATAATAATATCAAAATAATGATCCATCCATATAGACAAATAATTAGCTATTACTATTATTATTATTATTATCAACTGATATACTGAATGTCTGTTTGCGCTTTAACGCACACATATGGCTATTTTAACAGAATAAGGTCCTGGAACTGCTGATAGATCGGCCTTTTCTCTTCCCATCACACCCCCCTCCCCCGCATATTGTTTAATGTGTATTCTCCGTCGCGCGGTATTCTCACTGCTGTGACGTGACATGTGGAGACGTTTGCCTTATTTACAACAAATCTTTCATTTGAACATAGGTGAGAATTGATGAAAAAATAACGTAATTTGAAGCAGTGATGAATAATGCAATTTAGCGTGCTGTTACGTAAATACTGTCGGTAGATTTTTGACGCCACTTTTGTGGACATTAACTCCATTTGTTTACCTAATTACTTTTTTATTTATTATTTAAGGATTTGTTTGTCCTGTGAAACTGGGAACGAGCCGAAAGAAGAGGAACTCAATTTGTTTGAGGTAGCCAATCAACTGGCGTTAACTAGCAAACTTGCTTATCACTAGCTAGATGAAACTTGTTGGCTAACAACGCTAACGAGTCGTCCACGACATGGTTTTTAACTTATCACTGGCTAATCATTAGAATACGCCAGTTGTCAACTAATATTAGTGTAATTTGGTGTATTGTTCTGGTTCATTTCGGTCAAAAGGCACTGACTCTTCCTGGCAGGTGGAACGTTACTTACAGAGCCCCGGGCCAACATCATGTCCCCGGCCTCCTGCTTCATTTCACATCTCTTCCCGGCGTTCACAACAAGTCCATCTTGTACATCCGTCCGGGGTCGCTCCGTTTCTTCCAGGGTGTCCGGCGGGTGAGCTGACCTCCGTTTCTATGTTAATTTTGTTGACTTTCACGGACCGACGCCGACCTGCTGCCTCGTCTCGCCTCTCAGTTTCTCCAAAATTCCTCCGCTCTCAGTTGTAACGCAACGTCGGATGTGTGGGTTTTGGAACACGGGGTCTTCCGTATGTTCGGTGTTTTTGCCCTTCGCAAGCCAAGCGTCATCCCAAAGCACTAAACACCGCTCCTGCCGGTCACTCTTGTCATTTAAACGAACAAACTTCGTTTCTTCTTCACGGCGTGCGGGTGCCCGCCCCCTTATCACGTAACCGAGGACGTTTAGCATCTGTTTTCTGATCAGTTCTTACATTAACGCTCGCCTATCATGACACTGAGATGATGACGTCAAATAAATAACACATCTGACTTTGAATCAGTGAAGAAAACCTGCAGTCACCGCCCTCGTTGTTGGTTACATCCTGAAAGGAGCGCGCCGCCTACTGTGTCGCGGTTTCCACTACAATGCAGTGGATGTTTTCGCTAATTTACCAACGTTTTAGCCGTTAATCCATTTGATATATGAATTCGTACACTCTTAAATCGAGTCTCATGTTTGTTCGCGTTTGTTTCCGTTTGCGCTCACCGCTTCCAAGTGTGTGGAAAACAGGCCAGAGAAAGGCGCACAATTTGGCAGGAACACACAGTAGCGCACCTCCCCGCCCAGATCCTCTTGATCACTATTTGGTAACAGGAGAAAGGCGGGACTCGGTGGTGGAAGAATTTGGGTTGCATGCAAACGGAGGATCAATTTAGAGCAACGCTGATCGGATATGCGGCGAAACTAATCTCTCTGTTGGTAAGATTGCCGAGGCCTTTAGCACCATCCACTTAATATATCATGCGTTTTTCGTCCGCAGTCCAGTTGTCGCATACAAGCAGTTTTTACCGCCTGCTTTTTTTCGTTCATGTGAAGCAGACTCACGGCGTCTCTCCCTTTGTTCGCTTGCGCCTTTTCGCACCGCTGCGGGTTTTGTAAATACTGGCGCAATATGGCTGACATTGGGGTTACAACCCCGAGCAAAAGGGGCTTATTTCAATATTATCAATCAGATTGGCATGCAGAGGGGGATGCCCATGTGCGTATGCGACAGTAAACAAATAGTTCCTCCCCCTCATCTATAGGTTGTAAACAGTGGGGACTTTCTATTCTGAGGTCAGTGTTGGGTTACGGTTTGCTGGACTACGTTTTGATAGTGAGATTGATGTTTTATTTTTTCCATGACTGCAGTTCGTCACGTTGCATTGTTTAAAGGGGATTGGCGTTAATAGTGACCATCGCTGATGAGGTCACAGACTCAAAAATTGGGCTTTTGAAACGGGTTAGTCTGGAAATTGGTCTGCCCCTTCTCCTTGATGGGAACAGAGGTCCATGAGTTCACTCTCATGTGAAATGCGTTGCTGTGCATTGTGACTGTGATCGGTGTACTGACAGAAGAGGTAGTGGAGCAGTCATCATCTTGACTGCTAGAAGGAGAAGATGTGGACAACTTTTGGAGGGAGTGGAATGGCTGTCAGGTGGGGTGAGAAGGCAAAGATGTAGGAATGTTCACGGATCATACAACCGCAGGGAACTAAAGTACCTGATTGAATTACACCATCAGTCATAATTGCTGGCAAATTTGCTCATCCATGTAGCTGCACAATTTTTCTTTATGTATGGACCTATCCAGTTGTGTGTGTGTGTGTGTGAGTGAGTGAGTGGTGTACCAGGTTTTTCTATGAAAATGGGGACTAAATGTCTTCATTTTGATAGAAAATGGGGACATTTTGATGGAAAAACCAGAACTACTTACGAACTGGGGACAAAAACCATGTCCTCAATTGGGAAAAAGCTTATTTTTGGGTCAGTAGTTTAGGTTAGGGTAAAGGTTAAGGTTAGGCATGTAGTTCTGATGGTTAAGGTTTGGGTTAAGAACTAGGAATGAATGTAAGTCTATGTAATGTCCCCAAAAATGACCTAAACGTGTGTGTGTGTGTGTGTGTGTGTGTGTGTGTGTGTGTGTGTGTGTGTGTGTGTGTGTGTGTGTGTGTGTGTGCGTGCGTGCGTGCGTGCGTGCGTGCGTGTGTTCTTTTTTTCCATTTAGCTATTCTCACGAGGACCACATCTCTCCATAAGGATAGTAAAATACGAAACAAGCGGCCTCATGGGGACAAAAAAGGGTTATTTCAGCGCTAGGGGTTAAGGTTATGGCTACAGTTACAATTAAGGTTATGGTTAGGAGTAGGTCTCGTATTACAGTTTGGCATTAGATTCAGACAGGTTTAAGGTTACGGGTTAAGTTTAGCCTTAAATTTGGATTGTTTGGGGGGGGTTCCCACGGCACATGCACAACTGCCACTGTGGGCTATGCATCGCAAATTGTGGTCACTAACTCACTCATGAACGACCTGAGAGGGATGTTTAGCAGGACGCGCTCCACCTAGATGTGCAGTAGAGGTGTGCCGTGGGTCTGGACAGTTTTGTGCTTGTTTTGGTTCAGTTTATGGTTGAGGTTAGGGAATATGGTTGGGGTATGGTTCAGTTTTTGGTTCCACGAGGATAGATAAATGTACTGAGTTTCATTTCATGCATCTTCGGTATCCGGATAAGGTTTGTATCTGGATATGAATTTTTCAATTAAAAGTAACGGTGTGGATGTGCCCAAGACACATTAAGAACAGACTGAAATCTGATCACCTGAACCAGCTCTTAGGATGATTTTCTTTGTTGGTAGTGGACATGTTGGTGGTTACCTCCCACCACTGACTAGTTGTGGAGAAATCATTCTGAGCATATAATGTGACATTTCTTGATCACTCTTTATTGCGGTTGTAATGACTCACTTTCTCAGCAGCGAGGTCAGAGTTCAGGAACGGCTTCTGCACAGCTCCTTTTAGCGCAACCAGGTGTTAATTCAACGACACCTCAGCAGGGTTAATGGCTTTGACCAGGGACTAAACCCAGGACCCTTGGGCGAAGGAATTTCACCCCGTAGCTGGGTGGATTTTGGTTTTGTGTATGAACCCTCCCTCTGAAGTGCTGATGCTAAGAATATGCTGAAAGATTTGTGAAAAACACTTCAATAAAAATATTGAATGGTCTGTAGTGCTGATGATCAAAAGTTATACGATATATCCTGTTTGAATTCTGGTGGTTTGGGATTATCCTTCCGCTGAACAAAACAGACTTGGATTACACGTTGTTCAGAGGCCTGGCTCCTCTTTATGTCCTTGGTATTCTCCATGGAAATATTGAGCTGTAGCGTTTTCGACTGACAGCTTCAAACCGGTGTTCAGGTTTCTCATGGCAACAGCAGAAGAGCTGTGAGCAGCAGGGCTCCCCACAAGACTCTGTGTAGCGCCGCTGGCTAAACAGGCTAGCTGCTTGTAAGAGTTAAACAAGTGGCAGGTTGGCAGGCAAAGGAGGGGAGACTATTGTTCAATCTGAAGTCAAAAGCTTAAAAATCAATCAATCAAATTTTATTTATGCAACACATTTCAAACAGACAATCCAGTGAATTCTACTTTGCACAAAAATATTTTAATTCAAAAGGGAAAGGACAAGCATTTATCAACACGTGAAATAAGGGAGGGAGCACAGAGACTGAATACAAACTGGTTGGTGTAGGGGCCAAGCTGATGGGTGCTGTTGCAGCAGGTTATGGACCCCTTTGACCTCCCTGTAGAGGGTGGCAGCAGGAAGGACAGCGTCCATTATTCAGGATCCAAGTCACTTTTAAATGTTCTCTATGTAATTTTACTAGAATATCAACCTCTAGTATTCAAAGACATGAACAACAACAAACCAAAACAGACAAGACAAACTAATTTGGACAGAAAAGTAGTGGATAAGTCCATCATTAGAAATCAGTGTACTGTGATGGCTTCATAGTTTACTGAGACAAACAACAAGCAGTCAGCCAGTCCAGTGTCTGTATTTTGTAAATAGACGGATCTGACTCAATTTTGTTTGAGACTGAGTGATACTGAATAACCTATTTATATTTACTAGTCATATTTACTAGTTGTTTTATGATGGTTACTAGTCACATCATGATATTTACTGGTCATAATTTACTAGTGATATTATGATAGCTACTAGTCAAATTATAATATTTACTCATTATGTTTAAAGTCATATGATATTTTACTAGTCATGTTACAATGTTTGCTAGTCATATTATGATATTTACTAGTCATGTTATAATGTTTGCTAGTCATGTTATAATGTTTGCTAGTCATGTTATAATGTTTGCTAGTCATATTATGATATTTGACACTTAAGGAATGCTGAAATAGCCCACATATTTAACACACATGTTCACAACTTCAGCACATCTCTTGATGCAGAGGTTAAATGTAATGTTTGGTCTCTCGCTCAAGGAAGAACAGACCCTCCCAGACACCAACCTATTCCACCGGCTGTGAAGGTTGAATCAGTCCCCCAGGTGGCAGCTTGTACCTCGCTGTTTACAGCCTACCCAGGCCAAGTCTAGTTCCCGGAGAACATCCTCCCTCCATTCCCCTCCTGGTCCGTCAGCTGAGAGCCAGAGACCCAGTGTTTAGTCCGAACCGGCGGAGGGGCTGCCCTCTCCCAGGTGGATGAATGAAGACCCCATTCAAAAGCCCAGCTGCCCCGCGCCCCAGAGCGGATGGAGGTCAGACACACTCTCACAACACGTCTGCATTTGTCACCGTTAGTTGCAGATAACATAACTAGTATTTTCTGTTCCTAAACAAGCTGTTCATCTGCTATGGAAAATCTAAGGAATGCAGTATACGATGGAGACAATTGAATTCTTTCAGACTTGGTGTATCCCACGAGTGTGTTGTGTACTGTTGTCTTGGATGATTTTTTTTTAAATAGATATATCACATGGAATATATTATTGTGATAATGTAATGCTCCACTGCTTCCTCAATCAAAAATGCATTGGCCACAAATGTGAGATATAAACAAAAATTAATCAGTTATTGAGAAAAAACATCTTTTAGGTGGAAAACAACTTCATGTAACAATGCCTTTCAATAAACCACCAATCACCCAGTTAACTCGCTGATCATCTGACTGCGAATGCAGAAGTTTAGCCTCAAGCTGAATGGTGATGTGTGAAAAATAGCTACGTTAGCTGTTGGCTAACTCTTACCCATAGGCTAATGGTGGCCCTGTCTGAAAAATACGCTGGACTTAAAACCAGTCCAGACACCAGGAATGTTTCTACAATCTGAGAGGAATGTTGAGTCTGTTCAGCTTTCAATATGAGCTAGTATCAAATATTTATATTATGACCCACAAACATCCTGACTTGATAATGTTACGAAGTATTAACAAATATTATATGGGAGTTTGCTGTTAGTGCGCAAACACATTCTGTATAGTTGTATAGTTTGCTTTGCATAACCACATTTCACTAAACATCAAAAGTTCAGTTTAGCTCTCCACCCGTTTATACATTTATTACTGCCCTTAGCTAATTTATGTAGAAGCACTTTCCCACATGTTGACTTGTTTGGGCATTAAATATTCGATTTTATTTGATTTTATTGTCAGTAGTTATGATAATACGTTTGTGGTGATTGAAATATTCCCATTACGATTTCATTGGAGTTGGAAAGAGTGTCTTTATGCATGCTCAATAACCCAGGTAAGGAATCCCAGAAAATTGAATCAGTTCACCTGGACACAGCGTTTTTAGAGAGAAACATTTCATCATCATCTAAGTGACCTCTTCAGTCTCAACTGACTGCCAGTGTCCCCACCCTTATAAACAATACAGTTGCATAACGACTGAAACCAACGAGCAGTTTCATATACAGAGATGGGCATGACCATTAATTAGTTACAATGGCCATGTGTACTATTCACAGAGGAATTGGGAATAGTTGTAATCACATTATTATAAGATGGTGACAGATGTACTCTTAGCCCCCCCCCCTTCAGGGATGGTCATTCCCTCTTCACATAGATGGCCTCTTTGACTTCCCGTTCAAACCAGCATTTCTCCCTATCAAGGATGTGCACATCCTCATCCTTGAAAGAGTGGCCACTGGCCTGTAGATGGTGTAGACTGCAGTGTCCTGGCCTGATGCGTCAGCTCTCCTGTGTTGTGCCATCCTCTTGGCCAGTGTCTATTTAGTTTCCCCAATGTACAAGTCACAGTAATCCTCCTGGCACTCAACAGCGTACACTATATTGCTCTGTTTGTGTCAGAGGATCCAACCCTTGGAGTGGACCAATTTCTGGCGCGGCGTGTTTTGGGGTTTGAAAGCAACTGCGACTCGGTATTTTGAAAATATGCATCTCAACTTTTCCGACACTCCCGCCACATACGGAATCACCACTGGTTTATGCTTAGGCAGCTGTTGTCCTTCCCCTCTCTTCAATTGGCTGGTGCACTGTTTGGGCGTCTTCCTGGCTTTGACAAATGCCCAGTTAGGATAATTACACTTAAACAAGGCCTGTTTAATGTGGGATTTCTCCACTTACCCGGCCGCTGTGTCGGTGGGGACGTTGTCAGCTCAGTGGTACAGGCCACCGGTGGAGAGGCCATCTATGTGAAGAGGGAACCACCATCTCTGAACTGGGTGTGGCTAAGAGTACATCTGTCACCATCTTACAATGCTGTGATTGCAAACATTCCCAAATCCTCTGTGAATAGTAAACATGCCCATTGTAACTCTAGTTAATGGTCACGCCTATTATTTGCATATGAAACTGATCATTGGTTTCAGTCGTTATGAAACTGTATTATTTATAAGGGTGGGGATACCTGCATTCAGTTTAGACTGAAGAGGTCGCTTAGATGAGTGATGAAACATATCTCAATAAACCTATCCAGAACTGGTTCAACTTTCTTTGAGTTAGAGAGAGGTAATTAGCTGCAGTAGGCAATATTTTTATTATCATTATAATTTTGGTTGAAATAACTAATTTGGCTCCGGTCTTCTCCCACAGTCCAAAGACATGTAGTATATCAGGTGAATCGGCCATAGTAAATTGTCCCTAGGTGTGAATGCATCGATTCTGTGATGGACTGGCAGCCTGTTCAGGGTGTCTCCCTGCCTGCCACCCAATGACTGCTGCAAGGATAGGCTCCAGCATCCCGTGACCCTGAGTTGGATAAGCGGTTTGGATAATGGATGGATAGATAACTAATTTGGACAACTGCATGTCACTAACAATATTTAATTGAATCTGAATTAATCTTTTAAAAAAAATGTGTTTGTGAGTGCCTGACCCTTTGTATTTAGTTTTTTTAAACTCTTAAACTGCTCGTCAAGCTCGTCACTGTTAGCAGTTTCCGGCTTCTGCCTTCATGAGCGTTGGTTTCTTGAGATTGATAACTGCTGTTTATTCTCTTACTATCTCTTCTCTCTTTTCTGCCCTAACCTCTTCATTTGTTCTACTGAATTAGCTATTTTCTGTGCTTAGTTCACTTATCGCTAGATTCTCTAGTTTTCGTTCTCAATTGACTTGTGTTTAGTAGGCAGCCTCTCGTTCCTAGTTTGTTACTAGCTTCGAGCTTAGCCTAGCTTAGCAGTTAGCTCTATTGCATTTGCAGTCAAAGCAGCCTCATTAAAACGATGGTTTGTGATGACTGTTCCGCAGTTACAGATAGGTTGTCTCTACTAGAGAGACGTGTCTGTGAGTTAGAGCAGCTTTTTTCGGCTAGGATTACGTTAGATATTATGAGCACCCCAGATGGCCTTAGCCCTGGGCCTGATAGCAGACCTGCTATTGTTAGCACTAGCTCAGCCTCGTCGGCAGATGCGGCAGAATTTGTCTCTGTTTACCAGCGTGGGAAGGATCGCAAGAGCAAGCCACCAGTCGTGTGGCCTGGTCTGCAGTCACCTCTCCCAACTGCCAACCAATGTTCGCCCCTCACCAGCCCCATTGGTATTCCAACAGCCAGCTTGCCCCTCCCACTCCTGTTGACAGAGTAAAGCAATCTAAGCTAGTGAGGAGACTCCATTACCCGCAATATCAAATTAGCTTTGCCAGCCTTGGTTCAGTGTTTACCCGGGGCCAGAGTCTCCGACGTTGAGAATAATCTTAGAGTGCTAGCATCATGGAGGAAGAAACAGTGAACTTTCAGCAACATTGCTATTAATGTCGTCATCAATAATGTTAGTATGAAGCAATCAGAGATCACAAAGTCAGGATGCTTCATTTTGTCAGAAAGATGTGTTGGCATCAATTAATTGTCTCTGGTCCCTTACCTGTGAGGGGTATTGAGATGTACAGTAGGCTCACCTCGTTACTGTAATGAGCAGGGATTTGGCTTTTTTTGATAACTGGCTTTCTTTCTGGGGCCGCTGTTACCTGCTGAAAGCGGACAGCATTCACCCTACTGGGGACGGCGCCACTGTTTTGTTTGCCAATATAGATAGCTGTCTACATTTTGACAATAGGGACTTCTCATTCAGCAGGTTGCAGGTGATTAGGGAGCCTGCTAGGTTTAAATCTAGTGCGGATGTGGAGTCAGCTAGTTGATATGTTAAGTCAGGGAATTTCTCATAGTATAGATTATCAGACTGACAGCTTGGTCTATAACCTTGAGACCGTCTCCGTACCCTGCTGTATTGCTCCCAAGCTCTCCTCTCCTAAATGTGTCAATCACAATAATCAAATAATCATTCCTACCACTGGTGGTGGGGAAATGTGCAACAAAGCACCTAATAATCTACAGAACCAAACATCTAATGTTGTCAGAAGTGTGACCAAAAAGGGCATCCAGATAGCGTAGTAGACTAGTCCGTTGCCTACCAACATGGGGATCGCCTATTTGAATCCCTGTGTTACCCCCAGCTTAGTCGGGCGTCCCTACAGACACAGTTGGCCGTGTCTGCGGATGGGAAGCCAGATGTGGGTATGTGTCCTGGTTGCTGCACTAGTGCCTCCTCTGTTTGGTCAGGGCACCTATTCGGGGGGAGGGGGAACTAGGGGGAGTAGCGTGATCCTCCTGTGTGCTACGTTCCCCTGGCGAAACTCCTCACTGTCAGGTGAGAAGAAGCAGCTGGCGACTCCCCATGTATCTGTGGAGGCATGTGGTAGTCTGCAGCCCTCCCCGGCTCAGCACAAGGGTTGAAGCAGCGACTGGGACGGTTTGGAAGAGTGGGGTAATTGGCCGAGTCCAATTAGGGAGAAAAAGGGGGAAAAGCCAAAAAAAACTCAAGTGTAACAACATATTGTCCAAAGCATAGGTCATCAAAATTGTCAACTGATAATACAAGGTGTCTAATTCCAATTAATATTTCACCTATTGGTAACTCTAAATTTCTGCCTACTACTGATCACTTCAAGAAGATGCTTAAATTTGGTTTCATAAATATCAGATCACTGTCTACCAAAGCCTTACTAATACAGTCCTCCTGCCACTTAACAGCGTACACTATATTGCTCTGTTTGTGCCAGGGGACCCGATGCTTGGGGTGGACCAACTTCTGGCGCAGCATGTTTCGGGTTTGTCCTCTTGATAAGGGAACTCTCAATATAAGATGGCGCCGTATAAGGTCATCTCATTTCATGTTCCCCGACGACTTCGCAGTGTTTTACTTATTTTGCTGTTGGTCTGTATTTTTTTCACCTCGAAAATATGACAGAGGCACATTACTGAACATATGAGACACAATGATCACTCAAAAAAATCCAGAGTTTTTCCACTGGGACCCCCTGCTCCCAAGAACCGCAGGGGAATCATGCACAACAATGGCACTACCACGGAGACGAAGGAAGCATCGCCGGAGACCGGGGCATTGAGCCGGAGTGCTGGTGAAACTGAGGCAGTGAGCAAACTGGCCCCTACTCCCTGGTATTTTGCTGGCCAACATGCTGGACGAGTTAAGAGCAAGGATTTCCTTGCAGCGAGAAACAAGGGATTGTAACATCATCTGCCTCACAGAGACTTGGTTGTTGGAGGAAATCCCAGACCACGCAATTGTTCCAATGGGATTTTCTGTGTTTTGAGCGGACAGGTTGACAGAACTCTACTTGGTGTGACCCCAGGAACGTATATTCTCTCAAGTCTTACTGTTCCCTGGACCTGGAATATCTCTCGCTCCTGTATCGGCCATTTGGGTTGCCCAGAGAGCTGTTGTTGTGTTAGCTGTGTACATCCCGCCTGATGCCAACTCAGGCCTGGCAGTCAGGAAACTGTACAGGACAATCAGCAGTGCGGAAAATATGCACCCAGAGGCTGCTTTCATCATGGTTGGTGATTTCAACAAAGCGTCTCTGCGGAAAGTATTACCAAAATACTTATAGCATATCAATGTTAACACTCGGGGGAGGGATAGCTTACTCGATCACTGCTATTCCCCTTTTCGCAATACCTACAAACCCCTCCTCCACCCACCGTTCGGTAAATCGGATCACTCCTCCATCCTGCTGCTGCCCGCCTATAGGCAGAAGTTGAAGGAAGCAGCACCCGCCGTGAGAACGATACATTGCTGGTCTGACCAATCGGATGCCATATTACAGGACTGTTTTGATCGGGTGGACTGGGACATTTTCCGTGATTCGTTGGATGGCAACATTGACGAGTACACGGAAGCAGTTGTTGGATTCATCTGGAAGAGCATCGAGGAAAAGGTTCCCATTAAAACAGCCCGTGTGTATCCAAACCAGAAACCATGGATAAACAGTTCCATTCAGTCTGCTCTTGCAGTACGAGACACTGCTTTCGCCACGGGAGACGAAGCGGAGAAGAAGAAAGCCTTCTATGAGCTCCGGAAAGCTATCGAAGCAGCCAAATGAGAATACTGCAAGAAGATTGAGGAACAACTAAGAGCTAACAATCCACGTAGCACATGGCAGGGATTACACACAAATTGGACTTCAAAGGGAGACCCAGCAGCGCAGCCAACGTCACTGCCTCCCTGCCGGATGACCTTAATAGTTTTTACGCACGGTTTGAGGTTTTTGACACCAACCTCCAGGAAGAAGGCCACACCACTGCCGATTTGAACAGCGCACTGGCCATTGCCGAGTCCGACGTACGCAGATCATTCATGTGCGTGAACACCTGCAAAGTGGCCAGCCCAGACAGCATTCCAGGCTGGGTGATCAGAGCGTGTGCAGTGCAGCTGGCTGGTGTCTTCACGGATATTTTCAACCTTTCCCTTTCCCTGTGTGTAGTCCCCTCCTGCTTTAAATCATCAGTCATTGTGCCGGTGCCGAAGAAGACCATGGTAACGTGCTTGAATGATTGGCGTCATGTTGCTCTGACTCCCATAGTGAATAGATGGTTTGAGAAGCTTGTTAAGGTACTAATCTGTAACATGTTACCTCCCACCCTTGACCCCCACCAATTTGCCTACCGACAAAATAGATCCACCGGCGCAATAGCCACTACACTCCATACTGCTCTGACTCACCTGGGGAAACGTAACTCCTATGTGAGAATGCTGTTTGTAGACTACAGCTCACCGTTCAACACCATAGTCCCCTCTCTGGACTCTACACCAAGCTCAGGGACTTGGGACTCAACTCCAGCCTGTGCAGTTGGATCCTAAACTTACTGTCAAGCCGACGCCAGGTGGTGAGGATGGGCTCCAACACCTCTACCCCTCTGACCCTCAACACAGGAACCCCCCAGGGCTGCGTCCTGAGTCCCCTCCTCTACTCCCTGTACACCCATAACTGCGTGGCCACACATAGCTCCAACTTGGTGACAAAGTTTGCTGACGACACGACAGTGATTGGCCTGATCACCAACGATGACGAGACGGCATACAGGAGAGAGGTCAGCAATCTAACAAAGTGGTGCCAGGAGAATAACCTCTCTCTCAACGTTGACAAAACCAAGTAGCTGATGTCAACTACATGAAGAGAGGGGGGAGGCTGGATCCCATCACCATCAACGAGATTGCTGTAGAGAGAGTCAAGAGCTTCAAGTTCCTCGGTGACCACACTACCGAGGACCTCACCTGGGGTGAACACACCAGCCATGTGGTGAAAAAGGCACAGCAACGCCTCTTTCACCTCAGGCGACTGAAGAAATTCGGTAAGGGGCCCAAGATTCTACAGGCCTTCTACAGAGGTACAACCAAGAACATCCCGACTGGATGCATCACCACCTGGCATGGTAACTGTACTGCCCACAACCGCAAAATGCTGCAGAGGGTTGTGCAGACAGCCCAGGATATCAGTGGATGTGAGTTTCCCTCCATCCAGGACATATATAATGGACGTTATGTCAGCAAAGCCCGCAGGATTATCAATGACCCCAGCCACCCCAACTAGTTACTGTTCCAGCTGCTACCATCTTGCAAGCAGTACCGCAGCCTCAAAGCCCGGACCAGTAGGCTCCAGACAGCTTTTTCCACCAAGCAACTAGGCTTTTGAACAAAGAACTTTAAAGACACTAAGCCTGTTGCTGGACTGACTGGTACTGACCTTTGGTCTTAAATGGATCATCACTTTACACACACACACACACACACACACACACACAAACATGTAGCTTGGCATACACAAACACACAACTAAGCAAACAACTACACACACATGCACATTTATTAAGGCAGAGCCTACATACAAACAGCACCTTACATACACAACACATTTATTTTTATTATTCCTTTTTTGTTTTGTTTTGTTGTTATTTTATTGCTCTTGTTGCTGCAGTGTTGAGGAGCCGAAACACAAGAATTTTACTCTTTCGTACTTGGAGACGTAACGATAAAGGATCTTGAATCTTGAAATGATCTGATTCTTAAACATAGTTTCGATATGTCCGTTATGTGAAACATGGCTGAAAACAAATGTTTTCCTTCCCTTAAATGAAGCTTCCCACCTGACTATACTTATGCCCATGTAGCTCAGGCAAATGAACAAGGTTTGGGTGTTGCCTTAATATACACTCACCGGCCACTTTATTAGGCACACCCGTCCAACTGCTCGTTAACGCAAATTTCTAATCAGCCAATCACATGGCAGCAACTCAATGCATTTAGGCATGTAGACATGGTCAAGACGATCTGCTGCAGTTCAAACCGAGCATCAGAATGGGGAAGAAAGGTGATTTAAGTGACTTTGAACGTGGCATGGTTGTTGGTGCCAGACAGGCTGGTCTGAGTATTTCAGAAACTGCTGATCTACTGGGATTTTCACGCACAACCATCTCTAGGGCTTACAGAGAATGGTCCGAAAAAGAGAAAATATCCAGTGAGTGGCAGTTCTGTGGGCGAAAATGCCTTGTTGATGCCACAGGTCAGAGGAGAATGGCCAGACTGGTTCGCAGGTATGCAGAAGAGCATCTCTGAACGCACAACACGTCGAACCTTGAGGCAGATGGGCTACAGCAGCAGAAGACCACACCGGGTGCCACTCCTGTCAGCTAAGAACAGGAAATTGAGGCTACAATTCGCACAGGCTCACCAAAATTGGACAATAGAAGATTGGAAAAACGTTGCCTGGTCTGATGAGTCTCGATTTCTGCTGCGACATTCGGATGGTAGGGTCAGAATTTGGCATCAACAACATGAAAGCATGGATCCATCCTGCCTTGTATCAACGGTTCAGGCTGCTGGTGGTGGTGTAATGGTGTGGGGGATATTTTCTTGGCACACTTTGGGCCCCTTAGTACCAATTGAGCATCGTGTCAACGCCACAGCCTACCTGAGTATTGTTGCTGACCATGTCCATCCCTTTATGACCACAGTGTTCCCATCTTCTGATGGCTACTTCCAGCAGGATAACGCGCCATGTCATAAAGCTCGAATCATCTCAGACTGGTTTCTTGAACATGACAATGAGTTCACTGTACTCAAATGGCCTCCACAGTCACCAGATCTCAATCCAATAGAGCACCTTTGGGATGTGGTGGACCGGGAGATTCGCATCATGGGTGTGCAGCCGACAAATCTGCAGCAACTGCGTGATGCTATCATGTCAATATGGACCAAACTCTCTGAGGAATGTTTCCAGTACCTTGTTGAATCTATGCCACGAAGGATTATGGCAGTTCTGAAGGCAAAAGGGGGTCCAACCCGGTACTAGCAAGGTGTACCTAATAAAGTGGCCAGTGAGTGTATGTCTATTTTCAATCTGACTTCTGGACTTGAATCTAAATTCCAATCTTTTGAGGCTCTTCTTCTGGATCCAGCTCCCTCACCCATGAACAGATTCTGCTCAGTCCAGGTTGTGATACTGTATCGAACTCCTGGCTCTTACTCACCATTTCTTGAAGAATTTGGAAAATTTAACTCAGGTCTTGTTACTCATTCTGATGAGATTCTAATTCTTGGTGGTTTCAATATTCATCTGAATAAGGCTGCGGATCCTTTATGTAAAACCTTTCTGGCACTAGTTGATACTTTTGGGTTCGCTCAGTTTGTTCAAGAGTCGATTCATTGCAGTGTAACACCCTTGATTTGGTTTTATCTAAAGGGATAGCTGTTTCTAATCTGAATGTCTGCTGTGTCAGATAATTTTCTCATCAAATTTGAAGCGTTATTGGCCTGTCCAGTTAATGTCGACACAAATGTAATTGCCAGTCGTCACATTGGTCCCTCCTCTGTAACTGCATTTGGCCAGCCTGACGTCTTGGCTCCTTTCACTGTAGTGACTGACTCTGTTGAAAATTTCACTAGTTACTTAACTGTGGCCCTCTCTAGTCTCCTAGATTCAGTTGCACCTCTTACTACCAGAGCTAAGTGACTAAAGAGCCTTTCACCCAGGTTTAATGATGAGACATGTGCTCTTAAGAGGGCCTGTAGGAGACTGGAACGTAAATGGCGAAAATCAAAACTGGAAGTTTTTGGCCCATCTTGGCATGAGTGTTTACTGAAATACACGCATGCTTTATCTGCTGCAAAAGCAGCGTATCTCTCTCGCTTAATCAATATGAGACTGTAGCTAAACTTACTAAAAAGCAACTGTCTATTAGCTGCTCACCATTCACGGCCCATGAGTGTCTAGACTTTCTCTGCAATATGGTTGATGAGATCATAAACAAAATTAGTTCTTCAACTCCAGCTACTCCTGCAGATCCCGTCTTGCCAAATTCATATCTATACAATGTAGGTGGGGGAAATTGATTCTTAGATGCATCGAGATTCTCTCATAAAAGATTGTCTCAATGCAGAAAACTCAATAATCGGAAATTTAAAGCTCAATTCTTGACTAGGCTGTACTTACAGCTGCCACTGAACCTACTGGATATTGAAACATAACGGATGTAAAACATGTACATTGTGTTTACGTTCTAAGCTGGGCTACTTCTTCAGTTTTGGTGAGGATGGCTGAGCGTGACCAACCGAAGTTGGATACAATCTGACCGGCACCCTCTGGATTAAAAGCCAGCGTATGGAAGCATTTGGGCTTCTATGAAGTCGAAGGGAAAAGGAATCTGGACAAGAGCCACACTGTATGCAAGTTGTGTCTCACTGAAATAAAATATTTTGGGAACACAACAAACATGGGAATTTCCACTCAGAGTTGGAGGAAAGCCAGCTGGTTGTAGTTGCTGCCAACCAGAGAACAAGTGAACAAGTGATATCAAAGCTTCCACCGAACTCCGATAGGGTGAAGTGAATCTCAAAGTCGATTGCAATTTTTTTTGCCAGCGATTTACGCCCGTACTCAGTCATTGAGAACCAGGGCTTTCACGCTATGCTGCACACTTTGGAGCTGAGATACAACATCCCATCTGAACCTTTTTTCACTGACAAGCGATGCCCACACTCTACAACAAAACCAAGACCAACGTCATGGAATCATTAAGGAAAGCAGGTAGGATAGGTTAGGATAGGATAGAATAAGCAGGTAGGACAACATGCAATGTGTGGACATCCATTGCTACAGAATCTTATATCACCGTAACACTTTATTACCGATGACTGGCAGCTCGTGTCTCACGTGCAGGTGATCTAAACTTAGCACAAAAAGTAAGGAAATTTGTGTTTGGGAGATTATTTCTTTGTTGTAACAATGCTTCTTGGCAATAAATCTTATATCAGGCACCTGATTGTCAGCACCTGGGGTACCAGAAGCTCAAAACAAGAGTCAATAGCAACAGCAAAATAAGTTGTTTGGCATTGGCAGAGAAGATTTGGCAAATTTTTCATGGACGCAGCCCACATACTCAGCTCTGCTGCTCATCCCACAAATGCACGTTCCTTACAAATGTGGCACCATTTAAAGGGGAAATTAACAGGCTTTCCAACAGTATAAGATTTATTGCCAAGAAGCATTGTTACAACAAAGAAATAATCTGACAAACACAAATTTCCTTACTTTTTGTACTAAGTATAGTTACTGCACAGCAGAGCACACTTACACCTGAGCATGTAGACCAACTCCCGTTCTTACACAAAAATTTACACATTTCAGCATTCACCAGCTAAGCACATTTGCTATGTTGCACTTCCATGCATTTCCATGATTTCATTGTGGCCTATTATTTGTATTTTCTCCATTATCTATTGTTTTATCACATATTCCACAGAAAGCGTTAGTTTTGTATGAGAGATGGTACAGAATTCTATGTTGTTTTGGTATGAAAACTGTTTTCGATTTTAATGTACAGCAAAAAAAAAAATTTCATGTTGAGGGATTCTGTGCTCATTGCCCATAACAGGAGGATTTTGGTTGAAGTCTATTATTTATTTGTGAATGAGGGCAGCTTTTTATGTTATCAACTGATTGCTGAAGTCTTGCTGAAGCCTGTGTTAATTTACAACAAGGGTGCTGCTACAGGCACATTTTTGTTTCTTTTCTTGTCTGTTCTTGGCAATGTTGGAAAATGTGACCTTTCAGTTGACACACCTTTTCTGTTTGTTGCTGTATTAATAAAAGATAATGGGAAAAAAATCATCTGTTTATTTTAATTATGGAGCTTTACAAATATGCTATGTTTTAAAAGTAGCAAGTAGTCACACAGTGAGAAAAAAATAAATCATGTATAGAAATCAAAAATGTTGCTACATCAAGATGCATCATTAATTGTTTTATAATCGCGCCGTAGCCTTCTGAATCAGAATCGAATCATGAGGTGCCTAGAGATTCCCACCCCTAATACCGTGAGTCACTGATAGTCCCGGTTATTACAGCTTTTGAGACTATCTCTCTTGATACTTTGACTAAGCTCATGCCAGCTTCTAATCCATCTACTTGCCTACTTGACCCTTTACCAGCAAAACTTTTGAAAGACCTCTGGCCTTTCCTGGGACCTACAATGCATTGTTAATTTATCACTTACTACTGGCACTGTACCCAGCAGTTTTAAGATGGCTGTGGTTAAACCTCTACTTAAAAAACAAAACAAAAAAAACACATCTCGAGGCACCCCAGTGGGTCACTTGGTAGAGCGTGTACCACATAAGGCTGAGTCCTTTCCACAGCAGCCTGGGTTTGAATCTGGCCCGGGCCCTTTTTCTTGCATGACATCCCCTCTCTCTCCCCTCTCTTTGCTGTCTCTCGACTATCACTATCCAATAAAGGCAGAAGATGCCAAAAAAAAAAACTCTTTAAGAAAAACAATGCACTTCAATCCAGGGTCTCTTAATAATTATCGACCAGTCTCTAATCTTCCATTCTTTTCTAAAGTACTAGAGAGAGAGAGTTGTGTATCAACAACTTCGACCCATATAGAAAAAAAACTATCTATATGAACCTTTTCAATTGGCTTTCAGTGCCTGTCACTCCACTGAAACTACTCTGACCAGAGTGGTGAATGATCTTGTACTAGCTATGGACTCTGATTCCACTTCTGTGCTTCTACTGCTGGACCTCAGTGCAGCCTTTGACACCATTGATCTTTGTATACTTTTAGACAGATTAAATTGTAATTTTGGCATCTCTGGCTTAGGTCTCTTGGCCTAAGTCCTACTTCTCTGGAAGAACACATTGTGTCTGCTATAATAATATGGCATACCTCAGGGCTCAGTTCTTGACCCTCTACTTTTCTCTCTTTATATTTCACCTCTTGGCCAAATTCTACATGGTCATGGAATAAATTTCCATTGCTATGCTGATGATACTCATCTGTATGTGCATATGAGGGTTGATGATCATACTCAAATGATTAATTTAGAGGCCTGATTGACTGCTGTGAAAATTGGATGTGACTAAATTTTCTCCTTTTAAATTCGGCGAAAACTGAGATGCTGGTCATTGGCCCTGATAAACAGACACCGATTTGATAAAGTAACAATAACAATCGACAACTCTGTGATTTCTCAAAGTATGGCAGCCAAAAATCTTGGCGTTACGTTTTATCCCAGCCTTTCCTTTGATGAGCACATTAAAGAAATCCCCAAGAATGCCTTTTTCACTTACGTAACATAGCTAAAATTCAGTCTTTCCTGTCCATGGCTGACACAGAGACTCTTAATACATGCATTTGTTTCGTCCAGACTTGGATTATTGTAATGTTCTGTTTTCAGGTCTGCCACATTCTAGTACTAAAAGTCTTCAGATGGTTCAGAATGCTGCAGCTAGAATCCTAACTAAAACTAGAAAGTTTTACCATATTATACCAATTCTTGCCTCTCATCATTGGCTTCCTATCCATGTTAGATCAGAAAACAAGGTGCTTCTGCTGACTTATAAAATCCTAAATGGGCTTGCCCCATCTTACCTGTCTGATCTCATTAAACCGTACATTCCGTCTTGAGCACTTCACTCTCAAAATACAGGGCTCCTCTGTGTACCCTAAGTTAAAAAGAAGTCCGCTGGTGGCAGGGCCTTTTCCTATCAGGCCCCACTCTTGTGGAATAACCTGCCTACTGCCGTCAGTCCTTTAAATCCAAACTTAAAACTCATCTTTTTGCCTTAGCCTACAATTAGTCACCTTTAGGGTGCTTCATATCCTGTACTACATGGCGGGTCAGTTTCTGTCTCAATGGATGTACCAGGCACTGTTCTGTCGACGAGATTATAGCATGTAGATTATTGACTATTGCAAACTGTTCTCTTCTCTCACATGTCTTTTCTCTGTCTTTCTGAATGATGTCTTCTCCTTTCTTTTCTTCTGTGTGTGTGAATGGTATAATGCGAGTCTCACTTGTATGCACGTGCAGTCTTTCCTCCCCCTGGGTCTCCATGGTGATGTTTGTCACCACCTGGACACTGCTTGGCATCCCTCTCATCATATTTTCTTTTTATATATCTTATAAATCCATATAATTTTGTGATCCTGTTTCAATGTTATAGCCTGGTGATGCTGACCGGGTGGCTCGGGTCCTGGGCTGTCCCGGTGGGGTCTGGACACTGCTTGGCGTCCTCCTCATCATATTTTTCATATATTTTATAATTCCATTATAATTCTGTTATCCTCTTTCAATGTTGTATTGTGTAAATTGTGTACACACAACATCCATTGCACGTTGTCTGTCTTGGGAGAGAGATCCCTCCTCTATTGCTCTCCCTGAGGTTTCTTCCGATTTTTTTTTTCTCCCTGTTATTTTAGGGAGTTTTTCCTTATCCAATGTGAAGGTCTAAGGACAGGATGAGGCTAATTTGTGATATTGGGCTATACAAATAAAATTGACTTTAAAAACTAGACCTGGTCTGAATCAAACAACCAATCAGGGTTAGCTAGCACGTAACAAGCGAATCACAGTGACTCTGTACAAACAATGTTCACCCAGGTTCTGTCTTGGTTCAACACAGCGACACACACACAGAAATTTACAATTTTACAATTTCAGTTGTGTCAAGAGCTATGACAACTTGAGCTAAATCTCCAATAACTCCTTTACCTACAACGGCGTACAGTACAAAGCAAGCCAAAAGAACTAAGACCATGGAGGAGAAGAGAAGGAGAGACAATGAAAGTGCTAAATAAAAAGAGAGATCAGGCATGGGTCAACATCGAAGAGGTATTTTTGAGATGGCGAGAGCTGTAGTAGTGTAAGGGTGTGAAGGACGATGCAGAGTGATACGAAACAGCAGAGAGATAAGCAGAAGATTTTGCATTGCAATGTTCATGTTGCCTACTGCAGTTTTAATTCAGGATAGAGGATCTGGTCATCTGGGTGTAGCCAGCATTCAAAGCAAGCAAATAGTGATGAATAAGTTGCTGAACTCCAATATCTGTTTGGTTTCAGGGCATTCAGGCGTATCTGCAAACATGATGAAGAAAAAGAATTCACACAAGTAAGTTTAATCTCCTTGGATCTGATATTAACTGACCGTGGTGCATTCTGGTTAATAAATGTGCCAAGACTGGCACAGAATGTTCTCTTGCTGAAGAGTCTCTCTCTCTCTCTCTCTCTCTCTCTCTCTCTCTCTCTCTCTCTCTCTCTCTCTCTCTCTCTCTCTCTCTCTCTCTCTCTCTCTCTCTTGCTCTCCATCCATCCATCCCTTTCTTCTTCACCCTCTACAGGAAACAGAGGACCACAGTGGGTCCCAGTAAGACTTTGGCTCAGCCTAGAAGGAATATCGTTGGCTGCAGGATTCAGCACATCTGGAAGGAAGGCAGTAAGTACAACCTGTTATCTATCAACCATCTGCTCACTTGTAAATTCGTATGTATGTCAGTATTTATCCATACTCTAATTACTAATATTTTATGAATTACTGCTGCCAAAATACCAAGTTTTAACTCAGTATCACAAAATATATGATAATTATAAAATATATTGGTACAACTTGATGCCTCTTGTGCTCATAATACTTTGTTTACTATAATGGTATCCTGCATTCCTGTGGTGTAGAGGTGTCATGAGTGGTCAACAATGGGTTTTAATGGGAATAAAGTTATCAATCTAACTTCTTGGAATGTAAGAGTAAACCTCTTACATTCCAACAACCCAGCCAAAATAGCCAAATTATTTTCTCATCTGCAACACCTACATGCTGATTATGTTCCTGCAAGAGACACATATTAAACACACAGATGCCCTGAAATTGAGATGCAGTTGGATAGGACAAACCTGTCAGTCAACTTTTTCAGCTTCAGTTTTTTCAGCTTTTTTTAATTAAAAAGAATATTCCTTTTCAACATTTCCACCATAACTGATCCAAACGGTCGCTTTATAATTGTGACTGGAACTATTTTGACTCGTCATGTCACCTTGTATGTATGCACCAAATTTTGATAACCCAGGTTTCTTTCGGGGTGTTTGCAATCTTATTCCTAATTTATCAGCAACCAACTTGATTGCACATGGCAATTTCTACTGCATTTTAGATACATTTATGGGTAGGTCTTCCTCACGCCCGGTCAATCCTTTTGACTCCGTTGTGCTGAATAATTTGATGAAAATCGCTGAACCTTGTTGATATATAAAAAGAAAAGAAGAAGAAAGCCACTATATTTTGTCATTGTATTCTTACGAATTGTGTTGTTACAATGGATTTGTCTTCTGCATTTAACCCATCCAATTGTATAGGACTAGTGGGCAGCTGCAGCGCCCGGGGACCAACTCCGGTTATTTTTTTCCATTGCCTTGGTCAGGGGCACATTAACCCTATTAACCCTAACATGCATGTCTTTTTGATGGTGGGAGGAAACCGTAACACCCAGAGGAAACCAACGCAAGCACGGGGAGAACATGCAAACTCCACACTGAAAGGACCTGGGACGGCCTGGGGTTCGAACCCAGGACATTCTTGCTGTGAGGCAACAGTGCTAACCACTGGGCCACCGTGCCGCCCCAATAACATCAGTTATCTCTTCATCAAAATATCATAATATCTTAATCTCAGATCAGAGTCCTGTTACTATATTGATGTTCAAGAAGACACATGGCAATTGGCAGTTTAATCCAAACTTGCTTAATGATGAAATATTCTCTGAAAAATGCTCATCTTAATTACGGAGTATGTGGCTTTTAATGACAGTATGTTCCGGATTCAACTTTGTCAGTAGCCTTTAAAGGAGTAATGAGAGTATTTTTAATATCATATGAAGCTACACAAAAAAGGCAAAGGAGAAATAGGTTATCAGAAATACTAGATCAGCAGCTTGCTTTGCTTGAAAAGCAGTATAGGGGGCACTATCTTCATCTGCACTTAAGGGTATCAAAACTAAAACATGAATATAACAGCATTCTTTTTAAAGAGCAGGGTAACCAAATTGACAGATTTGCTTTGCTTCAAAATACTTTATAAATGTGGGAGATGTATTGCTGTTTACATGTTAAAATGTGTTGAATCATGTATAGAACTGATTTGCGGAGTTAGACCGTTTTTGGGTATTTTTCCCGTTTTCCTTTCTTGATTTTTTTTGGCCGGCTTCCTTGATGATGTCGCCGTCTTCCTTTCGGTGCCACGCCCCCAGAGTCTGAAACCAGTGGACGCTCCAGATTTTTACATGTTTTTGAAGCTTTGTTTTATATACTTCGCAACATTTTTAATCATACAGAATTGGCTGGGTGGTTACTGATTTGTTTTCCTGGGGTATGGGTATCCCAAAACACAGATTTGAGCTCAGTTACCCGCCACTTTAAGCACGTTGGCACTTCTGAAAGTGAGGCACAAACAGTTTGAATTGGGATAGCTGTCGTGTGAGCTCACGACAGCTGAGAGATGCACAAGCCAGTAGGGCTATTCATAAGATTAAACCTCCTCTAAGCTCTATAGTTACAGACCCTGTTAAAATAAATGACTGCTTCAGGAAATGTTATGAGGAATTATTCACCTCCCAAATTCTTACAAAAGAAGCAAGTATCCTTCTATTTTTGCACTCTGACACTTCCTAAAGTAGACTTGAAAGCACAAAATGAGCTTAACACAGAAATATCACTACAGGAGGTCCTCACAGTTATAAAAGAATACCCAAATGGTAAGGCAGCTGGCTCTGATGACCTTGGTATAGAGTTTTACAAGACATGCAGTTGATATGGCCTCTCTGTTGTTGAGAATGTTTAGAGTCAGTTAAAAAAAAAATTACCAGTCATTGTACACCGCAAATATTTCCTTAATTTTGAAAAAAAGATAAAGACGAAACTGACCTGTCATGTCGACCCATAGCCCTTCTTGGTTGGTGTTCACTAAAATCTTGGCCAATAGATTGAATAAGTATATATCAACCATAATACACCAAGATCGTGTGGGTTTTATTCCCAGAAGATTTTCCTTTTTGTTGTTTGTAGACTACTGAACATAGTTTACAGTAAGCAGAAGGAGTCAAAACCTGCAGTCCTTGCACTTGATCCACACAAGGTGTTTGATCAAGTGGAGTGGCAGTACATGCTGTTAACCATAGAAGAATTTGGCCTGGGCAAGATTTTTTAGCTCATGGGTAGAGATGTTCTATGCCTATCCAATTGCATCAGTCCTTACCAACTCTGAGAGATCTCCCTTTTAGCCTACATCGTGGTTTTCAGTTAAGGTTGCCCTCTGCTGTTTGCCATATGCATAGAACCCCTAGCTATCAACATCAGAAATAATCCAAAAATTATCCCTATATATATCTTGGAAAATTGATCATCACTTAGCCCTGTATGCAGATGACATAATTTTGTTTCTCTCACAGTCTGAGGTATGTGTTCCACCACTACTGGACCTCATTAAAAAGTTTGGAACGTTATCAGGTTATACCATAAATTGGCTGAAGTGTGAATTTATGCCTCTGAGGCTCTAGATCCTGAGTTTCTCAGCAATTTTCCAGTTAGAGTTACTGGTCACGTAAAGTACCAAACAATCAGACCTTTATAAATTGATCTATGGAGTTATGATTGATAAACTTAGGAGTGATATTGAATATTGGCGAACACTCTCCCTGTCAATGATTGGCCAAATTAATGCCATAAAAATGGTGACTTTGTCTAAGTTTTTGTATTTATTTCAAAACGTGCCCATTTTTCTGCCTAAATCCTTTTTTAAACCACTGGATTCAATTATTGGGGGTACAAAACACATCCTGTTGGTAAAAAACATCTTTGCAAACCTAAAGACTTAGGAGGGCTGGCTCAACCTGTGTTCCAACAGCCAATGCCTGAGCCCTTTTCCTGGCAGGACGCATACCCTGAAGAGCTTAAAGACACAACCCCATCATGGTGGGCTATAGAGCAGGACATTAGTGGCACTTCTCTTCCAGCGTTACTCCATGGAGCAAAAAAAACCTCCTGGATCTAAAGGGATTGGTTTTATTGTCAAAATCTCATTAAAGGTAGCATATCAAATAAAAAAAAAATGTTCCAGTTACCAGACACTTCCATTTTAGTCCTCATTTGTTATAATCATACTTTTCTTCCCTCACAACTAGATGCTGTGTTTTAACCTGGAAAAGGAAAGGTCTTGTTACTATTAATGACCTGTACATTGATAATGTATTCCCTTGATTTGCTCAGCTTAAAGCAAAATTTAAATCGCATTCATCGTATTTTTTCAGGTACCTACAAATCAGGAACTATGTCAGAGGAACTATTTCAAAAATTTTAATCTTAAAATTCTCCTGATGAATCTCAGTCCCTACTGACAACCAAACCTGATACCAAAAAGCTGGTCTCTGTTTGTAAATGTATATGCAAGTCTGACTGCTCCATCCACACAGCACCTGAAGATGTCCTGGGAGTGAAATAAGAGTAAAAATTTCAGAAGGCGCATGGGCTAAATGCCTTCACAGCATACAGTCTTGCTCAATTAACTCGAGACATCAGTTAATTCAGTACAAGGTCATATATAGACTCCATTATTCACGTGTTCAATTACATTCATACTATCCGTCCTCATCACCACTTTGAATTAAATGCAAACAATCTGATGGAAAGCTGGCTCATATGTTTTGGCTCTGCACCAGACTGCAAGTTTTGGTCAGAAGTTTTTTTTTTATTTATTGCCGCTCAGATGTTAATGGACATGATCTCCCTCCTAATCCGAAAACGGCCATTCTAGGCTGCTCACAACAGCTACAAAGTCATTGGAAAACTTGGTCGATCCAGTATGGAATGAGCATTGCAACGAAAATCATTCTTAAGGTCTGGAACAAAGAGATATCCTCCTTTTTTTTAAACCTGGCTCACAGAGTTCTCTAGTACTTTATATATGGAGAAAAGGCAATGAAGAGCTGGAGTTGGTCCCGGGGCGCTGCAGCTGCCCACTGCTCCTATACAATAAGATGGGTTAAATGCAGAAGACAAATTTCATTGTAATTTCTTTGTACAATGACAAAATAAAGTGGCTTGCTTTCTTTTTTTTAAATCCGATATGAGATGTTAGGGAAAGCAAGTAGGGTTAAACAGATATGGCAACCCTTCGCAGCACTTGTATTTTCTGTTAAACATTTGTCTTTATATTCACAGTTTGGTTAAAATGGATGCCCTACTTAATGTTATCTGGCACTCGGATAAAACTGATACTATCATATGACTGGAATTACTAACCTTTTCAATTATAAATTACTCTGTAACACTTTTCAGACATGGGCATTGAAAACTTTGTTATACACTGAAGTAGATTTAAGCAAACTTTTAAAGAAAAAAACTCCTGGTAAAAATACAGTTAAGTAGATATTCATGATCTAAACCGATTCTTGCAAATGATTGAAAATTAAGCACTCATACAGCTAAGATATCCATCTCTGAAAGTCAGTTTTAATCAGAATGTCCTCGTCATGGAGGATTCCATGTAAATTGTGTGAAGGTGTCAGAGAAATCCCTCGGATGTTTTGTGTAAACGCTCTGACGTCACGTCGGCTCAGCACACGGCCAGTAAGACTGGGAGCACTGGGGTGGCAGCTCATTACATCAAGTGTTTGTTAAAGGACACTGCTGGTCTGATTCATACTGGCTGCCTTCCCAGTCACTTTCCACCATCTGGTCTGTGGAATTTGATTTGGGCTTTACATGTTTTGTCTCTTCTGTATTGAAGAATGACACTGGTGGCGTTTCTCAGCAGAGTCTGTGACGGCACGCATCGCTCCTCCAGCAGACTGCCTGGCGCCCCCTAGTGGCATTACAATAGATATGACGAAACACTACTGTATCACTAATGGGCAAACAGGACTCACACTTTTATTAGACGCTCTCAACATTACAAGCTACCAACCCATGCATATATTTATCTTACATTTACTATCCCTTTAAAGGTCTTGATTTTACCCTGTAGGATAAGCTTATCAAACATTTCAGCAGTAAATGAGGTTGTATAAAGAACACTGGGGCTGTTTAAAAACACTAACGTCTCTCTTTCCCAGACGACTCCTGTTCCCAGCAGATTGTGATAAACAGAGTTATGCTGACCAGAACATGCATAGATTTTGATTTACAAGGTGCATTTATGCGTTATTGTAAATCAAACAAAATCTTCATATTCTGTCATGACTTTGTAAGTCTTAACTTTAAGGGCTGGATGTTTGAAAAGCTTGATTATCTTTTTGGAGCCTTTGTGTGCTTCTAACCATACATCTTGGCTCACTGCTGCCCCCTAGGTAAGTCCTCCCAGTGGAAGGGGACGGTCCTAGATCAGGTGCCTGTAAACCCCTCCCTTTACTTGATTAAATACGACGGCTTTGACTGCATCTATGGCCTGGAGCTCTACAGCGACGAAAGGGTGGTTGGGCTCGAGGTCCTGCCTGACAGAGTGGGTAAGGATACCTACTGAAA
The DNA here is from genome assembly GCF_029633865.1 of Lampris incognitus. Classification (NCBI taxonomy): domain Eukaryota; kingdom Metazoa; phylum Chordata; class Actinopteri; order Lampriformes; family Lampridae; genus Lampris; species Lampris incognitus. Next base: position 92,624,092 of record NC_079211.1, on the reverse strand, counting down.
CCTCACTGTTGTATATCACAGAATATTATGGGAAATTATATCCCGGGTGAAACATGACAAAGACGAAGTGACCAAACTACGATGGCTACTTTATTATAAGCCAGGTCAAACATACACGTACACTTGAGCAGCTCCTTTTATGAAACACTGCCCCCTAAAACGCCTTAGCACCCCGTCAGGAGATAACAATTAACTTACATTTCTTTATACACCACCGCTCCTCCCCTGTAGATTGAAAGTTAAAACCATTTTTATGTTCCCTTCAATTGAACGTTTCTCAAAAACAACAAAACATCCAAATGAACTCACATGAGTTCTGACACACACAAGGTTTTCACTCTAAGTGTGCAAATAGTATTTGCATGTCCATGATATGAGACCTCGATCCATAATCTCTTTCTGTCGGTCCACTATTAAGTCCAACTGTTGAGGAGGGTGCACATTTCTCTTTGGTTGCTCCGTGCATCTTGAACTTGAAGGGTTTTCCAGAGCTCTGTCAGCCTCCTCTGAGCTCTGAGGGTCCTCTGGTGTCTGCTCACAGACAATAGTGTCAATGTCCCTCACATCATCTCCTGGATCAGTATGGTAATCCCAGGCCCCTTCAGTGTTCGTTACAGTCTGTTCTGGAGCCACGCTCTTTCTCTTTGCATCTAGAATCTGATTTACATGTCTTTTTACACATGTACCATTCACATTCACCAAGTATGTTACAGGACCCAAATCATCAGTAATCACACCATCCGACCACTTCTCCCCTCCCCTGTAGTTTTTTTTTTACAGACACTGCCTGACCCACAGAGAAAGAGAAATGTCTTTTTTCCTTTCTTTTTTTTTTTCTCCCTTTTTCTCCCCAATTATATCTGGCCAATTACCCCACTCTTCCAAGCTGTCCCGGTCATTACTCCACTCCCTCTGCTGATCCAGGGAGGGTTGCAGACTAACTACCACGTCTCCTCCGATACATGTGGAGTCGCCAGCCACTTCTTTTCACCGGACAGTGAGGAGTTTCACCAGGGGGACGTAACGCGTGTGAGGATTACGCCACCCCCCCCCCCAGTTCCCCCTCCCCCCTGAACAGGTACCCTGACTGACCAGAGGAGGCGCTAGTGCAGCGACCAGGACACATACCCACATCCGGTTTCCCACCCACAGACACGGCCAATTTTGTCAGTAGGGGCGCCCAGCCAAGACCGAGGTAACACAGGGATTCGATCCGACGTTCCCCATGTTGGTAGGCAACGGAATAGACCACTACGCTACCCGGACGCCCTTTTCCCTCTTTCTTTCTGACTGGTTTGGCAAACTCCCTGTTTGGAAAGACTGAGATACCTCTGGTTTTACTAGACAGTTTTCAAAAACAGCTCTGCTGGTGTTTTCTTGGTAGTTATGTGGGGCATGTTTTGATAACTAAACAAGAAATTGGCAATACAATGCTGCAATGACATGCTACCAACCGCGCTATTCTTTGCTAGAGAACTAATATTGAACTAATATTTCAGCCAACCCATTTGAGGCTGGGTGATAGTGTTTTAATGTGTTTAACTGCATTCCATTTAAGGAATGACTCAAATTTACCTGAAGTAAATTGAGGTACATTATTCTTCACTACCTCTTTAGGCAGTCCGTACCATGCAAATAGGTTTCTCAAAACTTCAATAGTTTTGCTGGCTGTGGTGGTCTGCATATGAATTACACCAGGCCAGTTGGCATATACATCCATAGCAACCAGCAACATCTGCTTATTATCCTCTGCAAAATCAAGGTTTATGTTCTCCCATGGACCTGTAAGCCTATTTCTAAGTATTCTAAGTATGCACAGGCGCTGTGGCAGGCATGCTACACCGCTGCACAGGCGCTGTGGCAGGCATGCTACACCGCTGCTTACATATATCACACAGATTCACCTCACTTTCAATATCCTCATCAAGTGTAGGCCACCAAATGAGGCTTCTGGAGAGAAACTTCCTTTTCACCATACCCCAGTGGCTGTCATGCAACTCTGACAATAACCTGCTTTGTAGCTTTTCTAGAATGATCACCCTGAAACCCCAGAGGACACAGTCATATTCTATTGTGAGTTCAAACCTTCATTTCACATATGGTTGTAGAACCTGCTCTGGTACATACTTTGGTCATCCTGACAAAACATACTGTTTCACTTTTGCCAGCCGGGGATCTCTCTGCGCTTCATGTTTTATATCTTTTGTACTGATGGGCAGACTGTCCAAGTAAGACACCCTGAACACTGATTTTGGTTTTGGAAATCTGTCATCTGGTATTGGGGGTCTGGATAATGCATTAGCATTTCGGTGCTGCTCAGATGGTTTGTACTGAATCTCATAGGTATGTGCAGCTAAAAGAAAAAGCATCCTACCTGCAGCTAAGGGAGGTACTCCTGTTTTTGGACCTAAGCTCTTCAGTAGTGGTTTGTGGTCTGTTACCAGATTACATTTACAGCCAAACAAATACTCGTGAAATTTCATCACTCAAAAAACCAAGCCTAATGCTTCCTTCTGTATCTGAGAGTAGTTTTTCTCAGCTTTCGTAAGCATCCTAGAAGCGAAAGCTATGGGTTTTTCCACTGCCATCAGGCATCTTGTGCAAGATCATTGCACCTACCCCTACTGGTGAAGTGTCACACGCCAGTATGAGTGGTAGATCTGGGTTGTACAAGAACTCTGTTTGAGAGGAGCTGTTTTTTAGCTTCCTCAAATGATTTCTGGCTTGACACGGACCACTCCCATTTGGCATCTTTCTGCAGTAACCCTGTCATAGGTGCTGTCAGGGTAGAAAGGTTAGGTATGAACTTTCCATAGTAACTCAATAGTGAGAGAAAAGACTTGAGTTCAGTGGTAGTAGTTGGAACTGCTGCTTTAACAACAGCTTCACGTTTCTCTTGCATTGGGTGGGTGAATTCCCTCTGCATCAGTGACCCAAGCATGACACACTGCTGGAAGAAGGCACGTTTTTTGTTTTGTTTTGTTTTTTTGTTAACCCTTAAGGTTGTGGTTTTTCAGTCTTTTTAGCACTTCTTCTAGGTTTTTCATGTGTGTTTTTGTGTCCTGTCCTGTGATCAAAATGTCATCCAAATAGCAAATTACACCATCTATGCCCCAGAGAACTTGATACATTAGCTTTTGGAAATATTGCAGGTGCGCTTGCCACACTGTAGGGAAGTCTATTTACTTGATACAACCCCTTATGTGTGTTTATGGTCAAGTATTGTTTGGAACTCTCCTTTAACTCTTCTTGTTGATAGGCTTGTGACAGATCAAGCTTGGTGAATTTCTCACCACTTGCTAGGTTTGTGAACAGATCCTGTGATTTTGGTATGGGGTATTGATCTACCTCAAGCCATGGGTTGATGGATACTTTATCGTCTCCACATATCTTCACTGTCTGATCCACCTTAGGGATTCACCGTAATTAACAGGTGTAATAACCCCATCAGCCTCCATTTTTCTTAGCTGGGCTTCTATTGCCTCCTAAGGGCACAAAGCACAGAGTGTGGTTTGCAAAACTTAGGCATAGCGCCTGGTACTACATGGAGTTTGGCTTTGATCCCTGTCACCTTCCCTAAACACCTCTGGGTATCTATCACAATAATCTTCCACACTCTCAGGTGCTACTCTGTTTACAGAAGACCAATCCAGTTTTAACTTCTTTATCCAGTCTCTTCCCAGCAAGACTGGACCATTACCTTTGACCACAAGCAAGTTAAGTGTGCGACTGTACCCATTGCACTTCATTTTTACAGAAATTCTCCCTATGAGTCTGAGTGTTTACTGTAGGTTCTCCACAACACAATGTGTAGGCATTAGCTTTACCTTAAACCCACATTTGTACAGCTCTTCACAGACACTGCTGCGCTTGTGTCTACTTCCATTTTTCCATTTTTAGCCATTTCTCATTTAGCCTTACATACACATAGTAGGGTTTCTCGATTTCTGCATCACTTTCAGAACAAGTGTCCTTACTTAGGGATACTTGGAGTCATACAAATATGTGGGGTCAGCTGTCCAAAGTGACAGGGAGTGCAGAAGAGAGGTGAAGAAGAGACTGCAGCCAGGGTGGAGTGGGTGGAGAAGAGTGTCAGGAGTGATTTGTGACAGAAGGGGACCAGCAAGAGTTAAAGGGAAGGTTTATAAGATGGTTCTGAGACCAGCTATGTTATATGGTTTGGAGACAGTGGCACTGATGAAAAGACAGGAAGTGGAGCTGGAGGTGGCAGAGTTGAAGATGCCAAGATTTTTGTTGGGTGTGATGAAGACGGACAGGATTAGCAACGAGTATATTAGAGGGACAGATCAGGTTGGACGGTTTGGAGACAAATCAAGAGAGGCAAGATTGAGATGGCTTGGACATATGTGGAGGAGAGATGCTGGGCATATTCGGAGAAGGATGCTGAATATGGAGCTGCCAGGGAAGAGGTAAAGAGGAAGGCCAAAGATGAGGTTTATGGATGTGGTGAGGGAGGACATGCAGCTGGCTGGCATGAGGACAGGAAGGACAGGAAGATGCAGAGGACAGGAAGAGATAGAAATTGATGATCCGCCGTGGTGACTCCTAATGGGAGCAGCTGAAAGTAGTAGTTGTAGTAGTAGTTTCAGAACAAGTGTCCTCACCTTCAGTCTATAGAAAACAGTTCAACCCCTCTGACGTTACCTGCCCTGTACTCAATGACAAAGTCCAGTGCTAGTGGAGTCTTTGCTGTCCCTGCCTTCTGTCGCTCCAGCTTAACTGGCTGGGTGGCAGACTCCATCTGTGGTGAGGGGATGTCCTCAGGCGGACCGTTGGGAAAACTGGCCTCTACCACCGTCGTTTCCCGCACTTTACTCCGGTTGCTATCATCTGCCTGGGCTGTGGCATGCAGGTGCTTGGTCCAGTTGGTCTGCTTATCTTTTCTCCCTTCAGGTTGGACACAGCAGGCCTTGGCAATGTGTCCTTTCCTCTTAAATGTCAGGCATTCCACCTCCTTAACACGGCAGTCGTCTGGCATGTGTCCTTTGCCAGTACATCTGTTACAGGACTTACCGTTTACCTCCTTTTTTGGCATGGCCGCCTTTGAAATGGCGTTGAAAGACTCGTGTGACAACTGCTGTACATTAGGGCTGTCAAAATTGGCCAAAAGGGACGTTCAATTATTCCTTCTAAAAAAACACATAGGTTCGAACCCATTCGAATATATTTTTGTGCATCATGTCCATAAGTGGGCAAACCAATACAGCGAGAGACATAACTACGTGTATAGGTATTTTTATTTCAATGTAAACTTGTCTTTTAAAAGCTCTACATACCTACACACTACAAAATAAACAAATGAAATAATGTCCTATACCGTAAAACTTAATTTTCTCTCTCTGTCTCTCTGTCTCTCTGTCTCTCTGTCTGTCTGTCTGTCTGTCTCTCTCTCTCTCTCTCTCTCTCTCTCTCTCTCTCTCTCTCTCTCTCTCTCTCTCTCTCTCTCTCTCTCTCTCTCTCTCTCTCTCTCTCTCGGTTGGAGCTAGAGTGAGAAATGAGAACGTGCTGTCTCTCGGTGCAAGATGAATGATTCGTAATTGATGTGTTATTCGATAGCCTAGTTTCTATACAGGTTAGGTAGTATTCATACTGGGTTAAATAAACAGTTTGATAGTATTTTTCGAGCTTTGCTGAGCAAGAGTTTTGTGAGAAAGGAATTAAAGGTCCCGACTCCTGTCCCAAATATAGGCCAGTTGTATCCAGTGATCGAAGTAAATAAAAGTACGGGTTATTCAGCATCCGGGTTGTGTAGCGGTCTATTCTATTGCCTACCAACTCGGGGATCGCCGGTTCAAATCCCCATGTTACCTCCGGCTTGGTCGGGCATCTCTACAGACACAATTGGCTGTGTCTGTGGGTGGGAAGCCGGATGTGGATATGTGTCCTGATTGCTGCACTAGTGCCTCCTCTAGTCGGTCGCGGTGCCTGTTCGGGAGGAGGGGGAACTGGGGGAAATAGCGTGATCCTCCCACGCGCTACGTCCCCCTGGCGAAACTCCCTCACTGTCAGGTGAAAAGAAGCGGCTGGCGACTTCACATGTATCGGAGGAGGCATGTGGTAGTCTGCAGCCCTCCCTGGATCGGCAGAAGGGGTGGCGCAGCGACCGGGATGGCTCAGAAGTGTGGGGTAATTGGCCGAATACAATTGGGGAGAAAAATATACAAAAAAAGGAAAAATACTTACATTGTTGACGCTAGAACTCCCAAAACGCTTTAGATTGTTCGGAGTGAAAATCACTGTCTACGGCCAGAGTTGGGTTGTGAACTCTCTGCCATCTTTACCACATGGGTGTTGTTGAATTATTCACTCGTTTTTGCTTGACCTAAATTTCATTTTCAACCAATGAAAGTGACTCCTGTCCGTCATGCAGCGTATTCAGTGCAGCGGCTAAGGCTCTTGCGAGAATTCACAAGGTAGACGGCCGTAGTAGTGCAGCTTTTTTTTTTCAAAAACGAATATTCTCGCAATCGAATGTCTGTTTTGTTTGTTTTGCTTTGTTTTTTAACAATTCAGTTATATATTCAAATTTGGAATATTCATTGACTACTGTACATGCTGTTTTGTCACTTCGTGTGCAAGTCCCATCTCATAAGCTCCTGCCAGCGTCAAATCTTTAGTGTGGGCTGCATTTAGCATTTGGTCGCGGAGTTCTGCACTTTTTGGATTATATAAATAAATAAATATGGAATAATGTCCAATCTGGCCTGGGAACGCCTTGGGATCCCCCAGGAGGAGCTGGAAGGCATTGCTAGGGGGAAGGACGTCGAGAGTGCCCACTTAGCTTGCTGCCACCGCAACCCGACCCCGGAGAAACAGCTGATGATGAATGAATGAATGAATGAATGAATGAATAAATAATGTAAATGTAGTACATGGCTAGCTTCTTCAAACTAGCCATGTACTCACTTATGGACTCGTTGTCTCTCTGGTTTCTGGAGTTAAACTCATATCTTTCAGCAATGAAGTTTGTGCACGCAGCAAGTCGAATAACTACGACAACTTTTTCTCTGACAGCTTCAATGGTGCACATAAGTCCGTCAGCAGGGTGTGGTTCTTTATGCCCACGACAGTCAGGAACACTGCTTTTGACCTTTCTTTTTAAAAAAAAAAAAGAAATTCTGATTTTTACCTTTTTCTCCCAATTTAGTGGCCAATTGATCCCTATTTTAGTTCAAACACCCACCCTCATACTGCATGCATTCGCCAATAGCATCTCTCTGGCCGGCAGTCTCGAAAGAGACACCTTGCCTCTTTCATGATGAGGCTAATCCAGGCCGAACCACTGCTTTTTCCGACACACACAGAGACGCATCCATGTGACGAACACAATCTGACTCTGCCCCCCTTCCGAAGACAGCGTTGCCAATTATTGCTGCTTCATTGAGTCCGGCCATAGTCAGATCTGACGAGACCAGGGCACGAACCCCGGTCCCCAGTTGGCAACTGCATCGACACAAAGCCAATGCTTAGACCGCTAAACCACCGCGGACTCTGCTTTTGACCTTTCATCACAATGAGTCAGCCCGTTTGCTACGAAGAACTGGTCTAACCTTTCCAAATAGTCTTCAAATCCTTCATTTTCATTGAAGTTAAAATCTTCACTTTTCCCGAATGCCGCTGCCATCTTCACTGTTTCTCTCATCTCGACTGAGTTTTTACTTGCAAAAACTCTATTCAACCTGAGGAAATCCCATCCTCATCGTCAAAAGTCTGTTGTATATCACAGAGTTTTGTTGGAAATGATATCTCAGATGAAACATGACAAAGAGAAGGAAGTTATCAAACTACGATGGCTACTTTACTAAATGGCAGGTCAAACATACATGTGCACTTAAGCAGCTCCTTTTATAAAACACTTCGCCCCCCAGAGCACCTTGGCGCCCTTCAGGAGATAACAGTTAACTTACATTTCTTCATACACCACACTTACCTTCTCAAGGTCAAGGGTTATTTTCCAGTGAAAATGTGGGGATTCATAGGAGCTCGGAGCTTTTAGTTTGTAAGGTTAGATGAAATGCACACTGAAATTTGAGGTTCTGCCTGACAGAAATTCTGCTGCTTAACTATTCAGATAAGGAGGAGCGGGTAAGGTTTACTAAGAACTGAGAGCTTTAAAAGTGAAGGTTTACATGGACTAAGTGTCTTCAGGGGTTAGGGATTTATCAGGAGTAAAATAAAGACTGATTGAGGGATTTTTTTAACTTTTCGATCCTAGGGTTTAAAGGGTTTAAGATGTGAAGTAGAAAAGGGTTGGTGATATATGTATATGTATGTTGCACATGTTAAGTGCAGCCAGTTAGTAAAACTACAACCTTATTTTAGATTTTATGTATTTTCTATGACTAGCATGCTTAAAGGTCCATTCTATGATAGCAAGTGCTGCCACAGCTATTCTGCGTACTGCAACAACACGAACACTCCTGACAGCAAGAAACATTGTCTATATTTCGCCATCAGGTTAACAGCATTGTGTATTTGTTTGAGAAATAGAGACAACTGCAGGAAGTGAAAGTGGTGTGGCATTGGCTGATTTTCTCATTTGCAAGGAATAAATTAAACAATGTTTACAATGTCTCACCATAACGGGAGAAGTGGGGCGGAGTGCCAATATGTGCGTTAGTTGTTGACAGTACCTTTAAAACGGAAGATAATTTAACAGTCCAAATCTTGCAGACTTAAGTAGTATGTGATGTGGATGGTTCGTGTCTGGTAGGACTTTGCCAGGAAAAATGACAGGGTGCGTAGTGTTTTCTATCTTCATCATAGCAGCCAGATGAGGAAGAAGAAAGCAGGTAGTGTTGAGTTCGAAGAAGTGAAATTGTTGTGTCTAACCAGCAGATATGACAGAACAAGCTGGTAGAACACCTTTACTTAAGTAAAACTCAAGATCAACCAGGTTGTTCTTTGTTTCTGATACAACAGCACTGCTGACTCTAACATTAATTTTGAATGGAGCTCAAACAACAACACTCACCTTACAAGGATCTCCAATAGGTGTAAGAAAGTTTGTTCCTGGAAGCCCTTAAATGGGTCTTGTGGAGCTGGCCCATGTTAAGATAGTGAACCTCCGCTGGGGTGGCGTGCAGGTCTATTCCGTTGCCTACCAACATGGGGATCACCGGTTTGAATCCCTGTATTACCTCCGCTTGGTCGGGTGTCCCGACAGACACAATTGGTCGTGTCTGCGGGTGGGAAGCCTGAAGTGGGTATGTGTCCTGGTCGCTGCACTAGCGCCTCCTCTGGTCGGTCGGGGTGCCTCTTCAAGGGGGGAGGAGGAACTGGGGGGAATAGCGTGATCCTCCCACGTGCTACATCCCCCAGGTGAAACTCCTCACTATCAGGTGAAAAGAAGCGGCTGGCGTCTCCACATGTATCGGAGGAGGCACGTGGTAGTCTGCAGCCCTCCCTGGATCGGCAGAGGGGGTGGAGCAGCGACCAGGACGGCTCGGAAGTGTGGGGTAATTGGCTGGGTGCAATAGGGGGGAAAAAGAAAAAAAAAAGATAGTGAACCTGCAAATTGAGGGTTCGGGGTTCTGGAAAAAAACTGTCAACTATCTCTTCTCCCCTGTCCTGCCCTCTTCAGCCCCAGCCCGGGTGAGCGATTCATTGCTAGCAGAGACAATGATTGGCAAGGCAGTGGAGCACATGTTCGAGACAGAGGAGGGTCCAAAGGAGGAGTGGCGGGGGATGGTGCTGGCCCGAGCTCCCATTATGACCACCTGGTTCTACATCACCTACGAGAAAGACCCGGTCCTCTACATGTACCAGCTGCTGGACGACTATAAGGAGGGAGACCTGCGGATCATGCCTGACTCCAGTGAGTTCCCCGCTTGGCCCTGGCCCTCATGCTTGGACAGTAAACACTAAACTTAGACTTTAGTCTCCTATCCATATCTGAGTTTCCTCTGTCTTTGTGCTCATTGGGTGTCTGCATTTTTTTTTCTGCCGTTCCTGATCTGACATTGCTATTTACACCAGATTTAGAAGTCATTAATTATACTGAATGATGCCAGTATCTCCTTAATGCCCACCCTCCTCTATCTCTGTCCTTTTCTCCCTCTCCCTTTCTGACCTCTCTTCTGCTTTGTCTCCTCTGTTCCCCTCTCTCCTCCTCCCCCTCCTTGCAGATGACAGTGTTCCTGCAGAGAGGGAGCCTGGGGAGGTGGTGGACAGTCTGGTGGGGAAGCAGGTGGAGTATGCCAAAGAGGATGGGGGGAAGAGGTCAGGGATGGTCATCCACCAGGTGGAAGCCAAGCCCTCCGTTTACTTCATCAAGTTTGATGATGACTTCCACATCTACGTCTATGACCTGGTCAAGACCTCCTAAAACCTGCCCACCCCAACAGACCCTCTGTGTCAGAAAAACAACACCCCATGAGACTCAGTGAGACCTGCAAAGGCCCACTGAGACAGCAGAAGACAGAAAATTACAACCCGGTTCCAGAAACACTCAGATCTTTAGAAAGCCCCTTTCAGAGATCAATTTGGTTGAGATTTCTTCAGACATGATTGGAAATGGCCTCCTGACATCTCCCTAAGACAGCAAAATTTCATCTGATTTCAAGACCCTTAAAAGAAGCAGAAACATGTTTGCATATCCACTGGAGGCTGGAGACATTTATGAAGACAATAGTTAGAATGCTTCACACAAGTTTGAGACTGCCTATCATCAACATCTACCAAGTTCAAAAAGCTTGTCAATACTATGTCGATTTAACACATTTTCTCTACAAGACCCGCCTAAGACTAACCCAGCAACAGAGAAATTTAGTTTCATTTTAAGGCATAGCTTCTACATCGACATCTACAACTTGAGGCCCATCAGGACCAACTTCCGAGAACCTCTACAAACTGTATAGAAAATACTGAAATATCATACATAACATAGCAAAATGGATCTATGACCCTATATTATGGGTGTAATACTCCCCAAAACCCCAAGACTCCCTCTTTAGAAACCCTCTCAAACGGTTTGAGACCAGTGTTGGCAGGGTAGGGGTCATGGACCAGTCTGAGTCTAATGGGGTTAAAAAGGGATGTAATTTAAAAAAAAAAAAGAAAGAAAAACAAATGACTAAGAGCCTGTAAGGTGGAAGAAAAATACAACTTGGTAAAATCTGTTTGGTATCTTTACTGAAATGTCATCTGTTCACAAGCTGGCGGACAGCTTTGGTTTAAAGCGTTGTGCATTCACAGACTTTTGGCGTGAGGATTTTTTTTCTTTCTGACAAGTGGATCCAGACACTACTACCATCATCCCCCAGCATTGAAAATGGACTATTCTACCTTCACAGGAAGTACAAGAGGAACACAAGGAATTCAAGTGTCATTTATACTGTAGGCCACTGTTACAAAGAAGTTGGTGGATTTAACAGAAGTCATATAGGCTGGCATTCCCCAGTAGTGGAATGAGACAGCAGGTAGAGAGAAAATATGTTTTCCCCCTCTTTTTCCTGTTGGTGTATTTTCTGAAACTGGCTGCATTGAATGGCACACCCCCACCCCCGGCCTAAATTTTCTATTAGTCCAGATAGCAGCATAATTCTTATATGCATCACTTCAGCAAAAATTGTTTTACTTTTAGAGTCGGGTTGTTTTTTAAGGCTGACATTTGCCAAAGTGTGGGGAAACATCTACACCAATGCTTTACCATCCCTCCAAAAGAGGACTTGTTAGCACTGTTGGCTTGCTGCAGTAAAGCCAGTTGGCACTGCTGGCTAGCTGCTGCAGAAGCCTCTTCATCCTACTAACGCACTTCTGTGCTTACTTTCGATAGGAAAAACTTGCTGTCCGTTATTTACAGAGAAAAGTTTCTCATGTCAAATTGGTACATCTCGTAACTACAGCAGCCTTGACCAGTGCTTCCCCTGTGTGTCTCTTTACCGTAATGCTAAAAAAAGATGTTTCAAGTGGACAGACAGTCTTAGGGCAAATTTAGTCTTCGTCACTTTACTCGTAACACAGAAATTCCCAGACAGAAACAATGTTTTTTTTTTTTACTAGATTGTTTTCTTGAGATTTTTTTCCCCCCTTAATTTCTGGTCCTCAGACAATCTGTGGATTAAGCAAGTTACAGTCAGGAGCTTCTGTCATTCTTACCCTTGAGATGAAGGAACCCTTTGCTAAATCAGAAATGCCAGATGTAAAAGGGAGCATCGCTCGACAGAGCAGAAATTAATCATAAGTTTCTAAATATCAAAGTATCCATCAGCTGCGGCTTTTATCACCAATACAACAAAATGTGGCCAAATCCAGCAGACATTGGTGTTATGATTGCCATCCAAGTGTTGTTTTTCTTAAGGCAACACTCTCATCACCACAGACCCTTACAGCCAACAGGCCTTTGTCAGTTGAGGAAGGCAGAGTGAGGGCAAAGCCCCCAGAAGGGCACAGTTAGCTGTGGACCAACCACTCATGGATTTGGTCAAAATGGAAGTTATTGTAGAGTTGCTTCTCTTTTTATCTAGCTTCCCCTTGGCTCCTCTCTTCTTCATATTTGCCGGGTGAATTTCCTTTACTCTTTTGACTCTTTACTGTTTATATTTTTATATTTCCTGGCACATCTTATATTGTGTGTTAATTTTGTTCAGTTTCATTCTTTTTTAGTCCTACCGTCCTGTGTATGTATACACCACAGAACGGAGGTAAGAATCTTCTCTGTTGCTGCCTGGTACTGGTTTACTAGACTGATACTGGCACTGGTTAAAGAACTCGATTCTCAACAATGTAGTGAAGGATTGTACCTGTCAATAGAGAATCGAAGAAGGTTGAATCGGTTCATCTGGACACGTTTATTGAGAGAAAAGTTCCATCACTCAACTAAGTGACTTCTTCAGTCTAAACTGACTGCAGGTGTCCCCACCCTTATAAACGATACAGTGGCATAACAACCGAAACCAACTATCAGTTTCATATGCAAAGTACTATGACCATTAACTAGAGTTTCAATGGCCATGTGTACTATTCACAGAGGATTAGGGATTGTTGCAATCACAGATGGTGGTAAGATGGTGACTGATCTACTCTTAGCCGCCTCCCCCAGTTCAGGGATGGTCGTTTCCTCTTTACATAGACGGCCTCTTTGACTCCCTGTTCAAACCAATGTTCCTCCCTATCAAGGATGTGCACTGTCAATAGAGAAGCTAACAGCTGCTCTAATTGTTCATTTATCCTGTTTTCTTTGGGATGTTTCTTGTACATCCTGTGGATTGTTTGGTGTTTAGTTTTCATACAGTTTTGCTGTTGAAAGCCACTCGCTGAACCTGAAGACCCAGCCTGGCTTTCAGCTCTGTGCTCCCCGAGGTCCCACAGTCCTTCAGTGCAGTTTGCTGTTGTTGTGCCTCCTCGTGATAGTTGCGCAGCGATTCTGCAACCCTTCAAAGATCAAATAATTTTAGTGATTGTAGGTGAAAGCAACAGCTTTTTCACATCCCAGACTCATCCCCTTTCACTTCAGTTACCAGCGTCCCCTGCAGTCAATTTGTAGCATTTATTCAGCAACCCTCCTACTCAGCATTGGGTTAAGTCAGACAAAGCAATTTAAAAAAGCAGTCATGTGACCATGTGTTCCACATCTTATTGGTGGAGACTGAGGTTGTTATTACTTATACAGAGGCCAACTCCTTCTTGCTCCAGATCTGGTTTATTCTCTCTGGAACACATGTATTCTGGTTCCAGAACCGCTATTTTCAGAATTACATTTGTCAAAACCATTGGACAGTCAACATGTCAGTTTACTGACTTTTACCCACTGAAGTTGTCAGAAGACATTAAAAAAAAGGTCAGAAAGGTTTTGGATGACCTGTTGGAATGGTTATAGAAGGGTTCTGCTGGGGCCTCAATGTTAAGACATGAAAGCTCCAAGTTCGTCTTGAGACATGGTCTCGTCAGTTTGCCTAACAATGTCCACTCTCCAGCTGTCTTGTTATGAGGAGACCCAGGACATTTTAGTGATGGAACAGTTTTCAGAATAGCACGTTTCCAAGGAAGACAGGGTATCGCCAACTATATTAGGAATATTCCCATAACATTCTGACTTTCTCTGAGGATATTATTTCTTCATCTTGTTCTATTCATTTGGTTCCCTGAAGCAGGCTGATACTTCTGTTGACCAGCCTGCCTGGTTGTATTACATACCGTTTTTTTCTTTTTACCCTGTTAGAAGCCTACCAACGGAAGACAAAGACAGATGTTCACCTTTGGTGTTAGTTGGGTTTGATGCAGCAAGTTTCTGTGCACAGTTTCAGTTTCTGCCTCCATTAAGCCTGGCAGGACAGCCCGCCTTGCTCAGTAGCACTAACTCAACCTCCCACCCAGTTACAAGATAATTTCAGTTTAAGTAAAATGTAAGTGATCAGTCGTTTATATCCATTTTCATTTGACAGTCTTCTTTCTAAACCCATATAATGTTGCAGAAATGTCATGGTTAAATTCAACCGCAAAAGCAAATGTTGAACAAATTTAGTTTTTTTTGTAACATTGAAACATTTCAATTCTGTTTTTTTTCCCCTCCATAATGGACTCCGCACCCTTGAAAGACCTTGTTGGCCCTGGTGTGGAAAGCAGGCTGTGGACTCCTGTTCCGATAGAAAAGTCTGGGAGGAGGTTTGAAGGCATTCCTTTGTGACCACCAGCGACCTGCTGACTGCAGGCTAATGTTTTCATGTCTGGTAAATTTGTTCAGTCTTGGCTGTTTAAGTGGGTAACCGGCCATCATTTGGAGGCTCTGTTTGATTCTGAACTGGCTTTAAAATGGTGTCAATGGATATTGCAGTGGGGGTTTCATTTTGCACTGTGACCTTTTGATGAAAAGTCCGTTGTCCTGCCCTGTGAAATCCCTGTCTGATGCCACGGCACCATCAGACATCATCCTCATTTCCTCTGGTCACAGGAGTCCCGCTGCTTCTCCCAGTGTGTCTTTTATAATCAGAACAGACATGAGGGAGTGTTTTCTTAGGGCTATTGCCTACAATTCAACTGGATTTGGACTGGTGAATCTTTTATGTTCAGACTGCAGTAAGAGTTCTTGGAGAATACCGGATATGAACAGGTCTCTGGAGATCACCTGTCAATAGACCTTAATGCCAACCTCCATGCTGTGGACATCAGTTGTCGGTTATCACTTGTCCTTCCTGGAGTCAAAATGGCATTCATATTTTACAGAACACTGTCGTGCTGTATTGTGTGTATGTGTGTGCGTGTGTGTGTGTGCGTGTGTTTGTGAGTGTGTGTCCGTGTCGGTCAGTTTTTGCATGCCTAGATAGCTCTGTGTAAATCGATGTGAGTTGCATGTCAGCGTAGTTTCTTTGCCAGGTTCAGTTGTTGGGCTGAGTCTGTCTGTTGTGGCTTTGGGAGTGTTTGATATTTGATTTCTTTATTTTTATTTTTTTGTACCGTGTCCCAGACAACAAAAGAAAACCCACCCTGAAACAGAACTGACGAACGTTATCCCCTCAGATCTTCAGACTCTCCTATGTTACTGTTGCCTGTCTTAAATCAGTATTTGGGAACAAGAGGAACTCTGCTTCATGGGCTTAACAGAAAGGTGATGACAGTTGTGAATTCTGGTTTAGGGTGGATTGCCCCTTTAAAGAGTGCCAACTTCAGATGCCAGTGTTGTACAGCAGTGAAAAGCTCATACTATTTACTAAAATAAACCATTTCTCTGTTTTTTTCAGACCTGAGTCTGTGTGATCATTACAAGGTCAGATTCTTACAGAAGTTAGTGTATGGAGGTGTGAATAGGTGAATATGTAATTACAGAACAGGTAAATTCCACATCACTCATATCTTACTAAACAATAAGGACTATGGAAGGACACCTGAGTGCATGTCGTCCAACGCCACAATCATTGAAACACCAGACGATGGGACTTCCTGTGGATGAATCAAGAGTTAATGATGTGACATCCTTCTACACCAATGGTATCCATGGTATCATCCAAAGGCCTGTGTGTGACGGTTCTGCTTTCTAACCAAACTACACCGGCTGGTTTCACTTATCAGTCCCCTGCCGTCTCTGATTGAATCATTGAATTCAAAAGGAGTGGTGACTGGATGGAATGACAACCTAGACACATTGCCGTTTAAGGCATATAGTTCTAGACCACAGATGTACATCAGGGCACATTGTAACTGTTCTGATGAATGTTGTCCCAACACCACTTTAAGTGATTTTTTTTTATCTGTCATTTGTTGATGCTGGATTAGACTGAAAACTATGCAAGACAAAAAATGAGAAAGAAAAGCTTCTGGAAAAGTAATGAAATGCTTATGACTTCTTTACATGACAGTGGTACCAAGTCATTTACTCATTACACTGATCGTGTATACCCACAAGCCCTATGCGGATTCAGGGGGGACTGAGGTCTTTCCCAGTGTCCACTGGGCAGACAACAGGGATGCTCACTCAAGACATACTAATTTCTTCAACAAACTTGACATGCATGTCTTTAGACCACGCAGAAGAGGTGGGAATGAACCCGCAACCCTCTAACTGCCACTGCCAGGCAGCAACCATTAAACTACTGCTGCCCTGACTGCACAGCATGTAGTCAAACCTGTCCTCACCTCATCTCTGTTCTGAAGAGTAGAAACACATTCACCTTTATGATATGCACAGTATGAGCTGTGTAATGCACGATAATATTACCTTTATTTGCTTTGAAATACTAAGACGTTTATTGTGCATTGTTTATTCCCTTTTATCCAGTCTTATTTAAGTCACTAGAAGAACCCCGCTACAATGTAGCGGTTTGGTTATCCACCCGTCTAAATCTCCCTCCTCTTCATCCTGCCAGCTAACCGCCTTCCCCCGCCCCTAAACCCCCCCACTCCAACTCCCTCCCCCAAATGCTCAGAATCATCTGAAATGCCGAGAAAAGTGGTTTTTAGCCATTTTTAGAAAATGCATATTTTGCATAATTATGCGTAATTATAATTATTTTAATTTTCTGCTATTTTTCTGGTCCTCTCTGGAACAATACCTACCACCTCCAAAAAAATTAGGATCATAAGTGCATTTTTGCAAAAATGCATATTTTGCATATTTATGCATAATCGTGCATAATTTTAATTTTCTGGGATTTTTCCCTTACTCTCTGAGACAATACCTACCACCTCCAAAAAGAATTAGGATCATAAATGCTTTAGTTTTCGGTCCCGCTATCTACACTAACACACACACTCACACACTCACACCACACCACACACACACACATTACGAAAACATATGAGTAGATATTGACGTCCATGTAGTTCCAACGTAGCTGCATTTTTCTGTCCCTTGAAAAAAATGAAATAAAAATTCTACTGACGCAGTAAACACTGGTAGTTCAGTGTGTAATAATAGATACATGTCTTAGTGGGGTTTATAAACTCCGGAGTCACCACAGCCATCTACTGTCAACGTTTCTACCCCTAACTTGAGAATTTTGTCGTCACTGCGGAACGTGACCCCGTTACAAGTTTCCAGTTTAATAAAGATTTGTTTAAAAAAAAGTTTTACTTCCTGGTACCCACAAGCCATCGCCACTGAGTAAATCGTGTAATTGTGCGCCTTTAAACTCTACAACTATACCTCGTATGACGGAATAATTATTGACATTTTCGTAAGTTTATGCAGTTCCCGAGGAACGTGAATTGTTGGGTTACTGAATTTCGACCCGTTACCAGAAAGTATGGTCAGACGGAACGATAACGGTCCTAGCCGGGCATGTTGCCGATCCTTCTGGTTCAAGCAAATGATGACTGAGGAGGTCACATGATCTATGTGAGAGGTGCTGCTCGTTCACTTGTTACGCAATGCGCCTCAACCCTTCTGATCTTGATCCGGATTTGAAATGAATGTGAAAACCGAATTTGGTCGCTCGGACAGTTCGGCAGCTTCTCGGCTTTGATGCTGCTGCCGCAACACAACGCCTCGGCTCTAATGCGCCCAAAGCCCTGTATGAGAGGGTTCCTCTCGAACTCGCATCCTAGGAATCGGTTAGTGAAACGCACAGATCTCGGGGCACATGGCGCACATTATAATGCAATGCAAGGGGCTGTACACGAAGAGATGGTGCGCGGATTAATAAAATCGATGACAAAAACGATAATGACATTTTATAAACGTATTTCGGGAGGTGGGAAGCTAGATTACAAATTCATTCATCACGGAATAACGACCCTAAGGGTAGAGATTGCCACAAAATTCGAAAAGTCTGACAGAGTGAGAAGTAATAGAGGTAAAGGTTGGAAAGGAGATGTTATTTTCTCTGGGTGTAGATTAGGACATACGGGAGTCAATGCTGATTTATACACAATGAAAAAGACCGTGTCGGATAGATGGGACACTTCTTTCTACCTGCGAGGAAGCGGTTGAACACGTGCTTATAGGTTTCTTGTCTTTAACATGGACCTACCTTTGTGTCAGAATAAAGTAAGAATTGTTATAGGAAGTTCAGTGTGGAAAGAGAAAGACTGAAAAGCAGGGCGGTGGATATGGGAAGGGAGTGGAGCGGCAAAGCTCTGTTAGAGATATGGGACAATTGTGTTGTGGGACTATTTTATTGTTCGCATTAATACAGTGGCCTGTAAATGCTACGTTGCCGCTAGAGGGCATTCGGTGTAGTGACAGCGCATCTGATTGTAGTAATCCCATGTACCAGTCGTTCTCTATTAAACCAGTAAATTCATATCTTGCCTCCTCGTGATACCGCAACCTACTATACAACAAGTGCAGATTTAAATGGCTTTATTTAAATACTTAAACGAAACAGGTTGACTATCCAGACTATAACTTCTTTAAAGTCATGATGTTATACACACCAGCACAGTAGGTGGCGGCATGGGCTCTACCGTTGGTTTGTAGTCCGCCAGTAAAGCCGAAGAAGAAGGTCTCCATGTGGCTTCGGAGACTAAAATTTTTTCCCCCATTTCACGATCATTTATTTATCTTGTAAATCAGAAAACAAAGCAGCGTTGGCAAGGCTGAGAGCGACTCTTCCAGGGTTTGAACATGCAGCATGATGACGTAAGTACGAAGAGATTTATTCATGTTTCCTATTTTATTGAAGCTGTCCTCACCTGGTCGGTGACGTTAACAGCAGCCTCCTATTCGGTACATTCGCTCTTTAACTTCACCTTTAATGTGAGATGTGCTCTCTGTCTGCCCTTTAATCGAGCTAAACGTCCGATTGCCAGATCAGGTCTTTGGGTTAGTAATACGTTAATTAAACGCTGTGTCCAGATGAGCTGATTCAACTTTCCGGTGCTTCGTAATACGGGTCGTCAAATGTGCCGAGTTTCAATCCACACAACAAGCTAATCAGTGTTAGTGGATGAGGGTTAATCAACGGAAGACCAGTTAAGGGACGCACGGTAATTACATGGTGTTTATTCGCTGGCTGAATACATGACAGTCGAGGAGGAAGCTAACCTACTGCGCATGTCGGGATTGTTTTTCGTTGAGATTTAAACTGTTGTGTCACAGTATACAGTAATCTCTTGCCAAAAGACACATTTCCAGCCTCGATTGGACGCAAAAGAAGTGATCTATTCTAACTGTAAACCCGTAATGTTGTAGCGGTGTGCTAAAGGTCCCAGTATTTCACATGAATTTCACAGCATATTTTGAATCTTGTAGTGCCGCAGCTTATTGTATTGAGCGTGGAAGCCAGTTGATGGGTCATTTTTAAATGTTGAAATCCGATATTCCTGAAGGATTCTCCCGCATGTATTCCTGGTGCACGCTGTGCTGGCGCAGCCTCGCCGGCTAGCGGTCTGACCTCTCACGTGCCTGCTGTGGAACGCGCACGCGCCGCACGCGTCGTACTGTTTTCCCAACAAACGTCGCAGCGTAACTAGCGGAGCTGTGAGAAATCCCCCGCAAACCATACATGGAAACACGCGGTTTGGTCGGGAACGGTGTACTTTGACTTTTCCCAGCGATTCGGTTAACCGTGGTGATGGAAGTCGCACAAAAAAAGCAAAAATGTTCCCATAGGAAAACAACGGAAAGTGTCGTGAAAATGATGAAACTCTATCCTCTCGGGAGCCACATTACTTCGTCATAGTTTAACGTAGAAACATGGTGTTATGTCTGCACACATCGACAGTGCTGCATTTGATTTGGTGCTGTTCTATTGTGCTGGGATCGATTGGTGATGCCTGCGGGCTCTGGGTTGTTTGATCGGGTCTGCCTGTGATGCTGTGTCAGTCTAAATAAAGAATGCAACGTAGCGGTTGTGTCGAGCGACGGCGCTGTGTCCTGACGTGATTTCTAAATACAATACATGGTTGGAACTTTAAACGGAGCACACATTTTATTTGTTGGGCTGAATCGATAGCTTAATATATGTATATCTTCATAAACTTCAATTGCTGAATTCTGGACCAATTGACCAGAACTCCTTCCATAGATCACATCACTCCTGTTCTTCACCAACTCCATTGGCTCCCTGTTAAATACCGTATTGACTTCAAGATCCTGCTCCTCACCTTTAAGGCCCTTAATAACCCAGCTCCTTCATATCTTTCTGAACTCCTTCACATCCACACGCCCTCCCACACTCTCCGATCCTCTTCTGCTCTCCAACTCACTACACCATCAGCCCGCCCGCTGAACTAAATGGGGTCTAGAGCCTTCAGTCATTCTGCCCCCCGCCTGCCTATGGATCCCTCATCTACAAGACCATCACAACACTGACTCTCTTTCACCCTTCACATCCCATCTCAAAACGCACCTTTTCAAACTGCCATATTCAGTCGGATCCACGCCTCATTGAGTTTTGTGCAGATGATGATTTTATACTTATCTGTTGTTAAATTTTTATTGTCTACCCTGCTGTGTTTTGACTTTATGCTGTCTGATACAGTGCTGCTGTTTTTTTTACTGTATTCTGTAAGGTGTCCTTGAGTGCTCTGAAAGGCACCCACAAATAAAATGTATTATCACTGTTATTATTATGGTTTTCGCGAAATCGCAGTTTAAGTTGTATGCCTGTTGGTAGGCACACCGTCCACGCACCTGCATCTCTGACAGTGTTCCCAAAACTTTTAATCTTTTAATTCCCACATTTCCAACCATCGGGGACAACTGATATATCAAAACATAGAGAAATGTGTATCACCCAGTGTGACCTTCATTGTGACATGATTTACAGTTTTTTGATAAATCACCTCCAGGCACAGAGAGTGCTGACTGACCAAAACTCCCATAGACTGCCATGTTAAATTGAGCTCTGAAGTTCTTGTCAAACACAGAGGTGATGGCAGTTTTTAAACTGTGACAGCTCCTATACCATAAACCATAGGTACCAGTGGTGGCTGGTGCTAAAAAAAAATGGGGGGGGGCGCAATTTACCATGGCACAGCACACCTGACAGCTGCTTTAATGTCCACATGGTCATAGACTTATTAAGAAGGACAATGTAGCCTATAGATTTTATCAGGGTTCGTAGACGGTGGATGATTTGCAGTCGAGATGAGGTGTCATGCTGGGTGTGAACATGATTGACAGCCACGAGAATTGTTCAATCACATTAGAGCAAAAAACATTAAACAATGCCAATTCGCTGCCAATAAATGTGGGAATGTCCAGAACTGCGCCCCATGGAAAACCTGAAGAAACCAATTGGACAACAGCCTCAGGTCACCTGCTCGCCAAAAGTTTGAGGGCTTACGTAAGGTATCATTTGGCTGGCGCCCCTCACCCAGGAAGTATATGTATTCAGACAGAAATCAACCAAATACCATTTGAACCAATATTTAATGGCCGCTGACAGGCGCTCACAGACTGAAAAACACTTTTATTTCATCATTATTTGCATTATACAACTAAATTATATTTAACATGTTGAAGTAGATTTTCATCTCTTGATATTTTAAGGGGGCGGTGCCCCAGCCCCCTGTACTGGTAGGTACAGGTATAATACATCAGTATCTTCAGTGAAGCCTTGTGATGCTTGGGGGGGAAAAAAATTATTGGTATGACTTTTCAAGCTATGAGGGCAGCTGATTATCCTGGATGTGCACCAAGCCACAGGCACACACACAATTTCCACAGGAATCGTCTAGTTAAGAAATTACAACACAAATGACAGAATGAATTCTGTTCTGCTTCCTCAGCAGCATGTGTTATCATTCAGGAACACCTGAATGATTAGCTAATGTATGTCTTAATTTGCTTCTCTAGGTAATCTGGGACATCATAGGAAACAAACAGTTCTGCTCCTTCAAAGTCAAGTAAGTCTGGAAGCTCTGTGTAAGCTGATTGATTGGTTGATGGAGACAACAATCTACTATTGTGTGACACAGTTAAGCATTATTTACCTGAACATTAACTGGGTTAAAATGTCTGAGGTCTCTGCGTGGAGCTTGATTCACTGTGATTATGGCTGGGTCCCAGGTAGCAGAGAACCATCAACAGCACGGCATTATGGTGGCCCAGTGGTTAGCGCTGTCACCTCACAGCAAGAAGGTCCTGGGTTCAAACCCCGGGCTAGTCCAACCTTGGGGGTCATCCCAGGTCGTCCTCTGTGTGGAGTTTGCATGTTCTCCCCGTGTCTGTAGTGGATTTCCTCCAGGAGTGCCAGTTTCCCCCACTATCAAAAAAAAAGAAATGTTCGGGTTAATACTCCTGTCTTTGCCCCTGACCGAGGCATGGCAAGACAGACTAGAGTTAGTCTCCAAGCGCTGCATGGCGGCTGCCCACTGCTCCTAGCTACACAAGCTAGGATGGGTTAAATGCAGAGAAAGAATTTCCCCTATAGGGAAAAGTAAAAGTGAAGTAGTAGTTAAGGAGCACTGACATTCTCCTAGTCCCTGTGAAGAACATCTTTTATACAACAGTTGCCAACACATCTGCTTTGTCTGACAAGTTTTCCGCAAATGTACGGGATTTAAAGAATGAAAATCTTGATAGAATATCAAACGTGAAAATCTTGATAGAATATCAAACTATGTTCAGCTCCCATTAAAATTGGAGGGACCAGCTAACTGCTAGCCTGCTACCTCGACGGTTTTCATCTTGTTTAATAACACACAACAATTAGGCACAAGATGGGGCCAAAGAAGGCAAGTACAATTACTGAGGAGGAAGCTGAAGACATAAAGAAATCTCTAAACTTTATGTCGGAAAAGATCGCAAAAATTCTTAAACAACAGAAACTGATAATGGACTTGATAGGAGAAATAAAGGACCTGAGAAGACAAAATGACAACAAAGATTAAAAAAAATAACCATACTGGAGGGCCGTGTGGCAAACCTGGAACAATACTCCAGGATGAATGACCTGATTATTAGCGGCTTGGAAATCCGGCCTCGGTCCTACGCCAAGGCTGCAGCGAAGGATCCAGAGCCCCACCGAGCCTGACCTGGTCTCCCTCGAGCAGCAAGTGATCACCTTCTTCAACAGTAAAGAGATAAAAGTGGACAGCAGAGATATCGAGGTGTGTCATCCTCTTCCCCAAAAAGATAAAAACGTGAAACCAGCCATAATAATTCGCTTTGTGAGCAGGAAAACAAATAACAGCACTGCTCAAGCAGGGAAGAAAGCTGAAAGGCACCAATGTGTATCTCAACAAGCACTTGACGAAGAAAAACGCGGACATTGCCAGACAAGCACGCATCTTGAAGAAGCAAAACAGGATTCAATAAACATGGACAACAAACTGTAAAGTGTTCATAAAACTGAATGGATCTCCAGAGGAAGCTAAAGTACTGGCCATCAGGGACATTGCAGAGCTGGACAAGTATCAGAGATGACAACCCTGGGAGAACAGCAAAGCTCATAATTCTGACATCCATGACAATTACAACCCATGACAAGCCTCAATGACACATTTCATTCATCTCCAACTGGGGATATTAATCAACAAGTACTGATCTCAGAATATGAAACTGTTGGACTGAAAACCTTTGAATTCACTGAACATAAAGGACATGATATGGAAAATTATATTGATCCTGAGAACAATTTCTACATCAACACACTCAACCATTGTGAATACTGTACTGAGGAACAGTTTAACAGAAATTCAAAAATGAATGGAGTAAAAGATCCAACACTGTTTAAGACAGCTGAAGAACCAATTCACTGCAATAGCATCTCTGAGACTTGGCTTAATGAGGAACAAACTGCCATGGTCGATATTGAGGGATATGAGATGTATTCTATGAATAGGAATCAAAAAAAGAGTGGAGGGTTGCTTTATACATTGACAAAAACTATAATTGTAAATCTATCAATAGTATGTCACAAGTAGTAGACAATATCATGGAATGCATTACTGTAGAAATAGAACTAGAGAAATCAAAAAAACATACTAATAACCTGTGTATACAGAACTCCAGGATCATGTATTGATACATTTAGGGAAACGTTATTGGAGATACTATATGAGAACATAAATAATAAGAAAATGGTTTTTGTTTGTGGGGACTTCAAAATTGATTTGTTAAACCCACTTGAACACAATACCACTACAGAATTCATTAATTCAATGTACAGTATGAGCCTGTATCCCTCAATCACACGCCTGACCAGAATAACAAATCACAATGCTACACTAACTGATAATATATTCACTAATGTGATGGATAGGAAAGTAATAAGTGGGTTAATAATAAATGACACATTTGCCAGTGTTTGCAGTCATTCAGAGCTGTACAGGGGCAAATAAGGATGTTACAACACACAAAATAATTAGACAAAAAACAGAAGGGACAATTAATTCTTTTAAAAACGATCTGATGGAACAAGACTGGAATAAAGTCTATGTGGAAGATGTAGACGAAGCCTATGACACATTTTTGTCAATAACAACAGCTCTCTATGAAAAAAACTGTCCTCTTGTTAAGAAAGTAGTAAAACAGAAAATTACTGAAAAGCCATGTTTAACTAAGGGATTATTAAATTCGTAAGAAGAAAAATGTATTATATAAAGACTTTTTAAAGAAGAGAACAAAAGAATCG
This sequence comes from Lampris incognitus, assembly GCF_029633865.1. Lineage (NCBI taxonomy): Eukaryota > Metazoa > Chordata > Actinopteri > Lampriformes > Lampridae > Lampris > Lampris incognitus. The sequence continues at coordinate 92,599,112 of NC_079211.1, read as the reverse complement.
GAACACAAATACAAGACGTATAAAAACAAACTGACAAAAATTATGAGAAACAGCAGAAGGGGTTACTACAGCAAATTAGTAGAGGACAATAAAAACAACATAAAAAATACATGGATGGTTTTGAATGATATTATTAAAAATAAAAAGGGGGAAACTGGATACCCAAATTGCTTCCTAACCAAAAATAATAAAACTATCAATGATATGGCCTTAATTGTTAATGAATTCAGTGATTTTTTTTTTTTTTTTTTTTTTTTTGGTGTTGGTGCTGGTTTGGCTGGGGAGATTGCAAGCACTGGCTGTAGAAATGACGTGGCAAGTAAAGATGTACAGCTAAAAGAATCTTTGTTTTTAAAGGGAACAGATGAAAAAGAAATTACTGACATTGTCAAAAGATTTAAGAGTAAACAGTCAACAGACTGCAATGGTATTGAAATGTCACTAGTTAAAGATATTATTGAGTGTGTGGTGAAACCTTACATATATATGCAATCAATCTCTGAAAACTGGTGTTTTTCCATGTAAAATGAAAACAGCTAAAGTCATACCCATATACAAGGCTGGAGATAGACACACACTCAAATTACAGACCTGTTTCTTTGCTTTCACAATTCTCTAAAATACTGGAAAAATATTCTACTCAAGGTTGGATGACTTTATCACAAAACATAATGTACTGTGTGAACAACAGTATGGATTCAGAACCAATAGGACTACATCATCTGCACTCACTGATTTTGTGGAAGAGATAACAACTGCTATAGAAAAGAAAGAATATGCTGTAGGAGTATTCTTAGATCTAAAAAAAAATTGATACGGTTGACCATGACTTATTATTAATAAAACTACAAAAATATGGAATCAGAGGAGTAGCTCTTTTTTGGCTATACAGTTACCTAAATAATAGGAACCAATATGTGCAAATTAATAATTATAAATCACAATTAATGATGGTTAAGTGTGGAGTTCCTCAAGGCTCAGTGTTGGGGCCATTGTTGTTTATTTTGTACATTAATAATATATGTGAGGTTTCAAAAGCACTAAAAATCCTTTTATTTGCAGATGACACAAACCTAATTTGCAGTGGGGACAACTTGGAACAACTTTTGGATACAGTGGGAAATGAATTGAAGAAACTAAAGAGTTGGTTTGATTCAAATAAACTAACACTAAATCTAAGCAAAACAAAACTCACAATATTTGGGAATCGGTCAACAAACTCAAACAAGAAGCTCGTGATAAATGATGTAGAAATCGAAAAAGTGTCGGAAATCAACTTTGTTGGAGTAATAATAGACAATAAATTATGTTGGGAACCACATATAAAGTATATTAAAGCAAAAATATCAAAGTCAATTGCAATACTATATAAAGCCAAAGATCTCCTGCATCAACCAGCACTATAGTACACCTTGTACTGCTCCTTCATACTTCCATACATCACCTACTGTGTGGAAGTGTGGGGGAACACATACAAAACAAACACAGATCCAATTTTCATCCTTCAAAAAAAAGGCATAAGAATTGTAAACAAAACCACTTACAGAGAGCCTACAAACCCACTCTTTATCAAACTGAAAGCACTAAAATTTAATGATTTAGTTGACTTTAAAACAATTCAAATCATGTACAGAGTAAAAAATCAGCAGTTACCAAACAGTGTCCAAAAGCTGTTCCAAAGGAGGGAAAGTAAACACGATCTCAGAGGAATATGTATATTCAAAAAACAACTAGTGAGGACAAATGCAAAACTTCACTCCATCAAGGAGTCAATCTATGGAACAACTGTACAAAATAAATGAAGACGTGTACATCAATAAGTATGTTTAAACAACTCTTTAAAAACAAAATATTAAATAGATATAGGATGGATGAACAAAGAGGTGGACTGGAATAACATGACATGATACATGACGTGTAAGGTGCCTTGTTTGACTTGTACTGTTTTGTTTATTTTGAGCTCTATGCATTGGCATTTTTCTTGTTTTCCACCCTTGTTTTGTCTTGAACGTTTTGTTTTGGTTTGATTTGATTGATAAAGTATAAGACAGGGGTAGGACCATAAAAGTTCTTTACTTCATCCTACGCCGTTTTTGAACATGGTCTAGTTATTACTTGTGTTGTTACAGAGAGTTTGCAAAAAATTTTCACTATTATTTCCATTTGTTCTTATATTCCTGCGTGTGTATTTTATTTTGTTATTTTAGCATGTTCGAAATAAACGAAACGAAAACAAACAACATTACGAATCAGCTCTGTGGTTGTCATAGCAACAGTTTGGTATTCAGTTATAGGAAATGATATTGACCAATCAAGCAACTGTAGTTAAGTCTATTTTAATTTTATAGCCCAATTTCACAAATTGCGAATTTGCCTCAGCAACCCAACATCCTGTCCTTAGACCCTCACATCGGATGAGGAACAGCTCCCTAAAAAACCCTTTAACAGGGAGAAAAAGATAGGAAACCTCAGGGAGCGCAACAGAGGAGGGAAATGTATAAAACGATATGAAAAATGAATGAGTAGTTAGCATTAGCTAACCTCTAGTTAGCATTAGCTAACCTCCTATACTCAGCCACCACATTCAGTCTCTCCTCTCTCTCTCTTGTCGACTCAACTGTCTGTTCATCCATCCATTCCTGCAGGACAAAGAGTCAGAACTTCTGCCGTAATGAGTACAACATCACCGGGCTGTGTAACCGGGCATCCTGCCCACTGGCCAACAGCCAGTACGCCACCATTCGGGAGGAGAAAGGTAAAACCTTCCATCTGCTAAGTCCATGAAGCTAGTCCTGAATCTGTTGGTGTTATTGTACCAGTGTGTGTGGTGGTGAGGTGGGTGGTGTCTGAGCTCCATTCCAAATGAATGAGAGTCAGCAGGGCTGTTGTGTCAGAAACAAACATAAAACCTGGTAGAAGCTGAGTTGTACTTATCAATGTTGTGCTATGTGTTGGTAAAGGTCTTCTACCAGCTTGTTCTGTCATATCTGCTGGTTAGACATAACAACTTCACTTCTTCAAACTCAACACTACCTGCCTTCTTCTTCCTCATTTGGCCGATATGAAATGAAGATGGGAAACACTATGCACTCTGTCATTTTTCCTGGCAAAGTCCTACCAGACACAAGCCATCCTCATCACATCCAGCTACAGTCTGCAGGATCTGGTTTTCATGTATAACTATTTTCTCAAACACAACAGAGATACATAGAAAGTATAAAAAAGGACATTTTTTGCATGTACATTTCCAGGATTGTAGCTTTACAGATGTTATTACTCATTTATGTGCATGTGCGTACGTATGTGCAAGCATGGTAATCAGTGTGATGTATTCATTAGGCCTGCAGTGTTGAGTATTGATTTGATGTTGGCTGTTGTACTTCCAGGTCAGTGCTTCCTGTACATGAAGGTCATAGAGAGAGCAGCTTTTCCTGCCAAGATGTGGGAGAAGGTGAGAGGACTGCAATATTAGAATGAGTTTAAAGATGTTGGAAATACATTACACCTGTAAGGGTGCCAGAGTCGTTTTAACCACATCAGGGCAGCACAGTAGTGACACTGTCTCTATTAAAGTAGAAAAGGTGACGTGAGTGACTGTTTATCAAACACCGATAGCAATTTAGTCAGAAGAAGAAGAAAAACAATGTCGTGTGTGTGTGTGTGTGTGTGTGTGTGTGTGTGTGTGTGTGTGTGTGTGTGTGTGTGTGTGAATGTGAATGTGTGAATGTGTCTGTGAGAAATCTGTCATTGCTGGCAGCCATACCAACATGTACTCTGGCTGTGCCGAATGACAGAAGCTAAGCAGGTATGGGCTTGGCTAGTACTTGAATGGGAGACGTCCCGGGAAAACTGAGTTGCTGCTGGAAGTGGTGGTGGTGGGCCAGTAGGGGCAGTCTTCCCTCTGGTCCAAAAAAATAAAATCCCAATGCCCCAGTGTAGTGACAGGGACACTGCTGTAGGAGACACCATCCTTCAGATGAGATGTTAAACTGAGGTCCTGACTCACTGTGGTCATAAAAGACCCCATGGCACTTATTACAAAGAGTAGGGGGTTCCCCGGTGTCCTGGCGAAATTCCCAACCTGGCTCTCTCCATCTGGCCACCTCTTCACCCCCCCCATGGCTCAATGATTCCTCCCTCTCCACCTCAAGCTGATGTGTGGTGAGCGTTCTGATGCAAAATGGCTGCCGTGCATCACCCAGGTGGTGCTACACATTGGTGGTGGTTGAGGTGAGTTACCCCCCTTCAATGTGAAGCGCTTTGGGTGTCTTGAAAAGCGCTTTACAAATGTAATGATTATTATTATTGCTGTGGTCTGTTGGTGTGTTGGGTAATTTTTTGTTTTGTGTTTGTTAATATGTATTGATAAGGTTGTGTATTTTGTGTGTGTGTGGTCCATCCCAGGTGAAGTTGAGTAGGAACTATGAGACGGCATTGGAGCAGATAGATGAGAACCTGATCTACTGGCCTCGCTTCATCAGACACAAATGTAAACAACGTTTCACCAAGATCACACAGTACCTGATCCGCATCCGCAAACTCACCCTCAAACGACAGTGAGTAACGCACACACACACACACACACACACACACACACACACACACACACACACACACACACACACACACACACACAGCAGGTATTACGACATTGACATGGCTGGAAGGAGTTAACTCAGAACCACATTTAGGGCACGACCCATTTAGCTAGGAAATAGCTTGGGAAACCAAAGTTTTCTGATCTGGTTTGTGTTTCATATACACACAGTCAGACCCACACACACACCACTCAGCTGGTCTGCTAACAAGCTTCTGGTTTCTCATTTTAGGAGGAAGCTGGTTCCTCTGAGCAGGAAGGTGGAGAGGAGGGAGAAGAGAAAAGAGGTGAGTGCTCAGACGTCATTCATCCACTTCAGATGAGTCCTGTAGACTGGCTCTGACTGGGTTTAGACTGGATCATGAGGTCGGCAAAATAAGGAGAAATGGATAAAAGAATAAATGTAGTTTAAAGGGCCAAGCTGTAGGGGTTTGCGTTAATGTAGTACCCTAACCTAACCTACTTTGGCCTAACCAAGCAATCAGCTGCAATGTGGCACAAATAACATCCATGATACAACACAACTGTTTAATGTGCCTTCAGAAGAGATAGTCTGATGAAGTTACTGTGTTTGATCACTGTAACTGAATAGGTTACTGATTACATGTAGGGCAGAGTACTCAGTATCCACACACACAATACTTTTTCAAACTACTTTGTCCAGCCTTGACAGTTTATTATAAACACAGGCTGAAAACACAAGAGATTAAATAACTAACCAGCACTGAAACTTTTTCACTACCACCATGTCATTTGTTTTTGTTTATCCGGCTGTCAATCATTCTGTGATCAGACCAGACCCCACCCACCCCACCGCTGCAGCACAGCAGAGTGGGTGTGGGGTTTCAGTCAGTAAACCTCCTTTTTTATTGACATTCTGGTTAGTATCTTAAGTCAAATACAATATAGACATTTTTAAAATGTGAGCTTAAACTTTACTGGCAGTCAACTAATTTGTACCAGGAATTTGCATCAGCAGGGAGTTCATCAGAAAAGAAGTCAGAATAACAACAGGACAAAAAAAGTCCATAACTGTTAAAACAGAAAACAAGACACAACAAGCTTAGAAAACCCTGTTAGCTGCAGAAGACTGTTTGTGTTTGTAGGTCCATATGTTACCCAGGTTCTTCACATTAGGTTCTTTGTATACATGTTTCCTAATGATACATATGTGTGGGGTTTTGCTATAGAGACAGATAAGCGTAGGTTTATTGATGGTGTGTTTGTTGTTTGTCTTGTAGGAGAAAGCTCTGATCGCCGCCCAGCTGGACAACGCCATCGAGAAGGAGCTTCTGGAGAGACTCAAACAGGGAACGGTAGCACGCTGTCTTTCCTTCAGTTATTCTCTTTAGTAATCATGCGACTATTGGCTGTCATAGTAATACCAGTAGTACTATTAACAATTTTTTTCCCATTTAAACTATTACTGCTAATATGGCCAGGGAGTAGTAATAATAACAACAATAAATTGAGTTTGTATAGTGCCTCTCATCTGGGGAGACAGATCTCAAAGCGCTTCACAGATAAACGACTATAGTAAAAGAAAAAAAGAAAAGATTATTAAGATGATGCATCCCTTAGGAAGGAGGCAACATGCCAGGTAGGGAACAGCCTTGTCTGATTCTCCTCTGAACTTTAAAAGGAGAACTTAGACCACCGGCACTAAGCATGTACTGGCTTGTGCATCCTCAGTGGCTGGGTTTGTGTATCCTCAGTGGCTGGGTTTTAATAGTTTTTTAACTATTAACAAATATAAAAATAGTAGCAGTATGTATTCTGTTTGCAGTAAATGTGCTCATACAGAGGTAGTATTCTTGTATTATATGGGCTTGTCTGTCATTTTTTCATATTAAAAATGCCACATTGGACATCTTCTCCCGCTGACATTTTTGGAGCAGCAGCCATTCGTGGCCCTCATCTCGGTTGTCTTTCTGGAATATGTGCACTCCACCACAAGATTATGTTGCTGGTGTTACACCAAAATAAGAGCCTGTCAGAAACTGACCTGCATATGAATGTTCCTGTGCATTCAGGATCACATCTGTTTCAAATGGAACTCAAAAATTTGCAGTATGAAACGGAACTGCTAAAGACATTAAGGATAACCAATTTAAATCAAATGAATGTTTTGATGTTGGACATGAAACGGGTTAACAATTCCTGTTATACAGTTTTTTTTTTTTTCCCGGTGATCGAAACTAATTCGGTCTTTCTTTGTCTTTCTTGGTAGTATGGAGACATCTACAACTTCCCCCTTCATGCCTTCGACAAGGTCCTGGACCAACAAGAGGATGAAAGCCAATCAGAGTCTGAGGTAGAGGCAGAGGAAGAGGATGATGAGGTGAGGAAGGCTTACTAGATGATGCCTTGGTATGATTTAGAAGTGTTTCTCAACTGGTGGGTCACGACCCACCAAATGGATCGAAGAGTGTGGTTAAAAACAAAACAAAAAAACTCTATTTTGAAAAGCCAACCCTTTAATTCTACATCAACACCCAGGCAAATGTGAAGATGCGCCTACCAGCAGGGGATGTTGTTGCAGCAACTGCATGCTGTCAAAATAACATCTACTACCTACTTTTAATGCAAAAGTATTAAACACCATGCCCTTAGGCTGTCATCTATAAATCCTGTTGGTTTTTTTACAACCCGGTCAGTTTCAACACTTTATGTTGTGAAAAACGGGTTTATATGATAATTTATCAGCCGACAGACGCTCAAGCCTTTCTTCTCTGTAGTCGTAACGGAGAAATGTCATGTTTTTGTTTTTTTGATACGGTTCCTTGCCATTGTGTCTCTGGAAAAAACTCTGACCAGAAGCTCTCAATGTTCAGGTCTCTGCCACCATACACGAGCTTATCCAACAAAGGCTTTTAGCTCACTCAAAGACAATCATAGACGCTGTGCACCTCAGTCACGGTAGTCGCAGTAGTCTCTGACATGTGTCAGCATGTCTACATCAAATCAACAAAGAAAACTGTTGAGCTTACTGGATAGTTTTGTTTTGGCATAATCAGTTGGAGCAGTCTTTGTACGAATAGTATGTGAAGGGGCGTCCAGGTAGCATAGCGGTCTATTCCGTTGCCTACCAACACAGGGACCGCCGGTTCAAATCCCCATGTTGCCTCCGGCTTGATCAGCGGTCCCTATAGACACAATTGGCCGTGTTTGCGGGCGGGAAGCCGGATGTGGGTATATGTCCTGGTCACTGCAATAGTGCCTCTTCTGGTCAGTCGGGGCACCTGTTGGGGGGGGGGGGTAGTGTGATCCTCCCACGTGCTATGTCCCCCTGGCGAAACTCCTCACCATCAGGGGAAAAGAAGTGGCTGGTGACTCCACATGTGTCGGAGGAGGCATGTGGTAGTCTGCAGTCCTCCCCGGATCAGCAGAGGGGGTGGAGCAGCAACTGGGATGGCTTGGAAAATGGGGTAATTGGCTGGATACAATTGGGGAGAATTAGGGGGGGGAAATCCAAAAAAATTAAAAATAGTATGTGAATGCAGCCTACCAGGTCTGGCGTTGACTGTCTGTTCAACCCAAATCATGCTATCTTGGGCCTTCTCACGTCTCATCTTGCTGCTGATCCATCAGAATCTAATAGTAGAGCGAGGACCTCTGGATCCATTTGTTTAGTTGTAGCCATCACCAAGTGTTCATCAACACATTTACTCCCGAGCAGAGGTGACAAAAGTACACACACTCTTTATTCAAGTAGAAGTACAGATACTTGTGTAAAAATATACTCTGGTAAAAGTAGAAGTACTGACTCAAGTTGAAAGTAAAAAGTACAGGCTCTGAAATGTAGTCAAAGTATAAAAGTGAAAAGTACAGGCTCTGCCATTTCACCATGTCACCTTTATGTTTAGTCAAAATTACATTATCGTTGTGTTTTACTTTAGTTTAAGGCATGGGTTAATTTGAAAAGTCTAGCCCAAAAACAGTCCTTGGAGAAAAGATTGTTTTATGAATTCAAACGTCCATGACTTCCATCAAGGCACCGTGGATATTAGCCAGAGAAGTAGATCATTTTATGATAGGTCTATCCGCAGAAAATATGACGTAAAAAAATAAAAACATTCCTTTTTTTCCCAAATCGTTCAGCTCTATTATTATCTTTTCAGTTTTCCGTGATTGTCTACAACTTTGCCGTGACTTTAGTCAATATTTTCTGTGACCAACACCCAGCCTTAGTCATAAGAACTACACCATACTATTACTAATACTACTACTTTTGACTACTCCCGTTAGGGGTCACCACAGGGGATCATCTGTTTCCATCTCTTTCTGTCCTCTGTATCTGCATGTCCTCACTACATCAATAAACCTCCTCTTTGGCCTTCCTCTTCTCCTCTTCCCTGGCAGCTCCATATTCAGTATCCTTCTCCCAATATACCCAGCGTCTCTCCTCCACACATGTCCAAGCCATCTCAATATTGCCTCTCTTGCTTTGTCTCCAAACCATCCAACCTGAGCTGTCCCTCTAATATACTTGTTCCTAATCCTGTCCTTCTTCATCACTCCCAATGAAAATCTTCAACTCTGCCACCTCCAGCGCCACTGTCTCCAAACCATATAACATAGCTGGTCTCACTACCATCTTGTAAACCTTCCCTTTAACTCTTGCTGGTACCCTTCTGTCGCAAATCACTCCTGACACTCTTCTCCACCCACTCCACCCTGCCTGCACTCTCTTCTTCACCTCTCTCCTGCACTCCCTGTTACTTTGAACAGTTGACCCCAAGTATTTTAACTCATACGCCTTCATCACCTCTACTCCTTGCATCCTCACCATTCCCCTGTCCTCCCTCTCATTCACGCATATGTATTCCATCTTGTTCCTATTGACTCTCATTCCTCTTCTCTCCAGTGCATACCTCCACCTCTCCAGGCTCTCCTCAACCTGCACCCTACTCTCCCTACAAATCACAATGTCATCCGCAAACATCATAGTCCACGGAGACTCCTGCCTGATCTCATCCGTCAACCTTTCCATCACCATTGCAAACAAGAAACGGCTCAGAGCCGATCCTTGATGTAATCCCACCTCCACCTTGAACCCATCTGTCATTCCAACTGCACACCTCACCACTGTCACACTGCCCTCATACATATCCTGCACCACTTCTACATACCTCTCTGTCATTCCCGACTTCCTCATACAATACCACACCTACTCTCTCAGCACCCTGTCATAGACCGCAAAATAGGTGTTATATTGCATTCATAATGGTAATAAAAAAATCTTTAATTTCATCCTGTCATGACCTACCAGTAAAAACCTTCTCGACATTATTGATCCATCCACGTGCACAGTCGTCCCACCAGTGACTAGTTCCATTAAACTGGCTCAGTTAGAGTTAAACTGGTTTACAGTAACCTGGGATTAACTGAATTTATTCAACACTTTCATTTCCGATGAATTCTGTTTTTCCCTTGTTCACGTTGTTGGTTTGCGTAATGTTGGAAACAGACTAATGTCTGCTTTCAGGGCTGCTTTCGGGTCAACTTCCCATATAAGCTTTTAACTGCCTGCTGACAGCTGATTGGCTGTTGGTGTAAGAGTACCCAGGAAAGGGTGGGGTTAAGAGAGGAGGCGGGTCCTCTCGCTGGAAATAATCATGTCCACTCTGTGTTCAGGATGTCGGCAAGCGGGAGTTTGTCGCAGAGGAAGAAGTTGAAGAGAGTGACCTGAGTGACTTTGAGGTAAATGTCGATGTGGACTCTTTAGGAGTTTTGGGCGACAGTGATCTAAAATATCTTCATCATGTGGAAAGTTGTTCAGCTTGAAAGTGGTGATGATTGATAGAGCATTATTTAAAACGAGTTTTGCAAAATCAGATGAAAATGACCCAACAGTGAAGGGAAAAAAAATAGATTGTGTCAAAGTGTGAAATATAAAACTAAAGTCAAGACCAGGAAAAAGGGAAAAACTAGAAGGAAAACCATGCAGGAAACTAACAAAATTAACAAATAAAGTGATCTCTCTCTCTCTCTCTCTCAGGACATGAACAACATGAAGACCAGCAGTGATGAAGAGCAAGAAGATGAGGAGTTGAGCGAAGAGATGGAGACCGAAGAAGAGGAGGAGCTGGAGATGAAGAGTTCTAAGGTCAAGTCCAAAGGCAAGGCCCCTGCCAAGGCCACCCCATTCAGGAAGAAGCGGGCATATGTCGAGATCGAGTATGAGCAGGAGATGGAACCAGCCTCCAAGACCAGAGACACGACGTTCTGAAACACCTCGCTTGCCCACTTGGAGGGTTCTCATACTGAGGGTAATGACCTCAACCCAGGACTCCTGCACTCTTCCTGAAGAGGGCGCCTTGCTCACAAAGCCTGTGGAGTATTGTCAGACGATTATCATTCTTATCTGGTTCACTCCCAAACTCCCTCTCCTACACACATGCACACACACACATGCACACACACACACACACACTCTTTTCTGTTCTCTCCTATAGTCACAGTGTATTACTCTGCATCCACCTCTGGGACACTCCTGCCAGTGTGTGTGTAGGATTGGGTGTGGGATTAGACATTTGGCTGCATCTTCTTTATTTCAAACAGGCATGCTATGATGACATCAGTCTGGTCGTCAGTTGTGAATAAGTGTGTTTTTAATGAGGGGGGCGGAGTCATCACTGATTGATGCCCCAGCACACACCAGTCCACCATACTGGAAACCATGTCCCAACACACACCAGTCCACCATACTGGAAACCATGTCCCAACAAACACACCAGTCCACTATACTGGAAACCATGTCCCAACACAGACCAGTCCACCATACTGGAAACCATGTCCCAACACACACACCAGTCCACCATGCTGGAAACTGTGTCCCAACACACACCAGTCCACCATACTGGAAACCATGTCCCAACACACACCAGTCCACCATACTGGAAACCATGTCCCAACACACACCAGTCCACCATACTGGAAACCATGATGAAACGGTTCCGATGACTGGCGAAGTGATTTAAGAGTTGATGTTTTGCAAACGTAGATGCTTTTGTAAGACGTTAAGGGTTTGTTTTGTGTTTGCACGAAGTTTTGTCTTCAGGGGAATTACAGTCCTGTATTGTAGGTTTTAAAAGAACATGGACAAAAGAAAATATTTAACCAGAAATAAGACTTAACTAATGGTAAATATCAGTTTAGTTCATGTTCTCAGACAGATAAACATACTCCAGGTTTTTAATAACCTACACAAGTGATTCCATTGAATTTAAGTGCCAATTATTTTGAAAGGTTTTTTTTTTATATAATACAACCCGTCAAGTCCATGTTGGCCTTTTTATTTTCTAAGAAAAGAAAAAAAAAATCTAGATTTTTTTTTTTCCAAGGGCTTTGACAAAAAACAAAATCTGGTACAATCAAATGTTTGGTGCTAAAAATATTCACATTCAAGCAATGAATGAAGTAACTCAATAATTTTCCACCACTTTTGAAAAAAAAAAATAAAAATCTGAGGCCATGAAACCTCCCCGTTTATTTGTTGGGGGGGGGGGAAACACTAGAAAATGCTGCGGTTGTGTTTCTGCATCTGTGGTTGTAGGATTGCAGAGTTCGATGGCAGAGATGTAGTTCACAGCATGGCGTGTGTTCGTTCATACAGCGATGAAGGGTCTCCCAAGCAGTCACCATGCTGGTTCATACAGCGATGAAGGGCCTCTCAAGCGGTCACCATGCTGGTTCATACAGCGATGAAGGGCCTCCCAAGCGGTCACCATGCTGGTTCATACAGCGATGAAGGATCTCCCAAGCGGTCGCCATGCTGGTTCATACAGTGATGAAGGGTCTCTCAAGTGGTCACCATACTGGTGTCAGGACGGTTTAGGGTTCCAGATGTGCTGACATCGCTGTTGCCGTGGTTACTGTCGCAAAACACTTCAATACAGAATCACTGGCACAGCTGCTGTCCACCTGCTGGAGGAGAGGCTGGCAGACAGAGAAATGGAGATGAAGACAGTCGACTTTCAAACAACCTTGGTAACGTGTATGATAAATGTTTGATGGCATGAAAAGTCTTTACACGTGCGTCAGGTGAATTTTGAGGTCAATGTGGGAGTGGCAGCAGAGGCAGTCCCACTACCCTCTGTAGTTCTGGTAAAACTAAGTTTTTGCTTTCAATTTCTCCAAGGTCTCGGTTTATTTCACTTATGATAATTTCCTTTTATGATGCGTTTTACAATATTCAGGTGACGAAGATGATATGACCAAGTCAGAACAGGGAGCTGCTGTGATTGACACGTCTGCAGCTGCCTCTGTTTCCACTTGGGCTTCAGAATTAGCTTGCACTCTTCTACTGCACAAACTCCACACACATGGCAGTGCACAAAAACACCGTCCCTCAGCTTTGGAAACCAGCGGCGACGTCCTGCAGACCTACCTGCAGCTTGCCATGTGTGCAGCAGTCCAGCAGTGTGAGGCAGCGACAGGCGTGTCTGGTCAGTTCAGCTCTGACAGAAACACGCATCTGACCGTCTGAGGATACGTCCACCAACAGCCGCAGCAGACACCTCAACAAAATACACACACGACCCTCCATCCTAGAGAGAGACAGACAGACAGACAGTCATCAGCAGAACTGATCATTTATAATAACAAAACGCGTGGTCAAGCTGGGAAACTTGGAACAAATCCATCATTTAACACTGATTCCAAGTCGTGAATGGCTGTTTCATAGCGCTCCAGTGTCAGCTGTCGCGCCATTTCAAAAATAACCGCAGAATTGTACAAAAGTAAAACTAATGGTGGCGAGGCATCAGTGACACTGACGTCACTGTGATGCCACTAGGCTCGAGGAATCTCTCCCCCGAAACAAATCTTTCGGCTTGTTCCCTGTTTCTCAGGGGTCGCCACAGCGAGTTTTATGGTTTCCATCCTGTGAGGGCACAGCACCAACGGCAGCCACTGTTAACCCGGGCCTCGACCGATCCGGTACGGTACGGTCTTGTCAACCCACATACTGATTTGGCAACATTTTATGTGAGGTGCCCTTTGTGACACAACCACTAACCATGTGGACGGGGGCACAGGTAAAGCGCTGGATGCCATCCCAGCAAAGGAAGTCCCCGGCTTCCGAAACAGTTCCGTTCATGAGTCTGTTCTTATGCTGAATTTTTATGTAAGTCAGAACAGTTATGTACAGTTCATATCAAGTGTCAATTAGCCAAACGTTTGTCTTAGTATACTAAGACAAACGTTTATAGACAAATAGTATATATATACACACACACACACACATATATATATATATATATATATATATATATATATATAAGACAAATAGTATAGATTTTACCTAAAACATAAATATAATAATGCAGTAATAATAATAAATTCACTACAGTACAGTATTTATAAATGAGAGAGAGAGAATGTGTATATAAAATAACCATAAAGAAACATGTCTTTATGCATGCTCAATCAATCCAGGTAAGAAAATCAATGTACAACATTGTATCCAGATGAACTGATTCACCTTTCTTTGATTAAAGAAATATTTCTGGGCGTCCGGGTAGCGTAGCGGTCTATTCCGTTACCTACCAACACAGGGATCGCTGGTTCGAATCCCCGTGTTACCTCCGGCTTGATCGGATGTCCCTACAGACACAATTGGCCGTGTCTGCAGGTGGGAAGCAGGATGTAGGTATGTGTCCTGGTCGCTGCACTAGCGCCTCCTCTGGTCGGTCGGGGCTCAAAACGCGCAGTGTTTTGAGTGTCCCACAAATGTCCCACAAAGTAGTCCATCCATTCGTTAGTACAAACCATTGTGTGTAACTTGATTATTTTTTAAATAATAGGCTTAACGGAGGTCGGTTCGTAAGTACGGGCGTTCGTAACCCGGGCACTACCTGTATTCATGGACTTGCGCCCATGCTCGTCACCGTCTCTCCCCCAAACAAATGACGGAGGTTTTTCAAGAAGAGATGACAAACCTTGACAGACAAAATTAGAACATATTGTAACGTGCATGGATGAGTAGAAACGTGTAGCTCTTGGCTAACGGGTCGGACCCTTTAGTTGACTGGTTAACGTTGTTGCCCGCAGTGCAGGAGATACGGATGCGTGTCCTGGCTGTGGCGGTTCCTGGGCTGCCCCCCCCCCAAATTCGCTGCAATATCATACTCACTCTTGGACGTTTTAGAGACATTAATGGAGTCGAAGAAGTTACTGACCGTGGCCAGGCCACACAGATAATCTTCTCCAGGACTTCCAGGATCCAGAGTCTGCTCTGCTCCTCTGGAGGATCGCCCACCTCCAGATAGCCCACCACCACCCGCTCCATCCGCCTCAGGTGTCTGGACACTGCCACACCCATCCTGATGGGTGTAAAGTGGGTAGAAAAACACAAATGCACACTAACTAAATGAAAGCCCTTCCACTACTGCTACGGGGCATTCCACTCCTGATGGGAGAAGATACCAGGTCTGACAAATGGATAAACACACAGACTTACCTGTCTATGTATTTGGGCAGTGCTGAGGCGTAGATGCGTCGCAGCGCCACCTTGTGTTCCATCTCCATGTAGGTCAGAAACAGCCGCAACACATCGTCATGGCGACAGGGCTTCCGAGGGGAGGGGTGGTGGTGAAGGGATGGGGGCTTCTCCAAAACAGACAACAGGTCCAACAGACAGGACAGAACCACCTGAGAGTGAGAGACGGACAGATACTGCTGTAATGGGTGTGAATATTAGTGATATGAACATCACATATACACAAATACACACATTTTTTTATAATGGAAATCACTTTCCAGGACATTTTCCATGACTTTATTTTGGATATCCATGCCAGGCATTGCTGACACAAGGTTGTATCATTCAGTATTAACTATCAGAGGTCTCTAAATGGACTGCATGACTGAACACCCCACCCAGACTTCACACGCTGATGTGACATCTCAACACAGAAACATATGGATAAAAATATATTAACTGATAGAAATACTACTTTATAACCCAATTTTACAATGCTCCATGACCTCAATAATATTTTTAGGACACTTGATAATTTTCCAGGTGTTTTCCATGACTGGGAAACTATACCATACATTTCCTGGACACATGGGAAGACGGGAGGGGGAAGAAAAAGAAAGAAAGTAAGAAAAGATAGACTGAGGGAGACAGACAGACACACACATTAGTGTTACCTTGACCAGAGGAGGGTCTGTAGTATAAAGGTGTTTGTAGAGGGCCTGGTAGATCACCTCAGCTCTGTTGTACTGCAGCAGATCTGCTCTGGGCTACAAAACACACACACACATGTTATCATGTTGACATCTAAGCTTTGTATTTGTGTTTAGGTCTAAAACTCCATGGAGCAGCACAGGACCCTGTGGTTCCGATACGAGCAGACCTCCTCAGAGTCCTGGATCAGGACTACTTTGATCTGGTGCCTGTCTAATAGAAAACACTGTAGCTTATTGGTTTTATTTTGTTTTTCGAGCTGCGGCGATAGGCTTTGAAAACATTTGTTCAAAATTCAGATCTCAAGCAGGCATCAGCTGCGTCCTGGTCACTGCACCTGCGCCTCCTCTGGTCAGTCGGGGCGCCTGTTCGGGGGGGAGGGGGAACTGGGGGGAACAGCGTGATCCTCCCACGTGCTACATCCCCCTGGTGAAACTCCTCACTGTCAGGTGAAAAGAAGCGGCTGACGACTCCACATGTATCGGAGGAGGCATGTGGTAGTCTGCAGCCCCCCCCCCCCCCGGATCCGCAGAGGGGGTGCAGCAGTGACCGTGGTTCAAACCATGGCCCTTTGTCCCCCTTCCCTCCTCGACAAAAAAATCAAACTATCAGCCTCACTTACCGTGTCCTCTGCTATACTACTGCAAAAGTTACCTATAACACTTCCAGCTCTGAAACAAACACGAAGACGCTAGTCCAGCCATGGCAATGCAAGCTGCAAACAGCACGAAGAGGGTTTAGGTGAGGTATCACCTAAACAAAAAACAGCCAGTTCCTAAAGCAAAACTCAAATTCTTACAAATAATCGGATCATCACACAAGCTGTGTGTGCACGTCAGCGGAACATGGTGACAACGGGCCGGGGTGCAAAACGCATGATAGCCACCCCCTCCTACCACACAACACCAACAAAATGTCATGTACGTCATGACAGGTCAATTTTATTTGCACAGCCCAATATCACAAATTGGCCTCAAGGGGCTTTACAACAACACAACACAACTATTAGCGACAGTGAACAGCGACCATGGTCTTTTGGGAACCCACCACCACAAACAAGCAATATTGCTAATACAGAATATTTCTAGTCTATTAGATAAATATGTTATGGTAAATGTGCATAGTGACTGCTGAGTTGGTAAATGTACTGACTGACCGGTGATTCTGCCTAATGAGTTTTCCCACATAAACCTTAACATACTGTAGCAAATTTGAGGGACAGCCCGGGAACCGCCACAGCCGGGATGTGAACCCAGGTCACCCGCACAGCCCGGGAACCGCCGCAGCCTGAGTCGGGCAACCCAGGTTCACATCCCTCCCAAATTCGCTACAATATACAAAACAGTGGCGGCGGCTGTCAGAATGAAATCGGTTGACACAGCGGCCTATTACATTTTAAATAACTTACCCTTTGTGTAGGTCTTCCTTTGCCGATTAACTCCAACTTTTCATTAAAAGTTAATCTTGAAAATGGCATGGATAGTAATTTTGCAACGATGTCCTCCTCACCAGGGATAACAGTACTCGTGGGTTCCATCATGAACCGGCTTGCTAGCTAGTTAGCTGGCGTTGGTTTTCACTAGCTTGTGATTTCTTTTCCACGCAGCACGTGGAACTTGCCATAGAGTTAGCGATAACAAAGCCGGCCCATTTAGAGGGAAGATATGATTGGTCAATTTTACTGTCATTTGAAATTACCCTCTCATTGAATTACTCTTGCTTGGACCTCTGTAAAATTATAGCTGGACCACCAATCACAGAGCTGAAAGCATATCATTTTCTTCCTAGCAACTGCAGAGACAGCAAAATTCTGATAGGGGGACAAAGGGCATCTTTCATGTAATCCTTCACATTCCAACCCAAACTGAATAGGCAGGGTTGAAGGGTTTATTTCCTGAGATACATTTTGTTTAGATTTTGATTGTCAAATTGTGATTTGAAAAAAATACATTTATAACTCATTACTTTTTAAATATTGTTTTCTATTTATTTATTTTATTTTTCTTAGTTTTAGGGCCCTGACAATTCCCCTCTGGTTGTGTGTATTTGTGTGTTTTTATTTGTTGTTGTGAATCTTATTGTACTTGTCGTTGTGTATTTGACGTTGATGTCTGTATTGTGTAATTTATTCGTTGTGTATTTCAGTGTTGTTATTACAGTGTTGACCAGCAGGTGGCGCAGGCATCGTATTCCCAGCAGGCTGTTGTCTGGTCTGTGGTGGTCGGTCAGGAGGAGGCAAGGGGGCAGCAGGCGGGGAAGATGAGGCAACAGAGCCGGCCGAGACGTCTGGACACAAACATAAATCGTCAGTAGAGTCTGTAATGTCCTGTCCTGAAAGACTGAGCTCACAAACAGCCACATTCATTTAACTCAACCCGGCTCATCTGGAAAACACGGAGGACTCGCTTCTGTCCAGAAAGGCAGCGCGTCTGGAGAACAGAAGGAGAATATGGGAGTTCTTATCTGACCTAGTGAGTTTTATTCACATCGGAGATCTGAAATGACTGTGGGCATCATAGATCAACACAATACGGGGTTTAAGTCATATAAGTTATCAGGAAGTCTTTACTACATTCTGCTTTTAATAGACGGTAGACTTTAAATCTTGTGATCTTAGGTAGAAAAATCTTCACCAAATAAGAATTACAATGACAACAAAAACAGATTTAAATGTGTGAGGTTTTACTGTTAAAAATATTACTAATAAAAAAGTTAAAAGTATTTTATTGATTTCAAACAGCCATAGACAGCTTACATATACGATATTCAATAACAGCAGTCTGTGATTTGAATGTAGTTTTATGACTTGTATTGCTACCAGAACTGCTGATGCTTCCTCTTGTTTTTATAAAAAGTTCTACGTGGAATATTTCACCTTTCTGAAGCATAATGACTAGTAAATATAACTAGTAAATACCATAATGTGACTACTAAATATAATGTGACAAGTTAACATCATAATATGACTAATAAATATCATCATATGACTAGTGAATATCTTATAACTAACAAATATCGCAGTATGACCGGTAAATATCATGACTAGTAAATATCACCGCCAGATATCTTTCTTTTTATGACTAGTGAATAGCATATGGCCAGTGAATATCTTTTTATGGCTAGTAAAATATCATATTGTGACTAGTAAATATCACACTATGACCAGTAAATATATTTTTATGACTAGTAAATATCTTGACTCGTAAACATCATAGTATGACTGGTGATATCACATGACCAGTAAATATCATATGACTACTGAATATCTTTTTGACTAGCAAATATAGTATGACTAGCAAATACAATATGACAAGTAAATATCATATGACAAGTAAATATAGTATGACTAGTAAATATATTTTCATGACTAGTAAAATATATTCATCCTGCCTGAACACAGAGGAGTTAATCACCCTGTTTAACTCAACTTGTGTAGAAATCTTGGACTCCATTGCCCCACTCAAAATCAGAAAAATTAAAACTCAACCCTGGCTCAATAATGACACCCACACTCTCAGGGAAATATGTAGGAAAGAAGAGCAAAGACGGAAAAAAGACAGGCTTCAAGTTTCATATACTATGATGAGAAACAGTCTTGTTAATTATCAGCACTCTGTCAAAGCAATGAAGGCAAAATACTTTGCTGATATTATTTCTAAAAACTCCCACTGTCCCAAGTACTATTTGACACAATTAATACAGTCCCTGTCTCTGTTGCTACTGCCTGCCCTTATGAAGAATTTCTAAACTTTTTCCACAAGTAAACTGATAACATACAATCAAATATTTCACCTCCTGCCTATGACCCCTCCATGGTTCCTCCATACTCCGCTGTATTCAGTAAATTTGAACCTGTGACTCTTGCTCATATTTAAGACATAGTCTTACATACAGAGTCTACTAATTGTTCCCTGGACATTGTTCCTACGTGCCTGTTGAAGGAAGTACTCAACACTGCAGGTCCTACAATTTCACTCATCCTAAACAGTAGTCTAGCTAATGGATTTGTTTCCTCTTGCTTTAAACATGCAGTAACACAACCCATTATTAAAAAGCTTCTCCTAGATCGCCACCTTGCCATGGTGGAGAAGCTTGTGTGTACTACTGATCCCAAGAGCTATGCCGTCCGGAGCGTGGCTCCTTGTATGGTCACCCAAGGAGGAGGTTCCAGACGAAGTGTAATCCAGCAAAGACCTCAATAGCGGAATAGGTGGAAGACAATGCCAGTGAAGGCAGATGAAGGCTGCAACAAAAGGTGATCCCCAATCGTCTTTATTCTCCATGCTATTGGACTCTGGCCACCCCCTGCCAAGGACTGTGTGATGGCTGCAGGCACATCAGCCACTCCACATAAATAGCTGTCATGTGCAGGCATCCTCCCGCAAGGATACCCACAAGGACCTAGAAGGAGGATATACTTGACCTCGAGTGACCACCGATGAAAGAGCCTAACCTTGACATAACAGTACTAAATAATTTCCGACCCATTTCCAAGTTGCCATTTTTACCCAAAGTAATGGAGAGAATTGTCTATTCTCAGCTTTTGCCCTTTTCAAAAAATAAAAATATTATAGAAAATTTTCAGTCAGGTTTCAGGGCATGTCACAGCACAGAGTCAGCTCTACTTAAAGTCTCCAATGATCTACTGCTGTCTCTTGACTCTGGTAAATGTGCTATACTGGTTTTGTGAAATCTTAGCGCCGCCTTTGAGTCAGTTGACCATACTATTCTCCTGAACCATCTCAAGCACCAGGTTGGCATCCTCGGTAGCACATTCCAGTGGTTTGCCTGCTACCTAATGGATAGATCTTTCTCTGTCAAAACTGGAGACCTCTTCGCCTTGTCTGTTCCCATCACCTGTGGAGTACCCCAAGGCTCCATTTTAGGGCCCGTATTATTATTCCCGTTGTACATGCTCCCTTTAGGTTCTATCTTCCAAAAACACAATATCTCCTACCGTTGATACATTAATTACATGCAGCTATACCTTCCATTGGAACCTAGTAGTAATAATAATGCAGTTAGGTCCCTCCAGGATGTAAAATGTTGGATGGCGAAAAAACCGTCTTCAATTAAATGAAAGTAAGACCAAAGTGGCCATATTTGGTCCCTCCAACTCCATTGGAGGTATAGGTAATCACTTAGGGCCTCTAGCACCTAACCGTCATGCCCATGCCAAAAATCCTGGTATCATTTTTGACCCAGCTTTAAAATCCCGCCCCCCTTTTTCTCCCCAATTGTACCTGGCCAATCTCCCCACTCTCTGAGCTGTTCCAGTCGCTGGTCCACCCCCTCTGCTGATCCGGGGAGGGCTGTAGACTACCACATGCCCCTCAATACATGTGGAGTCACCAGCCACTTCTTTTCACCTGACAATAAGGAGTTTTGCCAGGGGGACGTAGTGTGTGGGAGGATCCCACCATTCCACCCAGTTCTCCCTCCCCCCTGAACAGGCGCCCCGACCAACCAGAGGAGGCACTAGTGCCGCAATCAGAACACATACCCACAGCGACTCCACATGTGTCAGAGGAGGCATATGGTAGTCTGCAGCATTCCCTGGATTGGCAGAGGGGGTGGAGCAGCAACCGGGACGGCTCAGAAGAGTGGGGTAACTGGACAGGTACAATTGGAGAGAAAAAGGGGGGGAAATCCAAAAAATAAATAAAAAATAAGAAAAACCAATTCAAAACATCTTGGATGAATCCTCGCTCCAAACATTGGTATCTGATCGATTATTTCACTGTCCGAGCCAGACATAGGCATTGTGTACATCTAACGAGGGCAATGACCTCGTTAGATGTACATCATGCCTATCTTCAGGTCCTTCATGGTCCACCCTTTTGGGGGGGGGGGTGTTATGGCCTCCTCTTCCTGCCTGCTGGTTTTGGCTCTGTTTCAGTTTCAGGTTGGCGGGTTTCACGCTTTGTTGTTCCCGCGCTCCGGGGAGGCTTCCAGTGCATCTGTGCACTTCCTGACACTTCCGGATCCCACCGCTTCCTGTCTCCGACCAGCACATTGTTTTTTTTAACTTAATTCATCTTTTTTGTATTATTAAATATTTGATTATTATTGCAACCCTCGACTTATCTCCCTTCTTTTGTTACGTCTCTTGAGCCGGGGTTGTAACAAGTGGGTAACAGATGGATGCTGGACAGATCATCATCTCATCTGCTCAACTATGGCCATCAGACTTATGCTCAAAAGAAGAGGGGGAAAAAAGAAATACCGCCCCAGTCTAAACATCAGGAACTTGGAAATGCCTGAAACATGGGAGCTCCTCCAAGTTGCACTTTGTGACAGCTTGCCACCAGAGTACCCTGATGATGTTGAGGCACATTGGGAGTTCACTGAAGACCATCATCCTGAACACTGGCCGAGAAGTCCTTGGTTTATACACAAAGAGAAACCAGGACTGGTTCAGTGACAGTGATGAGGAATGTGAACACCTTATTTCCAAAAGACGTAGGCCTTTTGTGCCTAGCAGAAGGATATCACTTGCCGAGCCAAGAGGGAAGCTTACTCCAGAGGCAAGAACTTTGTCAAATGCTGAGTAAGGGAGCTTAAAAACAAATGGTGGATGGAGAAAGCCTATGAATTTCAAAATCTTGCAGAAGCAGGTGACACAAGGGGGTTCTTCAATGCCAATAAAGTTGTAAGCCAGAGCCAACCCCCTCTGGTCCAAGTGTAGCGAATTTGGGGGGCAGCCCGGAAACCGCTGCAGCCAGGACATGAACCTGGCTCTCCCACACCACGGGGGACAACATTAACCAGTCGACTAAAGGGTCTGAACCGTTAGCCAAGGGCTAGCGATTCTACTTATCTGTGGTCGTTACAGTAGCCCCCTCCTTCGGGAAGCGCGTCCACGCACTTACAGAATATCAGCTCCCTCATGCCTCTGGGCCCACACACTTCCGATGGCCACACGGTCTCACCATCCCACTTCTGACACCAATGTAGCAAATTCAGGGGACAGCCGGGAACCGCCACAGCCAGGATTCGAACCTGGATCTCTCTCTTGTCACCCCTGCTGCAGCCAGGACGTGAACCTAGATCTCCCGCAGCACAGGCGACAACGTTAACCAGTCAACTAAAGGGTCCAACCCAGAGAAACAGTTTACAGGAGCCTCATTCCATGAAGATGATCTCCAACAGACTGCCAGGGTCAAGCAGCAGCAAAGAAAGGAAAGAGTCCCCACCAAAAAGGCTCTCCCACATTCCACTTCCAGCACCTCACATCAATGCCAACACTGCAAGAAAGTTTGTGGTTCTAGAGTTGGCTTCTTCAGCCATTTGAAGACCCACAATAAGGAGCAGCTAGAAAAGCGCTATAAAAATGCAACTTGATTGATTGACCCCCCCATAAGGACCATCATTCTCGACCTCGGGTAATGGCAGATGATGATGATTTCTATTACTTGTACCTTTACTTTATTTTTTCCTGTTTATATTTTTAGAGCTATTTCTGTATATATGTTTGTGTGTATACGTATATATCACATACTTATTTTATTTAAGACAGTACTTTTCTTGCACTCTTAATTGTACCAACAATGCTAAGTAAAATTCCTAGTGCATGTAATGCACATGGCAATAAAATAATTTCTGATTCCGATTCTGTTAGATTGTCTGATCTATTTGGAATTGTTGTTCACATCAGTGAACACTAGAGGTCAGGAGTCCAGTAAAATTACACCAAACCTTTAATGATTGAGTAAAAGTCATGAAAAACAAACTCACCTGGAGCAGAGCCCATGAAAACACCAATTTCACTGCTTCACAGCACTGCCATCTCTCCCTGGCGGGTGGGCGGACAGACAGACAGACACACACACACACACACACACACACACACACACACACACACACACATACATACATACACAACACAAAACAAGGTCAGTTCCAGCCACCAGGCTGTCTTGTTTGACCCCCATCATGAAATTAGAAAAGGGTCAATCAGTCCATCCATCCATCCATCCAACTAGTTGACTCCCTGAAGTGAGGTGAGTGAAGTCTTACCTGGTCAGGTCAGGCTGCAATATGTCCATGATTCCTCCAAACATTCCTCTCCTCCTCCTGCTCTTCACCTCCTTCTCCTCCCCTGTCAGGAGGTGCACATGGTCCTTCCAGCCTCCTGCCTGAAGCAGCAACTCCATCAGACTCCAAGCAGCCTCTCTGGAGGTGGCGCTGGTCCATGGCTGGTCCTGGATCAGCAGAGAGCAGAAACACGTTACCTTCAGGTCACTCCGTTTCACTGGGAGCTGCTGACTAGGAACACACTGCAGACCAATGCCCCCAGTCTGAGAAGAAATGCAGACCAAAGGCCTTGTGGACTGTCAGAGACCATTTGCTGATCGGTTGATGATGTGAATCAGCAGCTCATTCCCACAGTTGAGATCTCCCAAAAACTGGCACATTCATAGAGGTCAGAAACAGAGACCACGTCAACAACGTGTCAAACAGCAGCATAATATCAGTTCCATCTTTAAACATGTGACACCTTGTCTATAGTGTAGAGAAGGCCAGAAGGAGTTACATTGTGTCTTTGTGGATTTAGAGAAAGCATATGACAGGGTGCCAAGAGAGGAGGTGTGGTATTGTATAAGGAAGTTGGGAGTGGCAGAGAAGTATGTAGGAGTGGTGCAGGATATTTATAAAGGCACTGTGACAGTGGTGAGGTGTGCAGTTGGAATGACAGATGGGTTCAAAGTGGAGGTGGGATTACATCAAGGATCGGCTCTGAGCACTTTCTTGTTTGCAACAATGATGGACAGGTTAACGGACGAGATCAGGCAAAAGTCTCCGTAGATTATGATGTTTGCGGATGACATTGTGATCTGTAGCAAGAGTAGGGAGCAGGTTGAGGAGAGCCTGGGGAGGTGGAGGTATGCACTGGAGAGAAGAGGAATGAAAGTCAGTAGGAGCAAGACAGAATACCTATGCGTGAATGAGAGGGAGGACAGCAGAATGGTGAGGACGCAAGGAGGCGTATGAGTTTAAATACTTGGGGTCAACTGTTCAAAGTAATGGGGAGTCCAGAAGAGGGGTGAAGAAAAGAGTGCAAGCAGGGTTGAGTGGGTGGTGAAGAGTGTCAGGAGTGATTTACAACCGAAAGGTACCAGCAAGAGTTAAAGGGAAGGTTTACAAGATGGTACTGAGACCAGTTTATGTTATATGGTTTGGAGACAGTGGCACTGCTGAAAAGACAGGAGGTGAAGCTGGAGGTGGCAGAGTTGAAGATGCTAAGATTTTCGCTGGGAGTGATGAAGAAGGACAGGATTAGGAACGAGTATTTAGAGGGACAGCTCAGGCTGGACGGTTTAGAGACAAAGCAAGAGAAACTAGATTGAAATGGTTTGGACATGTACGGAGGAGAGATGCTGGGCATATTGGGAGAAGGATGCTGAATATGGAGCTGCCAGGGAAGAGGAAAAGAGGAAGACCAAAGAGGAGGTTTATGGATGTGGTAAGGGAGGACATGCAGGTGGCTGGTATGACAGAGGAAGATGCAGAGGACAGGAAGAGATGGAAATTGATGATCCACTGTGGCGCCCCCTAATGGGAGCAGCCAGAAGTAGAAGTAGTAGTTAGTACTTGTTTTCAGTCGTTATGCCACTGTATTGTTTATAAAGGTGAGGATACCTGCAGTCAGTGGAGACTGAGGAAGTCATTTAGATGAGCGATAAAACATTTCTCTCAATATATGCTGTGTCCAGATGAACTGACTAAACTTTCTGTGATTTCCTTACCTGGATTATTGAGCATGTATAAAGACAAATCGCTTAATGCAGTTTTAAATAAGAGGACCAAAGACCTCCTCCATGCTTACCTGGAAGTGAGTGACAGCAAAGACACAGCACAGTGGACCTACAGCATGAAGCAGGGAGACAGGAGCCTCTGAGTTTAACTCCATCTCACCTCCTGTCTCCTGCAGGCAGGGAGAGGAGACAGCTGTCTCATTCCCACTTCTGGACAGACCTCCATTACAGCCTGCTGCTCCTTCGGGGGACTCTCTCTCTCTCACTCCCTCTCTCTCTCCCTGAGTCTCTGCTTTTTTTGTCTCTGCCCGTCTCTCCCAGTCCACCAGACTGTCCAGTAGGGCAGACAGGGCGGAGCAGACAGACAGGGCTCTGGCAGGGATATGCTGGTAGGAGGTGGCCGGCAGGGAGCCACTGTCTGTCTCACAGACAGGCAGAGCCGCACACTGACACAGGGACTGGACCACGCCCACATACCTTTTCTGAAGCTCTGCCCACTGGCCACAGTTCTGCTGTCCATCACCCTGATTGGTGGGATCAGGAGAAAACAGCCAATGAAGGTTGGCTTTTTTAAATAACTCTTCTGACCGGCCAATGAGATCTGTGGCTTCTGGGTTCGAGGCTTTTCCCGCTGCATCAATCAGCTTCTCCTGGAGCTGGCCGAGGACTTCTGTAATTGGAGGGCAGGAGCGTTGGTCATCAGGAGATGAGGGGCAGGAAATCTTAGGTGAGGAGGAGAGCTGGAAATGATGAAGGAAGGAGGGTAGATCCATATTTTAGGAAGATAGCTGATGTCAGGAATGAAAAACGTGGAAAAGCAAGAAGACAGAGTTATAAAACTAGAGATAGATAGATAGATAGATAGATAGATAGATAGATAGATAGATAGATAGATAGATAGATAGATAGATAGATAGATAGATAGATAGATAGATTACACACAGAGTGGGGGGGGGGCAAAAGAAAATCAGATTAGTTCAATTGTTGGATTTACGATGACAATCACATTCCAATATAAGGAAAACGCTATGAAGGGGCTGTTATCACTCATTTGAATGTCTGCTTCATGGAGAGACTGGCTGTTGTATAAATTAAAAATAACCGAAATTGGATAACATTCATATAGCATTCATATAAGTTCACTCTAGGGAAATATCAACTTGGTTTTACCTACCACAAAAATATTCCACGCAATCTAGATTATGACAACAAAAAACCAAAAAAAACGGATTTCAACCAGTTAGCCTAGTCTGCCAGCTCCTCATCAACATCCGGCGGCGTTCAGCAGCAGCAGCAGCCGCCGCAGCGAGCTAGTCCTCCGGTACTACTCCTATAATCCCCCTGTACTCCTCCTATAGTCCTCCTGTACTCCTCCTATAGTCCCCCTGTACTCCTCCTATAGTCCTCCGGTACTCCTCCTATAGTCCTCCTGTACTCCTCCGTCTCCTGTCATACATTCATTTTTACTTTCTAACTAAATATCATATCAGATCGTACGTTTTAAAGTGTTCAGCCGTGATGCATACTGGTTAGAACTGTCGGACATTTTAGCGAGTGGAACAGTTCGTCCGGAAACGTCTCTCCGTGTAAATGTTCCGGACAAAAGGTTCCTGCCTTCTTTCTTCGCCTGTTGGCGACGTAGACACAGGCAGGCAGGCAGGCAGGCAGGCAGGCAGGCAGGCAGGCAGGCAGGCAGGCAGGCAGGCAGGCAGGCAGGCAGGCAGGCAGGCAGGCAGGCAGGCAGGCAGGCAGGCAGGCAGGCAAGCAGGCAGGCAAGCAGGCAGGCAAGCAGGCAGAATACAATTTACTTGCGCATAAAAGATGTCATGTACTTTGCATCTGGTTCCTAAAGTATGCCTTCTTAATCTATATTGTAGACTATTACCTAAATAATCAACATTTCCAATGCAGTTTACACAGAAATGACCCTTCATTTCCAACAGCAGTATTCCCATGTCTAAAGTATTTGTTAAGAAGATTCCATATCCTCCCTATTCTGTCCTACGTGTTTGTGTCCATGTATAAACAGGCCGACAGATAGCCAACATGAAGAATCCCAAAGAAATACAGAGTCCCGGTCCAAGTTGAGGAACTTTACTGAAGAACTTTGAGAATTCAACCCTTTTTTGTAAAACTGTATAGGGGGGCAATACAGAGAAAGAATGTTTCAATAAACATTGCATAAATTATAAAATGTTATCACATGTCTATGACATAACTACATAACACATGTAAATAACTGCACATGACTGCATGTAAATAATAATTGTAGGCTACATAACTGCATGTAAATAGCTGTACGTAACCTAGGAATTACGAAATCACACATGAATTATGAACTAATTGTAAATAATGTACATATAATATAGATCAATATGCTATAATATAGGCGGAATACGGGCAGACAGAATAACGTGACATTTCTATCACAGAGCTGACACAGCTAACTAGCAACCGAAAGCCTGGCTGGCTAACTAGCTAACAGAAAATGGGAGAAGCTAACGTTACACATAGCTATTTTCATATTAACATGAATACAACGACGTTCTTATAACGGACATCATCAATCACTTAAATAATGTCGCAACTGAACTTAGTAAACGATGCTCTCCAAGGCACAAACGTAGATAGAAGCAATAAACACAGGAGCTGGGCAAACATATGAAACTCCGCATGGAAAGCTGGACTGTACTGCTACCATGACTACCAGGGAGCAAACTATTTCCTGAAGTAAGGTCGCGTGAGGAAGGCTAGAGGGAGTAAATAAACTTCAAAATAAAAGTACTCTTCTTACATTCTAATAAAGTAACGTCACACTCCCCGCCTGGTATAATTACTATACCACTATCTTAAACTAACATGAGGAGCATGTCCGGAGAACACAAACTAACTCAGTCCATATCCTCAGCAGGCATGAGTAGGACTGTCTCGGAGGCAGGCCTCAGGAAGGTCTTTGCAGATCCAGATCTCGTGACCTTGAGCTCAATCTTCCTGACCTTTCCATCCCGGCCAGAGGATGTCTTTGTAACAAGAGCCAGGGGCCACTCGTTCCTCGTCACTTGATTGTCCTTCAGCAACACTAGGTCGCCCTCCTTGGCGTTAGGACACATGTCCTGCCACTTGCTGCGACTTTGGAGTGTGGGGAGGTACTCACGCCTCCATCGGTGCCAAAAGGTGTTGGTGAGATGTTTCACCTGCCTCCACTGCTGGCGGTGGAGATCCTTGCTGTCGAAGGTCCCCGGAGGGAGAGTACACACCTTTTGCGTCAGTAGTGAAGCGGGGGTCAGGAGGAAGGGAGATTCTGGGTCCGAGGAGATTGGTGCGAGGGGCCTGGCGTTGATGATTGCCGTAACTTCTGCCATTAAGGTAGACAACACCTCATGACTAAGGCGTGATTGGCTGGTTTCCCTGAGCATGGAGTCAAGAATACGCCTGGAGACTCCAATCATACTGTAGCGAATTCGGGGGACAACGCAACCTCAGGAACTGCCGCGGCCGGGAAGCGAACCTGTATCGCCCGCACCGCAGGAGACATCGCTAACCGCTCGACTAAAGGGTCAGACCCGGGAGCCAGCGTGTCTTCTTATCCATGCACGTTATGCTACCCTCCTCCTTCGGGAAGCGCGTCCCCGCGCTTAAGCATATCAGCTCCTTCACGCCTCAGGGAGCATACGCTTCCGATGGCCTTATGGTCGCTCCATCCCACTTCTGACAGCAGCGTGCCGAACGTAGAAGCAACGACAAAGGTAACTTTGCAGGCCCTTTATTGAACTCATACAGACACAAGAACTTACCGAAATGAGACACAATCATGGGCGTGATCAACTCGAACAACAAAGTTGTTCAGGGTTTCAGTTACAAGGTTACACAACACAATAGAAAACCACATAAAACACTTACAAAACATTTAATAACAACTGACAATCTGCACGCAGTGCCTGATGGGTAAGACAGGACAGTTGGCACAATTCTGACGTGGTAGCAACTTCGCTACAATATTAACATGAATACAACGAGGTTCTTATAACGGACATCATCAATCACTTAAACAATGTCGCAACGGAACTTACAGACGATGCTCTCCAAGGCACAACGTAGATAGAAGCAATAAACATAGGAGCTGGGCAAACATAAAACTCCGCATGGAAAGCTGGACTGTACTGCTACCATGACTACCAGGCAGCAAACTATTTCCTGAAGTAAAGTCGCGTGAGGAAGGCTAGAAGGAGTAAATAAACTTCAAAATAAAAGTACTCTTCTCACATTCTAATAAAGTAACGTCACACTTCTCTTTGTTTTAGTTTATTAATATCTCTTAGATATTACGAGTAGTATTTTAGTTTAGAATAGGCCTGTATTTCGTGTTCATCCTTAAAGTCCCGCCTAGTCTATGTTTCTAATGGTTAATGGTGAAGAAGCCTGTTTTCTATTGGTTAGCTAGGTTGTCGATCATCTCCTGTCACTAACATGTCACGTCATGTCCTCAGTTGCTCCGGTGAAGTTTGGAGAAGACATACGAGTGCTGACCAGTGGTTATTAGCCCAAAGTTTTACAACTAGCTAAGGATTAGTAACGAGAAATAGTGAATGAGCGTTTGTTTGGACATTGTTTGTCGAAGTGTGCGTCCATCGAGAGGCAAGTACTGTAGTATTTCTGTTGATTTGTGCGATGTAGAGGTGAATGAACCTAGCTAAAATAAGCTAATGCTAGCTACAGTTATTGGACCTGCGTGGGGATAACAATAGCGCTGCCCATGAAGAACTTTGCAGTTAGGCAGAATTAAACTAGATTCGTTTATATTTTGTTAGAGTTCAGAGAACACATTTGTTAGCTATACTGTTAGACTAATGTGTAGGAGTGGCTAACGTTATTTGATTGGTTGTTGAAGTAATACTTGGGGTAGTGTTGGTCGAGGATCAATGACCACACCGGGTTATAGAACTCAGGTTTAATCGTGGCTCAGTAGGCAGACGTAATAACCATACATGGTAGTGGTGTAACCATAATAACAGTCCG
The DNA here is from genome assembly GCF_029633865.1 of Lampris incognitus. NCBI lineage: Eukaryota > Metazoa > Chordata > Actinopteri > Lampriformes > Lampridae > Lampris > Lampris incognitus. The sequence continues at coordinate 92,568,544 of NC_079211.1, read as the reverse complement.
GGTAGTACATAACACCTAGTGTAGTTCCAGTGGATATACATGGCGTTATATCACTACATCCCCCCTGTTTAGTTTTCAATTTTTTCATTACACAGAGGTTGCCTTCTCTTTTTTTTAAATTTTTTTTTTTTAGACAACACACTCAGAATTGTCCATCTCAAAAAACAATAAACATATTCAGAGCCCTCCTTTTGTGTGTGATTGTCTCTACTCACAGTCCTTGTAGTGAGCTGGTTTGGAAACAGCTCTTCCATATCTTGTGCGTACTGTCTTGTGTATTTCACTGGTTTGGCTGGAAGAAGTTCCAGCTGCATGAGTGTCCCATTGAGGTTCTGTGAAGCGGGTTCTTGCGCTCCTCAGTGCATGGGGGTGGTGAATTTCCCGCAGGTGGCTCCTGCCACGTCTGAGTTTGTTCCCATTTGATGTTTGCACAATGTAGCTCCTTGGCTCATCGCACTTTTGTACGACAGTGGCTGGATACCATGTCCCTTTTTCCTTGTTTAGGACAGATACGTGCTGTCCGGGACCGAGTGGAGGTAGTTCTCTGCCGCTGCTGCGGTCATGATGTTCCTTCATGTTTGCTGTTCTCTGCTCCAGGTGGAGTCGGTTTTCCTCCTTGCCTGGGTCCCCTCGACTCGGCAGCAGGGTGGTGACTGGCCTTCCGAAGATCAGTTCTGCTGGTGATGGTAGTTTACTGTCAATGGGTGTTAATCTGACCTGTAGTAAGGCCACTTGTATGTTACCTCCTCGTCTCATGGTTTTCTTCACAATGGATTTGATGTGTCGCACATGCCTCTCAATGAATCCATTGCTTTTTGGATAGTGGGGTGAGCTTGTCACGTGCCTGATTCCCCAGTCAGCCGTGAATTTCTGGAACGCGTGCCCTGTGTACTGGGGTCCATTATCTGTAAGTATCTTGTCAGGCCTTCCAAAAAGAGACATGTACATTTCCATTTTTTGTGCAACTGCCCGGCTGGACACAGGCATGAGCATTTCATCCACTAGAGGGAACTTAGAATATCTGTCCACAATCAGTAAATACTGATGTCCATCGATCTCGAACAGATCAGAAGCTAGGGATTGCCATGGTTTTGACGGTGTGTTGTGTGGGTTGAGAGGTTGCTTTGGATTTGCATCCTGATGTTCCACGCATACGCTACATGACCTGCAGACTCTTTCGATGTCATCGTTCATTCTGATCCAGTAGACACTTTCTCTCGCCAGTCGCCGTGTCTTTTCAATGCCCTGGTGTCCTACATGCAGCTGTTCGAGTATAGAATTGGTCATGGAGTCTGGGATGAGCACCTGTCTGCCTTTGAATATGACTCCTGCTTCAACTGCGAGCTCATCTCTGAATGACCAGTACTCACGTAGTTGTCTTGGTAGAGCTTTGATGTTGTCTGGCCATCCCTGGTGGATCAGCTCTTTCAGTGCATTGAGTCTGGGGTCGCTGGTGGTTTCCGTGCGGAGTGCGTCCTGTTTCTCGGGAGAGAAGTTTATCATTGCAACAGTGAGCATCTCTGGATCCTCGACTTCTGCCTCTATTCCGTCAATGCGCTCGTCCAGCTCGATGTTGCTGTTGTTCTCAGGGTTGGGTAGTCGGCTGAGTGTGTCTGCCAGGACCATCTGGTTTCCTGGTCGATACGTGACCTCGTAGTTGTATCCTTGTGTTTTTATCAGCATTCGCTGAAGCCGTGGCGGGGCAGCATGCAGTGGCTTTGTGCATATGGTAACGAGGGGTTTGTGGTCTGTAACTACAATGAATGACTTCCCATACAGGTAGGTATGGTATCGCTGCATTCCATAGACTATGGCCAGCATTTCTCGCTCTATGTTGCTGTACCTGGATTGGCAGTCGTCCAGTGTCTTTGAGCCAAAAGCTATGGGTCTTTTGTTCTGCACTAATGCCACGCCCAGTCCTTTCTGTGATGCATCGACCCCAAGTGTCAGAGGTGTGCTTGGATCATAGTACTTCAGGCAGTCATGTTCGTTGATAACTGATTTCAGGTCCTCAAAGCTCTTTTGGTGGTCAGTGTCCCATGTCCAAGGCACGTCACTTTTCAGCAGCACCCTCAGTGTGTGTGCTTTGTCTGCGAACTTTGGGATGTAGGGTGACAGGTAGGTCAGCATCCCCAAGAATCTGCTCAGTTCATCTTTGTTCTGGGGTGTCAGCATTTTCTGGATGTCCCTGATTTTGGCTGGGTCAGGTTTGATACCTTTGTCTGTGTACAGGTTGCCAAAGAATGAGATGCTTGTCTGTTTTATTGTGCACTTGTCACTGTTGAACACAATACCTGTCTTGGCTGCTCTCTCCATCAGGTTGGTCAGGTTCCTGTCATGCTCCTCTTCACTTGCTCCGTAGACTGCGATATCATCGGCTATGCTGACAACACCGTCGAGCCCCTCCAGGATTTGGTCCATCTTTGCCTGGAAGAGATCTTGAGAGACACTGAGACCAAATGGCAAACGTTTCCAGCAGTATCTACCAAATGGAGTTCGGAATGTGGTTAGTAGTTGTGACTCTTCCTCTAGGTGTATTGACCAATATCCAGCTTTTGCGTCAAGTTTGCTGAATATTTTTGCATTTGCAAACTTCGGGTTCAGTTCCTCCACAGTAGGAATCTTGTGTGGGCATCTCCTAAGGCTGGCATTAAGCTTTTGGGGGTCTAAGCATATGCGAAGGGAACCGTCTTTCTTTGTGCTGTATGCCAGACTCGAGCACCAGTCTGTGTGCTGTTCTACTTTTCTTAACACATCTTGTTCGACTAGGTTATTCAGTTCATCTTTCAGTTTGTCTTTGATGTGAATGCTACACTTACGTGGTGGGTCTATGAATGGTTCAGCATCCTTTTTCAGGAAGAGCTTGGCCTTTCCACTGAAGTTGCCAATTTTGTCAAACTGGTCTGGGTATGCTCTCTTTAGGTCTGCACTGTTAGATATGGTCATTTTGGGTTTTGTCTGTCTTGTGTTGACTTTTTTCTGGTTTGCATGTCCTTTCTCGGTCACTGCATCTACATTGACAGTCACTAGGTTTAACAGTTCACATGTTGGCAGCCCAACTATGGCTGGCCCTGGTACGTCTACAACATAGAACTTTGCATTGATCCATTTGGATTCTTTGTACTGGCATGGAATGTCAATGGTGCCTAGGCAGGGGATGGCATGACCACTGTATGCAGATAGCCTCCTGTTGGTTTTTTTCAGTCGTTTCTGGGTGCATGCATTTTCACCGTACATCTGCTTGAAGGTACGAAATGGGAGTGTGTTGCCTGACGCACTTGTGTCTAACTTCAGACGTAGTGTGTATCCACGACCAGGTAGGTCAGGTGGTGTCACCTTCAGGACTGTGTACGCCTCTTCTCTGGCCGGCTTGCTGTCTATGCTATGCATGCACTTTTCACTGATAGTTATGGAGTGGAACTGTTTCTGGTAAGTACTTTCGTTCTCACTGTCTGTTTCACTGCTACTCTCTACAGCATGTATGCAAGTCCTGCTCTGTTGCTTTTTGTCTATATAGGTTTTGCGCTTGTGCTGTTTGTCTTGTGGTGTGTGGGACTTACTTCCCCCGCTCCTGCTCTGGCTGGAGTGTTCCTGGCGCTCTCGTTTGGCTTTCCTGCAGCACCGCTCCCAGTGACCTTTTGCACCACACGCATTGCATTCATCATCATATGCAGGACATCGACGTGGTTTGTGGCTTCTCCCACAGTTACGGCATATGCGGTCCCTGTCCACAGCGTGGATTCTCTCATTGTGTGACAGGCTAAGTTTGTCTAACTGTTCATTGCCTGCTGTCAGGGCTTCATATTTTCGTCCCTCGGCCAGAACCTCTGCTAAGGAATATCCTTTTGGTTTGTTGTATAGATCATTCCTCAGGGCATCATGGGGAGTGCTCGCAATAATAAGCTCAATCATACGCTCGTTAAGCTCTTCGTCTGAAAACTGACATTTCTGTGCTAGTGTTCTGGCTCTGGTCACAAAATCATCAATATTCTCATCTGGTTTCTGTCTGTGTTGCATCAGTTGCAGTCTATGGATTCTGAAATTTACGTTCAACTTTAGCTGTTTTTCAAAGAAGTCCCATAGTTTGGCAGGCTTTTCCTTTTCATCATCAGTGAGACCACTGGCGTTCAGTCTTTTTAATCCTTCATCTCCGATTCCACGACATATTTTCCTAGCTTGTTTAGCTGCGCCATTTATTTCTTCATCTTCTAAATACAGAGTCATTTTCTGTTTATACGGTGAAATTGCCTCACCCAGGTCCGGGTCGGACCAATTCATCGTCGGTAGATGCGATGCCATGACGTCTCCTGTTACTAGCTAGCTAGTTAGCTTTGCGGCTAGCTCAGCTCCGGCGCACTCTTGCTTGAATGATGACAGAAATTATCCACGGACAATTTTATCAGTCTATCCTCATTCTTCATAGAGAGTACTTTACCGCTGCCACCATGAAGTAATACTTGGGGTAGTATTGGTCGAGGATCAATGACCACACCGGGTTATAGAACTCAGGTTTAATCGTGGCTCAGTAGGCAGACGTAATAACCATACATGGTAGTGGTGTAACCATAATAACGATCCGGGTAGTACATAACACCTAGTGTAGTTCCAGTGGATATACATGGCGTTATATCACTACAGTTGTAGCCTAACTAAATTTGGTGATTTACGTACAAGGATCTAATTATTTCTGTTCTATTGCTGTAATAGTGTATTTCATAGCGCAACTACTGTAATGTGAATAATATTGTTTATTTCTGTTATTCCAGAAACACAAATCATAACACAAATATACATACAACTCATTATACAAACTATGTACAACGAGACAACTGTTCGTTGTGCGTGAAGATTTATTAAAAGTCATAAAAGGAAGACCATCTCTCTCTGTGCATTCTTACCGATACCCCACGGTGACATCAACTTACTACCAGTCAGAGAGTCACGAGTAGGCTACCTATCACCTTATACAATTTTTACATGGTCCTTCGAGCCGGATGGTGATGGTTTCTATGGATTGAAGATGGCTTCAGAAGAGAACCCAGATGTGCGACCCAAGCGCACTGTACGGCCTCCAGCCTGGATGGATGAATATGAAGTCAACCTCCCTAGTTGGAGGCAACGTCCTCAAGCGAATGTAAGTCGCACTGAACAGCAGCGAGTAGTTAAAGAACACTCACTATTCAGGATGGATACGCCCAGATGACGCTTCTCTCTCAATGGCAGAACAATGGGCCAATGCAACAGCGTTCCTTTGGCGCTGAAGCACCACTGAACCCTGGATGGAGGAGCACTACAGCATGCCACCGTGGGTTTCCCATCCTTCCCCCGCGGCCTCATCAGAGGTTATGAGAGCAATTCGGCTGCTCCAAGAGAAGAACCAACGGTAACAAATGGCTATGTCAGATATGATACATCGTATAGACCACAGTGCTCCACAACCGCTCCCTCAGCCTCATCAGTCAGTCCCTACACCACCGATCCGGTCCTTCTCGCAGCCAGAACTGTTGACACCGCCCAGCGGTTTACTCGGGCCAGCAGCTAATACTGGTAATGTCCCGGTTAGGCAAGAGGAGGAAGGGGAGGATTGGCCGCCACCTCCCCCGCCATTAGGGGAGGAGCTGGTGGATGAGCTGGCATTCAGACTCCGCTCGATGAAACAGGAGCCGCCACAGACACCGAGCTCGGAGTATTGGGAACCTGACCATGGTTCACAGGTGTCAGCTGAGTCGATAGAGGAGTCTGACAGACTCAGACTCTGGCAGCTGGACACGCTGCCTTACCGGAGTGAAAAGCTTGTCACCAGGTCAAGACAGGATCAGGAGGCAGTGAACCTGTTGGACACCAAGACCATCAGAGTGAACACCCATGGAGTTGAAAGGTACGCTACCCCCCTGCTGAGGGTGAAGGATATGCCCCGACTACAGGCTCCCAAAGAGGCAGTGTTGGCAAACATGCGCAGTGTGGAGAAATGCCTTGCCAAGGACCCAGAGAAAGCAGCACTATACAGGGCGGAGATACAGAAGTTGGAGCAGGCTGGCTACATTGTGGAAGTTCCCTCGTCAGAGATGGACCAGGGGGAAACCTGGTACATCCCCCATCACCTGGTCCAGCACAATGGCAAGAACAGGGTAGTTTTCAATTGTTCATTCAGGTATCGGGATAACAACCTCAACGAGCTCCCCCTGCCAGGACCTACCTTGGGCTCCTCCCTGCTCGGCGTACTCCTGCGCTTCCGGGAACATTCTGTCGCGGTCAGTAGTGACATAAAGGCGATGTTCCACCAGGTGCGACTTCTGGCCTAAGACAAGCCACTGCTCCGCTTTCTTTGGCGAGACCTCAAGAGGAAGGCTGCTCTGAGAGTGTATGAATGGCAGGTCCTTCCCTTCGGGACAACCTGTAGCCCATGCTGCACAACGTATGCGCTACAGAAGCATGTCATCGACCACAGCCGGCCCGGAAAGGATGTCCGTGAAACTGTAGAGAGGAGCTTCTACGTCGACAACCATCTCCAGAGTGTGCCTTCTTTGGATGAGACAAAGCAGCTAGTGGACAAACTGAAGGTGCTCCTAGCTACTGGTGGCATGGAGCTGAGGCAGTGGGCCAGCAACATTCCCGAGGTGATCAGTCACCTACCCAAAGAAGCCCGAGCAGAAAGCAGTGAGCTCTGGCTCAGTCAAGATCCAGCGGGCGTGGACCCTCAGGAACAGACCCTCGGGCTGCGTTGGTCATGTCAGTCAGATAATCTGGGCTACAAGTGTCGGCTGCCAGAAACCCCCACTCCCACAATGAGAAACATCTACCGTGTCCTCGCAAGCCAATATGATCCAATGGGGTTCATTGTGCCTTACACCACAAGGGCTAAGGTACTGGTGCGACGGCTGTGGTACAAACAGAGAGAGTGGGACGATCCCGAGCTTCTCCAGTCCTGGGAAACCTGCGAAGAAGAAGAACTGAGACACCTGCACCTGATCTCCTTTCCCCGCTGTTATGTGAGGGCCGAGATGGATCTGCCAGACAGCGTCAGAGATGTACACATATTCTGTGACGCCTCCGAGTGTGCCTACGGGTCCGTGGCTTATCTACGCACAGAAGAGCCACAGGGGCAGGTCCAAGTGTGTGTGTGTGTGTGTGTGTGTGTGTGTGTGTGTGTGTGTGTGTGTGTGTGTGTGTGTGTGTGTGTGTGTGTGTGTGTGTGTGTATGTCTTATTTACTTATTCAGTTCTCTATGTGCATTATTTTTTCTTCTTCCCTGTTTTCTTCTTCCCATTTGGGATGGGTGGGGGGTTGGAACAATGTGTTGTTGTAGTTCTCTACTCTAACACACCAAAAAAAGGGGGAAATGTTGTGAAACACTGATCTGTTCATTGTGTCTAACATGTATGTAACACTGGTTTCCAATAAAAAAAAATTTAAATGAAAAAAAATAAAATAAAGAGGAAGATCCCATCCTCGTCGCCAAAACGTGCCGTGTATCTACAGGATAACTGAATTATACAACAGTCAAGGTGTATCTTGGTCTTCCTCTTTTATTTGCTAGACTGTAGTAACATTGCAAAACAAGCAGGCACGGAAACACATGAGTGACCCTCGTGCTCTGTCTTCTTCCAAGGGCGCGCACCAGAGTGGCGCGCGTACATTTATACAACCTACACAACCAATAGACATCGAGGGTCAGAGGTCAAACATAAAATACATATTACTGCAAATAAAAACATTTGCTTTCGTGTGTATCTCCATACACTACACCGTCTGTCCGGATGAGTTCGGTGCTGCCTCTGCTTCCTGCCCTGACTGAGAGTTCTACACTCATACATCACGGATGGTTGGCCTCCTTCGTCTGCTGCTGTAAGTACAGTCCTACGTCCATACTTTCGCCTGCGTGAGGAACTTACTGCAAGATGATTACGTTTTCCGAGGCTTAAGACTCATCGTTCCTGTCTCACTGCGTCACACCTTGGTTGGGCTGGCTCACAAAGGCCACCAAGGCATCGTGAGAACTAAGCAACGCCTCCTCGAAGTCTGCTGGTGGCCAGGTATGGATGACCTGGTGAACACAGATTAAGAGTTGCCTCTTGTGTCAGTCTTCAGACAAGAGTGCTGCTCACTCTGCTGCACCGTTACAACCCGTACAGCTTCCGAGCCACGAGGAAAGCAAGGCATTGACGTGGTCGGTCCTTTCGAGACTGCTGCTCGAGACTGCCGCTTTGCACTCATAATGGCTGACTATCACAGTAAGTGGCCTGGAGTAGAATTCACGGCCTCTGCTACTACTGCAAACATCATGCTTTTCTTACATCAGTCTTTAGTAGATTAGGTAATCCACATACCATCGTGCCTGACAATGGATCTCCGTTCTTGTCCGCGGAATTTCCTGCATTCTTAAAAGACCGCGACATACTGCACTTCTGCGCTTCGGTGTACCATCCGGCTGCAAATGAATCAATTGGACGCTTTCACCGTGTGCTCAAGTCAAGCATCCAGTCCGCTATCCTGCAAGAGAAGCCGTGGAAGACTACAGTCACAGACTTCCTACAAGTGTACCGCGCTACTCTACATGCCACCACCGGAGTGTCTCCGTTCGAGCTGCTACATGGCAGGAGAATGCGCACCCGCCTCAACGTTCTCGCCCCACCACTGACGAACACCGACACCGCTGCGCTTCGTCAGGGTGTCCTTTCGTCAGGGAAAAATTAAAGCCTACACTGACTGACTCCAGACGTGGAGCACGATTGCCTGTTTTTCAAAGTGGGGGACAGAGTGCGCATAAGAAAGCCTATGATCCTAAGGCACACCCACAAGACACTCAGCCGTTGCAGATTAGAAAGAAAACTGGCCCATGCACTTATCTATTGGCAGACGGTAAGAAACGGCGTGCATCCAATCTAGCTAAAGGTCATGCACTTGCTTTGCCTGACACGCACGAGCTCATCGCGGGATCTACCGAGAATCACTACTTCTCCGTCCCTGAACAGGACAACACTGAAGCACGACCCCTGCTCGTGTCAGACGACCGCCTACTTGGATTCAAGACTACAGACTTAAGCACACATTCAATTACAGTTACGCTTACACTAGTCTACACACACTATTCATATCCATGTTCATATACCTTTTATACATTTATAATTCTCATACATACTTTTTATACATACTTTTTTTTACAACCATATTCGCGTTGCTTAATGTAACCTTTTGAAAATGTTCATTGTTGCTTGGACATTGAGAGTGGATCCATCCATCCCTCCATTTTCTTAACCGCTTATCCTGCTCTCAGGGTCGCGGGGACGCTGGAACCTATCGCAGCAGTCATTGGGCAGCAGGCGGGGAGACACCCTGGACAGGCCGCCAGGCCATCACAGGGCTGTGACTCATTCCACAAATTTCTATTGATGCTTAGAGTGTTAAACGATATGATGCTCCATTTTTATTATTCTTTTCCTAACAGTTACCAATGATATTTTAGAATGTTAACAGTATCTAATACTACTTTCGGCTGCTCCCGTTAGGGGGCGCCACAGCGGATCATCCGTTTCCATTTCTTCCTGTCTTCTGCATCTTCCTCTGTCACAACAGCCATCTGCATGTCCTCCCTCACCACATCCATAAACATCCTCTTTGGCCTTCCTCTTCTCCTCTTCCCTGGCAGCTCCATATTCAGCATCCTTCTCCCAATATACCCAGCATCCCTCCTCCACACATGTCCAAACCATCTCAATCTTGCCTCTCTTGCTTTGTCTCCAAACTGTCCAACCTGAGCTGTCCCTTTAATATACTCGTTCCTCATCCTGTCCGTCTTCATCACTCCCAATTAAAATCGTATCATCTTCACCTCTGCCACCTCCAGCTCCACCTCCTGTCTTTTCATCAGTGCCACTGTCTCCAAACCACATAACATAGCTGGTCTCACTACCATCCTGTAAACCTTCCCTTTAACTCTTGCTGGTACCCTTCTGTCACAAATCACTCCTGACACTCTTCTCCACCCACTCCACCCTGCCTGCACTCTCTTCTCCACCTCTCTCCTGCACTCCCCATTACTTTGGACAGTTGACCCCAAGTATTTAAACTCATTGGTTTAAAAACCCAGCCACTGAGGATGCAGAAGCCCGTGCATTCTTAGTGGCGGTCCCAAGCCCGGAAAAATGGGGAGGGCTGCTTCAGGAAGGACACCCGGCGTAAAATCTTTGCCAAATCAAATATGCGGATCATAAATAAGAATGTTAACAGTATCGTAACGTGCATGGATAAGTAGACACGCTGGCCGCTGGCTCCTTTTTATTACTATTCTCATTCTAACACTTTATGTTATTGAATGCTGATGATACTGGCGAGTGCTTAAGGTTATGCACTTATTCTCAATTATGAATTCTATTGCTAGCTATGCTAGGTTCTGTTAATGGCACAGTATTATCTTTACGTAAAGAGGGAATACGTTGTGTTCTACGTATACGCCAGTAGGTGGCACCAATGTTATGAATGCCCTGTTGCGTGTAACGTAAGTGAGAAGAGTAGAAGAGAAGAAGAACCGATTGCGCATTACTACTGTGCTCCGTGCTTTACTTACTTACTTATACTTACTTATACATACACTGCTTACACAACAGATAGAATTTCTGTATCGTACACAATCCAAGTAAAGACAAACAATTTACTTGTGCATAAAAGATGTTATGTACTTTGCATCTGGTTCCTAAAGTATGCCTACTTAATCTATATTGTATATTATCACCTAAATAATCAAATTTTCCAATGCAGTTTACAGAGAAATGGCACTTCATTTCCAACAGCAGTATTTCCCCGTCCAAAGTATTCTGTTGTGTTCTATGCATACGCCAGTAGGTGGCACCAATGTTATGACTGCCCTGTTGCGTGTAACGTAAGTGAGAAGAGAATAAGAAACGACTAATCGTTACTACTGTGCTCTGTGCTTTACTTACTTACTTATACTTACTTACTTATACATACTTATACATACACTGCTTACACAACACACATCCAAACATACCATATTCCCAAGGCAATATGTAAGCGTCTCAGAAAGGTGAACCAGTTCATCTGGACACAACGTTTATTGACAGAAACGTTTCATCATCATCATGACCTCTTCAGTCTCACCTGACTGCAGGTACCCCACCCTTATAAACTGACTGCAGGTATCCCACCCTTATAAACTGACAGCAGGTATCCCACCCTTATAAACTGACTGCAGGTACCCCACCCTTATAAACTGACTGCAGGTATCCCACCCTTATAAACTGACTGCAGATATCCCACCCTTATAAAGTAAACTGACTGCAGGTATCCCACCCTTATAAAGTGAACTGACTGCAGGTACCCCACCCTTATAAACTGACTGCAGCTACCCCACCCTTATAAACTGACTGCAGGTATCCCACCCTTATAAACTGACAGCAGGTATCCCACCCTTATAAACTGACTGCAGGTATCCCACCCTTATAAACTGACTGCAGGTACCCCACCCTTATAAACTGAACTGACTGCAGGTACCCCACCCTTATAAACTGACTGCAGGTACCCCACCCTTATAAACTGACTGCAGGTATCTCACCCTTATAAACTGACTGCAGGTACCCCACCCTTATAAACTGACTGCAGGTACCCCACCCTTATAAACTGACTGCAGGTACCCCACCCTTATAAACTGACTGCAGGTATCCCACCCTTATAAACTGACTGCAGGTACCCCACCCTTATAAACTGAACTGACTGCAGGTACCCCACCCTTATAAACTGACTGCAGGTACCCCACCCTTATAAACTGACTGCAGGTATCCCACCCTTATAAACTGAACTGCAGGTACCCCACCCTTATAAACTGACTGCAGGTATCCCACCCTTATCAAGTAAACTGACTGCAGGTATCCCACTCCTATAAACTGACTGCAGGTATCCCACTCCTATAAACTGACTGCAGGTACCCCACCCTTATAAACTGAACTGACTGCAGGTACCCCACCCTTATAAACTGACTGCAGGTACCCCACCCTTATAAACTGACTGCAGGTATCCCACCCTTATAAAGTGAACTGACTGCAGGTACCCCACTCCTATAAACTGACTGCAGGTACCCCACCCTTATAAACTGACTGCAGGTACCCCACCCTTATAAACTGACTGCAGGTATCCCACCCTTATAAACTGACTGCAGGTACCCCACCCTTATAAACTGAACTGACTGCAGGTACCCCACCCTTATAAACTGACTGCAGGTACCCCACCCTTATAAACTGACTGCAGGTACCCCACCCTTATAAACTGACTGCAGGTATCCCACCCTTATAAACTGACTGCAGGTATCCCACCCTTATAAACTGACTGCAGGTACCCCACCCTTATAAACTGAACTGACTGCAGGTACCCCACCCTTATAAACTGAACTGACTGCAGGTACCCCACCCTTATAAACTGACTGCAGGTACCCCACCCTTATAAACTGACTGCAGGTATCCCACCCTTATAAACTGACTGCAGGTATCCCACCCTTATAAACTGACTGCAGGTACCCCACCCTTATAAACTGACTGCAGGTACCCCACCCTTATAAACTGACTGCAGGTATCTCACCCTTATAAACTGACTGCAGGTACCCCACCCTTATAAACTGACTGCAGGTACCCCACCCTTATAAACTGACTGCAGGTACCCCACCCTTATAAACTGACTGCAGGTACCCCACCCTTATAAACTGACTGCAGGTACCCCACCCTTATAAACTGACTGCAGGTATCTCACCCTTATAAACTGACTGCAGGTATCCCACCCTTATAAAGTGAACTGACTGCAGGTACCCCACCCTTATAAACTCACTGCAGGTATCTCACCCTTATAAACTGACTGCAGGTACCTCACCCTTATAAACTGACTGCAGGTACCCCACCCTTATAAACTGACTGCAGGTATCCCACCCTTATAAACTGACTGCAGGTACCCCACCCTTATAAACTGACTGCAGGTATCCCACCCTTATAAACTGACTGCAGGTTTCCCACCCTTATAAACCGACTGCAGGTACCCCACCCTTATAAACTGAACTGACTGCAGGTACCCCACCCTTATAAACTGAACTGACTGCAGGTACCCCACCCTTATAAGCTGACTGCAGGTATCCCACCCTTATAAACTGACTGCAGGTATCCCACCCTTATAAACTGACTGCAGGTATCCCACCCTTATAAACTGACTGCAGGTACCCCACCCTTATAAACTGACTGCAGGTATCCCACCCTTATAAACTGACTGCAGGTATCCCACCCTTATAAACTGACTGCAGGTACCCCACCCTTATAAACTGAACTGACTGCAGGTACCCCACCCTTATAAACGGAACTGACTGCAGGTACCCCACCCTTATAAACTGAACTGACTGCAGGTACCCCACCCTTATAAACTGACTGCAGGTACCCCACCCTTATAAACTGACTGCAGGTACCCCACCCTTATAAACTGACTGCAGGTATCCCACCCTTATTAACTAACTGCAGGTACTCCACCCTTATAAACTGACTGCAGGTACCCCACCCTTATAAACTGACTGCAGGTATCCCACCCTTATAAACTGACTGCAGGTGTCCCCACCCTTATAAACTGACTGCAGGTACCCCACCCTTATAAACTGACTGCAGGTATCTCACCCTTATAAACTGACTGCAGGTACTCCACCCTTATAAACTGACTGCAGGTATCCCACCCTTATATATCCCACCCTTATAAAGTGAACTGACTGCAGGTGCCCCCACCCTTATAAACTGAACTGACTGCAGGTATCTCCTCCCTTATAAACTGACTGCCGGTGTCCCCACCCTTATAAACGGACTGCAGGTATGCCACCCTTATCAACAATACACGATACAGTGGTATAACGACCCAAACCAATGACCAGTTTCATATGCAAATATGTGCATTACATGTATACATGACGATTAACTAGAGTTGCAATGTGTACTATTCACAGAGGACTGGGGAATGGTTGCAATCACAATATTGTAAGATGGAGACAAATGGACTCTTAGGACTGCAGCGAATTAAAGGGACAACCGGGACGCGAACCCGAGTCTCTCGCACCGCGGGCGACTGCATTAATCAGTCGACTAAAGGTCCCGATCTGTTAGCCAAGAGCTAGCTAGTGCAGTCATCCGTGGTCGTTACAGGCCAGATCCAGATCCTCATCCTATACTCCACAGCTGGGCTTGCATGAAATGAGTGTTAAAACTCAGTAGCATGGAAGGAACGTGCAGAGGATGTGGTGCAGCTCCTTCAGTTAACTGTTTTAAAACAGATTACATACATGTTGCTCAATGAAGGACTTTTCATACCATTATAAAGCTGAGTTGATCATCGTTAGTATTGTCTGACTGTGATTATTTGTGAGACTATTGTATTTATGTGATTTGTGATTATCTGTGAGATTATTGGGATTTTAATAACTATACTGTGGTTCTTTTTGTGTGGTTGTTTGTTTTGATTTGTCGAGTCTGGTGTAGAGGACTTGTATCCTGTGCCAGAAAATGTTTAATTTAATTTCATGAAATTAAATTGTTTTTAAAAATCAACTCTGATCCACACAATGAATACATCTATTTACACAAGAGATGGTGATGTGTGTGTGTGTGTGTGTGTGTGTTTGTGTGTGTGTGTGTGCGCGCGCGCGCATACTGTTTCCGTTGTTTGGTCTGTAAAAAACGTCATTGTGTGTTTCTTCCATCGGCCTGCAGCTCGTCTCCCTGCGCTGCTGTGGAATGAGACAGCACTCGTCTTGCTGACCGGTTCATCCTGCACCAGCAGACTGTTAAGCCCTGTTCTGGGTTTGTCTGAAATCTAACTTCACATACCTGCGTCAGTGCAGCAGTAAGGACTGTCTCACTGCAACACGTACATGTATGTGCAGTAGTACATAGTACACACACCAGTATTCCGCATGTGGCCCTGGGTCGTATTTCAAAGGCACAGGAAGTAGTTTGAAGCTGCTGCTTCTGTGTGGTTCAGCAGGCCGTCATCTGCTGACAGGATGTCATTAGCACTGAATTACAGGCAGAATTAAGCACACCACTGATCCCCTGTTTGAGCACACACACACACACACACACACACACACACACACACACACACACACACACACACACACACACACACACACACACACACACACACACACACACACACACACACACACACACAGGGATGCATAATGAAAGGCGCACTGACAGGATGAGACCGCTAAACCTGAGCTTAACAGAGCTGTTGACGGTGTAAACGGTTTATACTCATGTGGTTTTGAGAAACTGGATGACAACAGAAAAGCGTTGTGAGATCAGGGGACAGGAAGGTTTTAAACTTCTTCATTTTCCCCATCACCGAATTATAAGATGAGAGAATTTCCTCAAAAAGTAACGGGTTGGACATGTCTTCCTGGCCCGGCGGGACACACCACAGCTCAGATGTGGTGCTGCTGATGTTTCAGGAAGTACATCCGTGTGTGTGTGTGTGTGTGTGTGTGTGTGTGTGTGAGAGAGAGACATGGCTGAGTTTTGTCACCAGTGGATGTGACATGATGTCTACATGTAGCACCAGGGGTCAAACCATCAGTACACACGTGTACCTTCACAAATCCATCTGGGAAATGTGGGATGAACAATTAATGTTCTGTTGTTCCAAATGTAACCGGTTATGTTCTTGCCCGGTGCGGGATTCGATACGGGGTGTACTGCACCACAAGGCGACATCACTAACCGCTCGGCTCAAGAGTCAGACCCGTTAACTAGGGGCTAACGTGTCTTATTAGTAGTTTACAGTCGTCACCCTCCCCGGAAGTGCGCCCTCGCGCTTTGTTATTCCCGCGCTCCGAAGAGACTTATGAGGATCTGCACACTTCCGGATCCCACCGCTGCCACCAATGTAACCGGTTATTTTCTTGCCCGGTGCGGGATTCGATACGGGGTGTACTGCACCACAAGGTGACGTCACTAACCGCTCGGCTAAAGGGTCAGACCCGTTAGCTAGGGGCTAACGTGTCTTATTACTAGTTTACACTAGGCTAGCTATCTAGTACTAACAATGCTCGTTACATTTTAGTCCGATTCCACCAAACCTTATACCTATCTTTGTATCTTGAGTTATGTTATCATCTCAGTGCCCCAACCTCTTCCATCATCTCAATCAGCAACATCTTTTCAAATGTAGAGAAGTTGCTAACTAACGTTACATCTGACAACCCTAGTCTCTTATACAGACGCCGATAGTGCTACTAGCTAGCTAGTTCAGAGAAAGGGGAAGTATCATAGCAAATTTAGCACATAAAAGAAACTAGCAGGTAACGTTGGTTGCGAAGGTATGCATGCTCTTAACTATCACCTCTTATCTTTTAGGATTTTGTGAATGGACAGCCTACACCTGACTATCCGAATCCCAAAGCTGCTATCCCTGCAACTGTCCAAAGGAAGGAACATTATGGAAGTTGCCGAAAGCCTCCAACAAAAAAGTGACGAGCAATCAAAGTAACATTAACAATTTTATTGAGTTTGAAAGGACATGGCATTTCTTTCTACCACACAGTTTACACACAACTTTTAATTTCATAGATTGATCAAGGAATATGTACATGAATGCATTTGGACTGCTGGGCTACACTGAATGAATGCATTTAATTTTGTATCAAAACCCACCCCAGGATTCCCACTTTCTGTTTGTTTAAAATGATAAATACAGCATTTATTAATTAATTTGTGTTTTTGTTTCTAACTAAATGATTGTTAAACTGAACTTTTTTACAGAACCAGAAGTGAGGAACAGGATGCTCCGCAAGCCTGCAGCTCAAACCCTACTGAGGACACTGCTTCTCCAAACCCTGCCGAAGACACTGCTTCTCAAGCCTGTGACAGTGATACAGGTAAGTGTTCAAGTGCATCTATGTAGTTATGTGACTATTTATTTCTGTTCTACTGATGGCATCTGCTGAGAAAGTAGTCAAAGAAAAACAAATCTAATTTGTTTTTCATGTTACCCTACTTTACTGCATCAAAATATATACACTGTAGGTGATAATCTTCAGTGCACATTAAAAGAAGTCACACCATGGCATGCCCGTAAGTCCCAGCTGCCCCGTTATTTGGTAGTGATAGGAGTGGCTTTCCTTTAGCTTTTAGCTACCATCTGCCTGCCTCACGATATAGGTACAGTCTTTGAAACTGTCTTTTGATGGGCACTTGATCTCCAAAAGTCCATAGCTTGTACTATCCCCCCTCTCTATCACCTTCCTGTCTGGTGAAGTGCCAAGGTGTGGAGAATGAGGATTAACCACAAAGCCACATGGGAACACTAGATTTCCTGTGACCTCAGAGTACTGCATTGCAGCTATAGGTTCTAGATCTACCCCTCTTTTCATTGCCTTGGTCTGTCTTGGGGCCTTGGTTTTGATACTAGCGGCAAGGATATCATGGTTGGCTCTCCTTATGCATATTCTATGAAAGGAGCTTGATGTGAGTCGGGGAGACCTTTCAAGATGCCAAATGTTACTTGTGTCCTGTTATATGGTCTCACGTTCTAGAGCTACAGATTCTGCCAAAGTGACTGTCATTTTACTGTAGCTACACATTTCATTTCGATTGAGCACCGTACAGACTGTGGCGGCAATGGGAAATCGGGGAAATCGCCAGGCTGGTTTGTAGGTGGTGTTGGTCTTGCTGGCCTGACAAGAGGAAGCTGTAAAAGGGAAGAAATGTGTACAAATTATTAACTAATGTTTTATCATTTTGTCATTTACAGAGACACATCATGACCCAGACAACCATGGAGAGGCATTGGAGACTCTAAAGGAGACACTAGCAGAACAGAAGCAGGAGATGTTGAACCTGAAGATGGAACTTCAAGCCAAAGACAGCCAAATCCAGTTGCTTGGGAAGGAACTTCATGCATACACTACAAATGCATTAACCCCAGAGTGTCTAAACAACAGTCATGTACCTGAGTACTTCCACTACTGCACTGGATTCACCTATGATCAGTTCAACAGCTTATGTGAATTTTTCAAACAACCCAATGATCCCATCACTCCACAAACAAACATTCCTCTCTCTTACAAAATGCCAGACATCGAGATCCAAAAACTTCCCGTGCGTAGTCAGTTTTTACTCACACTAATGAAACTAAGACAACATTTTGACCACAAAGATTTAGCATTTAGATTTCAGATTCGTGTAGAGTGTCAGCACACTGATAAACTCCTGGGTAGACTACATGTATGACAGACTTGGCCAACTGTCCATTTGGCCATATAGAGATGTGATTTCACAGAACATGCCTGTTAACTTTAAAGAGGAATTCCCAAATACATTTGCAATTCTGGACTGCACAGAACTGAAGACACAGAAGCCCAGCTCATTACTGTTGCAGAGTCAAACCTATTCAACCTACAAGTCCTCCAACACACTGAAGTCACTAGTTGCTTGTGACCCACAAGGTGCAGTTATGTATGTGTCTGCTCTATTCACTGGATCTGTTTCAGACAAAGAGACCTTTAATCAGTGTAATATCATAGAACTACTGCAGGGTTGTATTCAGTGTGGCTACCTTAAAGTTGGAGATGGATTAATGACCGACAAAGGTTTTCTGATTGAAAAAGAAGTGGAAGAGATTGGTCTCAGACTGAACATTCCACCTTTTGCTAGATCTAACCGTCAGATGCCACATGCAGATGTTGAGATGACCAAAAAAATCGCCAAACACAGAGTTCATGTGGAAAGGGCAATTGCCAAAATTAAAAAGTTTAAGATCGTTTCTGGTAGAATACCAATGTCCCGACTTTCCAACATAAATCAGATGGTTAGCATGCTGTCCAACTTCCAACCACACATCATCAAAGACCAGTGATCAGGAGGCGCCTTGGTGGCTAAGGGTCCCCTCCTCTCGTACCTTTCTGTCTACAAGGTATTACTGTCCTATAATACAGGTACATGTCCATTACATAGTTTTTCATGTTTCTTTAGTCATATTAGTCCTATGTAATATTGTATGATACTAACCTACTTGAAATTACTTGTACACTATTGCCTATACAAGTGACTTTTGGATACAAAATAAATACTTATGTTGACTCAGTCAAATCCTTTTTCATTTCCCTGTTGGCTCAAACCACTTCCAAGGGGGTACTTGTTTTCCCCTATAGTTATATTGATAGGCGGTCTGTTAGCCAAGTAGCTGATGGGTGCTCCCGTCCGCCGTCTCAGTAGTGCCAAATCCTCGTCAGTTATTGAGGGGGTCCTTGGAAAATAAAATCAAAACATTATTAATATCAATATGGACTACTGCTGAATATGTAAAGTATGTCATTTTGGGGGGAATATGACAGGTCATTCCAGGTAGTCAGTGACAATCCAGTTAACTTACCTGCTCCAGTCAGCTGGTCTCCACTTTCGATCCTGTCTAGCCTCTGCGACCACCACCGATGATACGGGCACAGCCTTTATTTTACCACCTCTTGGTTTGTGCCATTGTTGTGGCAAACTGGTGCAGGACTTAGCTGACTCTTCTGTTATTGCCTTTATCCAGTGTATGGATCAAGCCCACGATGTGTGAGCAATATCCTGGTGCACTTTAAACAAACGGGAAAGTGCATGTGAGCTCCCCTGATCCAGCTGGCTAGCCTGGCTAGCTAAAACATAGCCTAATGTTAGCTAGATCTGAAAGCTAGCTAGTAGGCTATATGGACTCAACTAAATGTCAGCTTAAAATACAACTTAAAATAAAACTATCTATATTGTCTTACCCTGCTGTACACGAGCATTGTTGTTCATTTATCTCCTTGTCCTTAACGTGAATAGTTAAGACGTGGGGTGCCTGGGTCTTATATTGGGACCTGTAGGCTTTAGCCTCGATTTTAATTTCCCCTTCATTCACAAGCTGACAACTTATATCTTGGATGTAGCTTTCAAATGCATATTGCAAGCCTTTCTGTCTACTTCTCTCTGATATCTCCTTGCTTTTCCAGAAATTGGATGTCATTTCACCTGGAATATCTGTCACTGACATGACAGTAAACGCCATGTTTAAATTACGCGGACGGACGATAGCTTGCCAGGCGTAGCAACAGTAACCAAGGGGGGCGGGACATCGCGAAGGGTGAATTGTGTATCACCACAAGCTATAAAGTGTATATCTTTGCTCCTGAATTGTTGAGCTCTTTTTTTCTACATCGAAGGTTGCATTGCAACATCCTGTTGACATACATCTATTTATATTTATTTATATTTATATTTTATTTTATTTATTTATAGTGGTATTTTCATGTCACCTTTTACTTGGAACCTTGGCAGAGGTGGTACCAAAAAAGTACCTGGTACCAGGTACTATTCCTAACTTTTGCTCAATGGAAAACCAAGTAGAGTTGAGTTGAGTCGAGCCGGTACCATGCAGTGGAAAAAGGGCATAGTGACCTCTTCAGTCTCACCTGACTGCAGGTGCCCTACCCTTATAAACAATACAGTGACGGCAGGTGTCCCCACCCTTATAAACAATACAGTGACGGCAGGTGTCCCCACCCTTATAAACAATAAAGTGACAGCTGGTGTCCCCACCCTTATAAACAATACAGTGACTGCAGGTGTCCCCACCCTTATAAACAATACAGTGGCATAACGACCCAAACCAACGACCAGTTTCATATGCAAATATGGACGTGACCATTAACTAGAGATACAATGACCATGTGTACTAGTCACAGCGGATTGGGAAATAGTTGCAATCACAGCATTGTAAGATGGTAAGCGATGTACTCTTAGCCCCCCCCCCCCAAGTTCAGGGATGGTCGTTTCCCTCTTCACATAGATGGCCTCCTTGACTCCCCCTTCCAACCAGTGTTCTTCCCCATCAAGGATGTGCACATCCTCATCCTTGAAAGAGTGGCGACTGGCTTGTAGATGGTGTAGACTGTGGAGATGGGACTGTGTAGATGGTGTAGACTGTATAGATGGTGTAGATTGTGTAGATGGGTGTAGACTACTGTTTACATTAGATGGTGTAGACTGTGTAGATGGTGTACACTGTGTAGGTGGGTGTAGATTGTGTAGGTGGTGTAGACTGTGTAGATGGTGTAGGCTTTTTAGTAATAGACTCGTTCTGCCAAAAAGCACCACAAAGTGCCACAGGAGGTCATTCCTGCCTGTGGCCATCAAACTTTACAACCCCTCTCTCAGACCCAGACAGTCAGACACTCTGAGTTAATGGTCATTGGATTGGCCCTGTCGAGTTTTGTTTGTGCTGCTTGTTGTGTGCTGCGGTAGTGCAGTATAGATAGGGTGTTATGTGCACCATGCTTGTTGATAGATGGTGTAGACTGTAGATGGATGAAGCATACTGTGTAGATGGTGTAGGCTGTGTAGATGGCGTAGGCTGTGTAGATGGGTGTAGACTGTGTAGATACTTTGAAGATGGTGTACACTACTGTGTAGATGGTGTAGACTGTGTAGATGGGTGTAGATTACTGTGTAGATTAGATGGTGTAGACTGTGTAGATGGTGTAGACTGTGTAGGTGGGTGTAGATTGTGTAGATGGTGTAGACTCTGTAGATGGTGTAGGCTTTTAAGTAATAGATTCATTCTGCCAAAAAGCACCACAGAGCGCCACAGGAGGTCATTCCTGCCTGTGGCCATCAAACTTTACAACTCCTCTCTCAGACTCAGACAGTCAGACACTCTGAGTTAATGGTCATTGGATTGGCCCTGTCAGGTTTTGTTTGTGCTGCTTGTTGTGGGCTGCGGTAGTGCAGTATAGATAGGGTGTTATGTGCACCATGCTTGTTGATATATTTTGTTCTTATTTCTATTTCTTATTTTATCTTTATTTCAATTTGTTTCTGTTTCTATTTTCTTATCTTGTATCTTGTTAGTTTTTAGTTATTAGAGCGTGAGTGTCTGCAATAGAACCCAATTTCCCCTTGGGAATGAATAAAGTATTCTGACTCTGATAGGCTGTGTAGATGGGTGTACACTACTGTGTAGATGATGTAGACTGTGTAGATGGTGTAGGCTGTGTAGATCGGTATAGACTGTGTAGATGGTGTGGACTGTAGATGGATGTAGACTACTGTGTAGATGGTGTAGACTGTGTCGATGGCTGTAGACTGTGCAGATGGTGTAGACTGTAGATGGGTGTAGACTACTGTGTAGATGGTGTAGACTGTGTAGATGGCTGTAGACTGTGTAGATGATGTAGACTGTAGATGGTGTAGATTGTGTAGATTGTGTAGATTGTGTAGACTGTAGATGGATGAAGACTACTGTGTAGATGGTGTAGGCTGTGTAGATGGGTGTAGACCGTGTAGATGAGTGTAGACTGTGTAGATGGTTTAGACTACTGTGTAGATGGTGTAGACTGTAGATGGATGAAGACTACTGTGTAGATGGTGTAGACTGTGTAGATGGTGTAGACAGTGTAGATGGCTGTAGATTACTGTGTAGATTAGATGGTGTAGACTGTGTAGATGCTGTAGACTGTGTAGATGAGTGTAGACTACTGTGTGGATGGTGTAGACTGTGTAGAAGTGTGGGCTGTGTAGATGGGTGTAGATTACAGGTTAGATGGATGTAGACTGTGTAGATGAGTGTAGACTGTAGAAGGTGTAGACTACTGTGTAGATGGTGTAGGCTGTGTAGATAGTGTAGAATACTGTGTAGATGGTGCAGACTGTGTAGATGTGTGGGCTGTGTAGATGGGTGTAGACAACTGTGTAGATGGGTGTAGACTGTGGAGTCCTGACCTGAGGTGTTAGCTCTTCAGTGAGGAGGCTCAACACAGAATCTGTCAGTAACCGTTGTGTCCAGGTGAACTGATTCAGCTTTTTTTACTTTCTTACCTGGATTATTGAGCATGCAACAAGACACTACTACTATGTGGTACTACATAAAACAATACTCCAAACATCACTAATACTGATAACACTGATGCAGTATTCCTGTGAATGACTACTACTACTATGACTACTACTACCACTATTATTATTATTACTACTGCTACTACCACCACTACTACTAGTACTACTGCTACTACCACCACAACTACTAATACTTGTTCTGCCCATAATGTGATTTATGTGTTCTTAAGTAACTTTAAACTTGAAGTGTTTGTATGTTCACATCACTTAATACACTGTTTGATATGTGTCAACGTTTGAGTGGGACTTTGTTCTGATGCCCACAGAGGAGGGGAAGCATACAGAGGTAACACCACAGGAAGTTCACAATGTAAACAAACCAAGCATGGTCGCTATTGTCACGCAAATTCACGTTACATCTATCTATCTCAATCTGTCGTGTTACTCCTTCAGAAAGCAACGAGTGTAAGTGTTACATGATCACAAGACGTTTATAACTTAAATGTAATGAGTTTCGGTAACTTTGATGAAGTTTTGGATGTTTTAATAACAATACGATCGCTGCAGCTGCGCGATGCTACTCGGTCAGACACGTTAGCATGGCTGCTAATGATGCGAGCTGATGGGATGTATTTTAATTAAGCACTTTGCTATTTTCTCTTTTTATTTGTAATTTCACTCCGATTCAATGTTGTCAACTTGACTGCTACAATTGGAAGTCATTAAAGGAGCAAGAAGGCTCATTTTCCTGGCTCTTGAAAGGCAGTTCGGCTGGCTGTTTAATCCATGTTAACGCTTAGGAAGCACAACACGTAGAAAGAGCAGTACAAGACTACTACTACTACTACTACGACTACTACTACTGCTACTACGACTACTACTACTGCTACTACTACTACCGCTACCACTACTACTACTACTGCTACTGCTGCTGCTGCTATTGCTACTACTACTACTACTGCTACTACTACTACCACTACCACTACTACTACTGCTACCACTACTACCACTGCCACTACTACTACTGCTGCTGCTGCTACTGCTATTGCTACTACTACTACTACTACTGCTGCTGCTGCTGCTACTGCTACTGCTATTGCTACTACTACTACTACTACTGCTACCACTAATGCTACTACTGCTACCACTACTACTACCACTACTACTGCTGCTGCTGCTGCTGCTACTGCTATTGCTACTACTGCTACCACTACTACTACTACTACTACTACTGCTGCTGCTGCTACTGCTATTGCTACTACTACTACTGCTACCACTAATGCTACTACCGCTACCACTACTACTACTACTACTGCTGCTGCTGCTGCTACTGCTATTGTTACTACTGCTACCACTACTACTACTACTACCACTACTACTGCTGCTGCTGCTACTGCTATTGCTACTACTGCTACCACTACTACTACTACTACTGCTGCTGCTGCTACCACTACTACTACTACTACTACTGCTGCTGCTGCTGCTACTGCTATTGCTACTACTACTACTACTACTGCTGCTGCTACTGCTATTGCTACTACTGCTACCACTACTACTACTACTACTACTACTGCTGCTACCACTACTACTACTGCTGCTGCTGCTACTGCTATTGCTACTACTGCTACTACTACTGCTACCACTAATGCTACTACTGCTACCACTACTACTACTGCTGCTGCTGCTACTGCTATTGCTACCAGTACTACTACGACGACTACTACTACTGCTGCTACTACTATTACCGCTACTACTACTGCTGCTACTTCTAGTACTACTACTAGCGCTGCTACTATGTCTACTACTACTACTACTACTGCTACTACTACTACTACTACATTTCTATTTGAAAAAAAATCTGTTCTGTTGTCATATCATTCTACATCATTCTACATTAATCTTGCTCTCCTCCATTTTCTGCCCTCAGCATCTCTACTTTCAGCCCAGAAACAAACACCAATCCATCCATTCATCCATCCAGCCACCTCTTGCTCTCTCTCTCTCTCTCTCTCTCTCTCTCTCTCAGGGCTGTAATTTTGCAGTCAACAGGAAATTAAAAAGGTAATAGCAGCATGGCTTTCACACATGCGCGCGCGCACACACGCACGCACGCACACACACACACACACACACACACACACACACACACACACACACACACCTGTACTGCACACAGACATGCAGAAACACAATGACACCCACACAACAATGTACACACATGCATGCATGTGTGTGTGTGTGTGTGTGTGTGTGTGTGTGTTATTTTCACAGACTGTCACATGACCTCTCCATCTGAATCAGTTTGAGAAGCCAGCTGTCCTTCACCAGCAGCAGGTTTTAATACTCACTATTCATCTGACAACAGGTTTTAATACTCATTGTTAATCTTCCATCAGGTTTTCATACTCACTGTTCATCTTACAGCAGGTTTTGATAGTAACTGTTCATCTTACAGCAGGTTTTAATACTCACTGTTCATCTTACAGCAGGTTTTGAGTCTCACTATTCATCTGACAGCAGGTTTTAATACTCACTGTTCATCTTACAGCAGGTTTTAATACTCACTATTCATCTGACAGCAGGTTTTAATACTTACTGGTCATCTTAAAGCAGGTTTTAACACTCACTGTTCGTCTTACTGTTACGCCTCGCCCACCCCGCACCGTGGCCCGCCCACCCCGCGCCGGCAGCCAATCAGCTCGTCAGGGCTGGGCTTAGCCGTCAGGGCTGGGCTTAAATTTGCTGGTCTCCCAGCGCCCGTTGTCAGTTCGTGCCGTAACCTCCTCGCAGTAGTGGCTACTCCTCCCTTACGGTGCTTTTCTCTCCAAGCTCACCCCAGCACTTGGTTTACGGTTTCCCTTGCAAAGTCTCCCTGAGGAAGTATCCTGCCGTGTTCCCAGTTTGGATTACCCGTGAGTTTTTTTCCTTGGACTTCCCGTTTTCTTGTCGCTCATTGCCCTCCTGTGTTTGACCATTGTACGAGCAAGTAATAAAGTACGCCAGTTTCGGCTAACCCCGTCTCTGTCTGGTGTCGTGCACTTGGGGTCTTCCACAAACCCTAACAGTACGAACTGACCATGACGACCCCAGCCGACACAGAGAGCGTACCGACTAGTCCGGTTCAAGTGGCTCTCATCAGACAGATACAACTGACCAACTCCCACACCCAGCAGCTAGAGGCGGCCTCTGCTGCGGTTAGGGATCTTCAGACTCAGGTCCAGCCCCTCCAGGCCTGTGTGGGTAACCTAACGAGCCAGCAGGCGGCGTTGGCGAGCCAACAAGCAGAGATCCTGCAGCAGTTGCAGACCATCACGACGGCTCTCACCATCCAGCCGCCGGGCCAGCCTGCCCCTGGAGTCGTGGGTAACTCGCCCCCTGGGCCCGCTGCCCCAGTTAACCCTGTGGGGCTCAACCCAGTTCCCCAGGAGCCCTGCCTCTCCAGCCCACGACCATTTGATGGCGACTTTGAGACCTGTGCCACGTTCATCATGCAGTGTGAGCTGGTCTTCCTGCACCAACCCAGCATGTTCACGTCTGATGCTGCCCGTGTCACTTACGTGACCAACCTGCTCACAGGCCAAGAAGCTCAGTGGGCCACTGCTTCCTGGTCCATGAGGGCCAGTTTCTGCCTCACCTACGAGGACTTTGTGGTGGAACTACGGAAGGTTTTCCACCATCCAGTCGGTGGCCAGGACCCTGGTGCTCGGCTGAGCAGTATCCAGCAGGGCAGTGGCAGTGTCACAGACTACTCGGTGGAGTTCAGGCTGGCTGTAGCTGAGAGCAGCTGGAACGACCAGTCACTTCGGGTCACCTTCCGGAGAGGTCTAAGCGAGGCTGTCAAGGACCAGATAGCCACCCGGAAGGAGCCCACCTCCCTCGATGACCTGATCAAGCTCGCCATCCGCATCGATGGACGCCTCCGGGAGAGGAGGCACGAGCGAGCCCTGCGTGGATCCCCGTCCATTCCCCAGTCGTCCAGCACTCCTGACAGGACCCCTACTCCTGCTCGCTCCACTTTCCCTGTGGCCGTTTCTCCCCCTGCGCCCCAGACCACGACGGGGGAGGAACCTATGCAGCTGGGGCGCATGCGCCTTAGTCCGGCCGAACGGGAGGCCCAGTTCAAGGCGGGTCAATGCCTCTACTGTGGCCAGAAGGGACATCTGATCAGCGGTTGCCCCACTCGGCCAAAAAACTAGGCTCACTGGGGCCCCAGGAGATCCTAGTGAGCCGCCTTTCCTGTTCCCGCCGTCCTGCCCCACAGAACCATCTGGTTAGTGTTACCCTGGCCTGGGCTGACCAGCAGCTCACGGTGGGTGCACTCCTCGACTCGGGGGCTGATGAGTGTTTTGTTGTGGTTACACCGCCCCGAGCTGCCTCCCCGGCACGTTCAAGCCACTCCCCCAGCTCGGACGTGCCGGAAACATCCGAGCGCTCGGCTCGCGCTCTGAGACGAGCGCTGCACTGCACCAGGTGTTTGCCATCATCCATCAGGCACACCTGTGGCAATCAGGCAGCCTTCTACAAGAAGCCTCCCAGAACGTCTCTCAGTGCTTCGACGTACTGAACCCTGCGACTCTCCCTCCGCGATTTCCACGGCTCCCCGCGTCTCCCTCGTCCCCAGCGACCTTCACGTTTCTCCCCGGACCTCTCCTGCGATCTCCCCCCTTGTCCCTCTACCTGGACCCCTCCTTTCGGACTCGACTTCCCGGATCTCGGACTTGGACTTTGTAGACTTAGAAGTCATCTCGTGTCTGTCTGTCTTGGGTTTCGCCACACGGGTCAGGTTCTGGTGCGCGAGCATAACAGAACGTCGAAGCCATTATGGACCCAGGCAAACCCAAGGAGCGGACGGTCCCTGTGACGCCCCTGAGCCCCGTCCCCCTAGAGGCAGTAGTAAGAAGTCACAGTTGCCAGCTTGCCTCTCTCTGCTCAGAGCTTACTACTGCCTTCACCCGTGTCACCGGAGAGATCAGCGATCTTCAGTCCGGCTCCCAGGCCGCGACGAGCACGTTAGATGCCCTCACCGCGCAGATCGCTGCACTCTCCACAGCGGTCTCCAGGATGAGCGACCACCCTGCCCTGGCCTCGGTCTCTGCCCCCAGCTCGGCCTCCGGTTTCCCCGTTCCTGGTCCCGACGTTCCCCCTCCGAGTCAACCCCCACTGGACCCCCGGTGCGAGCCTAACCTCCCCTGCCCCAAGGCCTTCGGTGGGGAGTTCGAGCTGTGCAGGGGTTTCCTTGGTCAGTGTGAGCTCCTGTTCAAACACCAGCCAGCTAGGTATAGGACAGGAGAGACCAAGGTAGCCCTTGTCATGTCCCTCCTCACCGGCAAAGCCCTCAGCTGGGCCATAGCGGCGGTAGGCCATACCGAGCAGCTCGCCTCGGACTATGGTGCCTTCCGCCGCGAGTTCAATCTGGTGTTCGACCACCCAGCTGACGGGCAGGACGCTGCCGGCCGCCTCCATTCCATCCAACAGGGAGCCAGGTCGGTGGCAGAGTATTCCCTGGAGGTAAGGATACTCGCGGCAGACAGTGGGTGGGATGACACTGCGCTCAAGAGCGCGTACAGGAGGGGGCTGAGCGAGCCCATCAAAGATCTTATCGTTCGGGACCGCCCTGCCTCCTTCAACGAGCTCGTCACCCTCGCCCTCCAGATGGACGAATGGCTGCGGGAGCGGCGCCAGGAACGCGCCCCGCGCGCTGGCCCCTCCCATAGACCAACCCCCGTCCGTCCTACCGGTGCCTTCCCTGGGTCAGCGTCCCGTGGGCTCTCTCCACCCTCACACTCCACCTCGCAACCCTGGGTGGCTTCTGGATCCAGGCCGGAGGAGGAGCCCATGCAGTTGGGTTGGTCACGGCTCCCGCTGGAAGTTAGGGAGCAGAGGATGCATGGCCACCTCTGCCTCTACTGCGGGAGGTCGGGCCACTATATCAAGGCCTGCCTGACTCGCCCAAAAAGACCCGGCTCACTAGTGAGGGGTGTCCTAGTGAGTCTGACGACCCTTCCTCAGCCCCAGCCCAAGAAGGAGCACAACCACCTCTTTCCGGTCACTCTCACCTGGGGTAACCGCTCACTGTCTGTTGGTGCACTCCTGGATTCGGGGGCGGACGAGTGTTTGATGGACACCTCGCTGGCCCGGCAGGCCGGTATTCCACTCGTCCCCCTAGACACACCCCTCACAGCCCAAGCCCTAGATGGACGTTCACTAGGTAAAATCACACACAGCACTGCTTCCCTCACCCTCACTCTTTCGGGAAATCACGTGGAAGCTATCCGTTTCTTGGTTTTGCACGTCCCCACAGCGCCCCTGGTGTTAGGAAGACCGTGGTTGGAACGGCATGATCCCTACATCTCTTGGTCTACTGGGCGGATTTTGGGTTGGAGCGTTGCGTGTCATGCCAACTGCCTTCGCTCCGCCCACTCCCCGTCCAGCGGCCTCAGACCCGTGCCTCCTCCCACGGATCTCACTGGTGTTCCTTCCATTTATCATGATTTAGCCCCTGTATTTAGTAAAGAAAGTGCACTTTCCCTCCCCCCTCACCGTCCCTATGATTGTGCCATAGATCTCTTTCCCGGGGCCGCCCTTCCCACCGGTCGGTTGTATAACCTCTCCGTCCCAGAGAAGGAGGCTATGCGCAATTATATCACAGAGTCCCTGGCCTCAGGAATCATAAGGCCCTCGTCTTCCCCGGTGGCGGCGGGCTTCTTTTTTGTGGCAAAGAAGGAGGGCAGCCTGAGGCCTTGCATAGATTATCGTATGTTAAATAATATCACGGTGAAAAATAAATACCCACTCCCCCTTATGAGTTCCACGTTCGAGCCACTCACTCACGCCACGGTGTTCACGAAGCTGGACCTGCGCAGCGCGTACCACCTGGTGTGCATCCGGGAAGGGGATGAATGGAAGACGGCCTTCAACACCCACCTAGGGCATTTCGAGTACCTCGTTATGCCCTTCGGCCTCACCAACGCCCCGGCCGTCTTCCAGGCATTGGTCAACGACGTGCTCCGCGACATGCTGAACACGTTCGCGGTGGTGTACCTGGATGACATACTCGTGTTCTCCAGGACTGAGGAGGAACACCACCAGCATGTCCGCCTGGTCCTCCAACGGCTGCTGGAGAACAGGCTCTTCGTGAAAGCCGAGAAGTGCGTGTTCCACTCCGCCTCCGTGGAGTTCCTTGGCCACATCGTGGAGAAGGGGCTCGTCCGCACTGACCCCAGGAAGACCCGAGCGGTGGAGGAGTGGGCACGGCCCACCAACAGGACGCAACTCCAGCGCTTCCTGGGGTTTGCAAACTTCTACCGGCGCTTCATCAGGGGGTTCAGCCGTGTGGCCGCCCCCCTCACTGCACTCACCTCCAACCTCCGCCCTTTCTCCTGGAACTCGGAGGCGGAAGCCGCCTTCTTGGCCCTGAAGAGGCTGTTCACAACGGCTCCGGTGCTCGCCCACCCGGACCCGTGCAGACAGTTCATCGTGGAGGTGGACGCATCGGACACAGGCATCGGAGCCGTCCTCTCCCAGCGGTCGGAGGAGGACCAGAAGATCCACCCGTGCGCCTTCTTCTCCCAGCGTTTCAGTCCTGCGGAGAAGAATTATGACATCGGCAACAGGGAGTTGCTGGCCGTCCACGCCGCCCTAGAGGAGTGGAGACACTGGCTGGAGGGAGCAGGGCAGCCGTTCATCGTATGGTCCGATCACAAAAACCTGACCTACGTACGGACGGCTAAGAGGCTCAACCCCAGGCAGGCGCGCTGGGCTCTCTTCTTCAGCCGGTTCGACTTCACCCTCACCTACCGCCCGGGCACCAAGAACGTCAGGGCAGACGCCCTCTCCCGTCTGTTTCCCGAGGGGTCCCCTGACGCCCCAGACACCATCCTTCCCCCGGCCCGGGTGGTGGGCGCCGTCACCTGGGCCATCGAATCAGTGGTGAGAAGGGCCCAGCGCGCCCATCCCGACCCAGGCAATGGACCCCGGAACCGGCTATTTGTGCCTCCCTCTGTCCGGCCCCAGGTGCTGGAGTGGGGCCACTCCAGCCATCTTGCCTATCACCCCGGTGTCTACCGAACGGCGGCCTTCATCCGCAGGGGTTTCTGGTGGCCCACCATGGAGGCAGACACCAGAGAGTTCGTGGCAGCCTGCACCACCTGCGCCCGCAGCAAGGCTCTCCATCGCCCTCCAGCAGGCCTCCTGCGCCCCCTTCCTGTCCCCGGCCGACCTTGGTCCCACATTGCCTTGGACTTTGTAACTGGCCTCCCCGTGTCCCAAGGCAATGACACCATCCTGACCATTGTCGACTGGTTTTCCAAGGCCGTCCATTTTGTTGCCCTCACCAAACTCCCCTCTGCAGCCGAGACGGCGGACCTTCTCGTCTCCCACGTCGTCCGACCTCATGGGATTCCCCTGGACATTGTCTCTGACCGTGGTCCCCAGTTCACTTCGAAGGTATGGCAGGCCTTCTGTAAGGGGATTGGGACCACGGTCAGCCTCTCCTCCGGGTATCACCCCCAGACCAATGGGCAGGCAGAGCGGGCCAATCAAGCCCTGGAGGCGGCTTTGCGTTGCGTTACCACCAGCAACCCCGCCTCCTGGAGCAAGTACCTGCCCTGGGTGGAGTACTCGCTCAACTCCATGGAGAGTTCGGCTACCGGTTTGTCCCCCTTCGAGTGTTCCCTGGGCTATCAACCCCCTCTGTTCCCCCATCAGGAGTTGGAGGTAGCGGTCCCGTCCACGAGGGCCCATCTCCGCCGATGCCGGCGCGTTTGGAAGACCGCCCGGGCCGCTATGTTGCAAGCTACAGAGCGGGCCCGGCGCAGTGCCAACCGGCGGAGAGTGCCGGCCCCAGCTTATCGACCTGGCCAGAGGGTATGGCTCCTGGCCCGGGACCTGCCCCTCCCTACCCTCAACCGGAAGCTGGCTCCCCGCTACGTCGGTCCCTACACCATCGACCGCATCGTCAACCCTTCGGCGGTGCGTCTCCATCTCCCTACCTCACTCAAGATCCATCCCGTCTTCCATGTCTCGCGCCTCAAACCGGTAGCCACCAGCCCCCTGTCTCCCCCTGTCCAAGCTCCTCCACCCCCCAGGGTCCTCGACGGTGGTGACATGGTCTGGGATGTCGACCAGCTGCTCGCCGTACGCCGCCGGGGGCGTGGGTACCAATACCTGGTGGACTGGGTTGGCTATGGGCCCGAGGACCGCAGCTGGGTTCCCCGGTCCTACCTGGCCGACCCCGCACTCCTGGAGGAGTTCTATCGGGCCCACCCCAATGCCATCGGACGGTCGCCCGGTGTCTCCCGTAGGAGGGGGGGTCCTGTTGTGGTTACACCGCCCCGAGCTGCCTCCCCGGCACGTTCAAGCCACTCCCCCAGCTCGGACGTGCCGGAAACATCCGAGCGCTCGGCTCGCGCTCTGAGACGAGCGCTGCACTGCACCAGGTGTTTGCCATCATCCATCAGGCACACCTGTGGCAATCAGGCAGCCTTCTACAAGAAGCCTCCCAGAACGTCTCTCAGTGCTTCGACGTACTGAACCCTGCGACTCTCCCTCCGCGATTTCCACGGCTCCCCGCGTCTCCCTCGTCCCCAGCGACCTTCACGTTTCTCCCCGGACCTCTCCTGCGATCTCCCCCCTTGTCCCTCTACCTGGACCCCTCCTTTCGGACTCGACTTCCCGGATCTCGGACTTGGACTTTGTAGACTTAGAAGTCATCTCGTGTCTGTCTGTCTTGGGTTTCGCCACACGGGTCAGGTTCTGGTGCGCGAGCATAACATGTTTCCTGGACTCAGAGTTTGCTGTCCAGGCTAGCGTCTCTAGCGGGATGCTAGAGACGCTGGAGAAGCCCATGGAGGCCTTCGCGCTGGGCGAGCGCTGCCTGGCCTGCGTCACCCAACGCACCCACCTTGTCTCTCTCACCATAGCAGGGAACCATGTGGAGAGTCTTCGGTTCTACATCATCCAGTCCCCGTTAGTGCCTGTGATCCTAGGGCGCCCCTGGTTCGTGCAGCATGAGCCACACATCGCCTGGGCCTCCGGTACCATCATGGAGTGGAGCTCCTCCTGTCATGCCCAATGTCTCCAGGCTGCTCCCGGCCCATCCCCCCTATGTGCCCCTAGTGCCCCACCTCCCGACCTCTCCTCTGTTCCCCCTGAGTACCATGAGCTAGGTGAGGTTTTCAGCAAGACCCGGGCCCAATCTCTTCCTCCTCATCGGCCTTATGACTGTGCTGTCGACCTCCACTCTGGGGCACCCCTTCCCAGCAGTCGTCTGTACAGTCTGACCATCCCTGAGAAGGCTGCGATGGACGAGTACATCTCCGAGTCCTTGGCAGCGGGGCTCATTCAGCCCTCGTCCTCCCAGGTGGCAGCTGGATTCTTTTTCGTGAAAAGAAGGACGGGGGCCTCCGACCCTGCATTGACAATCGCCAACTCAATGAGATAACCGTCAAGAACAAGTACCCCCTTCCTCTCATGAGTTCCACCCTTGAGCACCTCACCCAGGCTACAGTCTTCACTAAGCTGGACCTCCGGTGTGCCTATCATCTGGTCCGGATCCGAAAGGGGGACGAGTGGAAGAGACAGCCTTTAAGACGCCCCGGGGTCATTATGAGTACCTGGTCATGCCGTTCGGCCTCACCAACGCCCCGGCGGTATTCCAGGCTCTCTCGCCGGTTCCTCCCCGCCGAGGAGAACTACGATGTCGGGAACCGGGAGCTGCTGGCAGTGGTGGCTGCTCTGGAGGAGTGGCGCCATTGGCTGGAGGGGTTGGAACAGCCGTTCACCATCTGGACTGATCATAAGAACTTGACGTTCTTCCGAGCAACCAAGCGCCTCAATGGTTGGCAGGCACGGTGGGCCAGCTTCCTCAGTCGGTTTGACTTCACGCTGACTTATCGCCCCAGGTCCCCCAACACGAAGGCAGACCCCCTGTCCCGACAACACCCGAGGAGGGAGCCAGCTACAGAGGAGCCGACTCCCATCCTTCCTGAGGCCAGGGTGGTTGGCGTGGTTACCTGGGGCATCGAGACTGTGGTCAGGCAGGCGTTGCGCTCCCATCCCACCCCGAGCCATGTGCCCCCACGTCGCCTAATCGTCCCGGACTCAGTCCGGTCCCGGGTTCTTCAGTGGGGCCATGCCAGTCAGTTTGCTTACCACCCGGGTGTCCACCGCACCTTCACCTTCCTGGCTCGGCGTTTCTGGTGGCCCACCATGAGGAACGACGTCAGGGACTTCGTAAAGGCCTGCTCCGTCTGTGCTCGCAGCAAGGCCTCTCACCAGGCACCCGCGGGTCTGCTGCAGCCCCTCCCAACTCCAAGCTGGCCCTGGTCCCATGTGGCATTGGATTTTGTCTTCGGACTGCCTCCCTCCCAGGGTAACACTGTGATCCCGACAGTGGTGGACCGCTTCAGTAAGGGAGTGCACCTGGTGGCCCTTCCCAAACTCCCATCGGTTTCTGAGATAGCGGACCTCCTGACGAGCCACGTGTTCCGTCTCCACGGCCTTCCCCTGGACATCGTCTCGGACCGAGGGCCCCAGTTCGTCTCCCAGGTATGGCGGGACTTTTGTAATGGGTTGGGTGCCTCTGTTAGTCTCTCCTCTGGATATCACCCACAGACTAAAGGGCAGACGGAGAGGATGAACCAGAGCGTGGAGTCTGCCCTCCGGTGCGTGGCAGCCAAGAAGCCCAGCTCCTGGAGCCGGTTCCTCCCCTGGGTCGAGTATGCCATCAACTCTCTGGTCAGCTCTGCCACTGGCCTCTCACCTTTTGAGGTGTCCCTGGGCTACCAGCCGCCTCTCTTTGCTGTGCAGGAGTCGGAAGTGGCAGTTCCCTCCGTGCAGGCCCATCTGAACCGGTGTCGTCGCGTCTGGGAGGTGACCAGAGCTGCTGTGCTCCGGACAGCTGAGCGCGCCAGTTTGGGAGCCAACCGACGCCGGTCCCCAGCGCCTACGTACCAACCAGGCCAAAGGGTGTGGCTGTCCTCGAAGGACCTCCCGCTTCAGTCCACCGCGAAGAAGCTGAACCCCCGGTTTGTCGGGCCCTTTGAGATCAGGAAGGTGCTCAGCCCCACGGCGGTGAGTCTGAAGCTTCCGGCTTCCTTGAAGATCCATCCTGTTTTTCATATGTCTCGGGTTTAGCCTATCTTCCACAGTCCTCTGATGCCTCCGGCCCCAGCTTCGCCTCCCCCTGAGATCATGGATGGGCACCCCCAGTGGAAGGTCCGCCAGCTGCTGGACGTCCGGTGCCGAGGACGGGGGTTCCAGTATTTGGTGGACTGGGAAGGCTACGGTCCGGAGGAACGTAGGTGGGTCTCCCGCCAGCTCATCCTGGACCCTAGGCTGCTCACTGAGTTCCATCATTCCCATCCCGACAAGCCAGGCCAGTCGCCTAGTGGCTCCCGTGGAGTTGGGGGGTACTATTACGGATCGCCCACCCCGCGCCATGGCCCGCCCACCCCGCGCCGGCAGCCAATCAGCTCGTCAGGGCCGGGCTTAGCCGTCAGGGCTGGGCTTAAGTTTGCTGGTCTCCCAGCGCCCATTGTCAGTTCGTGCCGTAACCTCCTCGCAGTAGTGGCTACTCCTCCCTTACGGTGCTTTTCTCTCCGAGCTCACCCCAGACCTTGGTTTATGGTTTCCCTTGCAAAGTTTCCCCTTGGAAGTATCCTGCCATGTTCCCAGTTTGGATTACCCGCGAGTTTTTTTCCTTGGACTTCCCGTTTTCTTGTCGCTCATTGCCCTCCTGTGTTTGACCGTTGTACGAGCAAGTAATAAAGTACGCCAGTTTCGGCTAACCCGGACTCTGTCTGGTGTCGAGCGCTTGGGGTCTTCTACAAACCCTAACACTTACAGCAGGTTTTAATACTTACTGGTCATCTTACAGCAAGTCTCAATACTCACTGTTCATCTTACAGCAGGTTTTAATAGTCACTGTTCATCTGACAGCAGGTTTTAATACTCATTGTTCATCTGACAGCAGGTTTTAATACTCACTAGTCATCTTACAGTATCTTTCAATTCTCACTAGTCATCTTACAGCAAGTTTTAATACTCACTGTTCATCTTATAGCAGGTTTTAATACTCACTAGTCATCTTACAGTATCTTTTAATTCTCACTAGTCATCTTACAGCAGGTTTTAAACAGCGGTGATGAAGGGAGCGAGCGGTGAAGAACCCACTGATGTTACACAGATGTTCACTGAAGCACCCAACTGGGAACCCACCAGACGGATTATTGGGGACCTGTATCTAAGTTTATTATTGATGAAGAACAACTCAACAGACTACATAAAGCAGAAGTGGGAAAGAGGAATGGTCATCAAAATCTCTCTGAAGGAATGGACTCTCATAATCTACACCCAGATGACTCCTACAAACTCACAAAGTTGGAGAGACTTTTGCTGGAAGACCTGTGTGAGGTCTAAGAATAAAACCAAAACAAACTGGACTTCAGAACCAATGCTGGAGACAGAGTTGGTGCTGAACAGCAGATCACACTCATCTTCTGGTCTTGTCCCATCATACAACCTTTCTGGGCTGATGTTCATACCGCTACTAGAGTACATGAGGATTTGATAGAGTTTACTCGTCTCCTTCTTTACTTGAGAAAAATATCTAAGGAACTGAACATCAGAGACAAATATTTACTAAAAATTATCATGGTAGCAAGCAACAAGGCATTTACAAACAGAGCCTCCCACCCTGACCTAATGGATAGATATACGTATAAACTGCACAGTATGGAACGTATGGCATTCAGTTTAAGATTAAAGAAAGAAAAGGGAGAGAATATTGGACTAAATGGGATATTACCTGACTAATGAAGAGTCTGACAACTAAAACTATACTAAATGCAATTGTGAAACATTAAAATGAATTTGAATGAAAGTGTACCATTCTGTGACTAACAACTCCTACATCGTCCAATCTTCCTGACCTGAGCGACCTCATGATTATTGTGCATATTGTGTTGTGATCTCTTCATTAAGATGGCGTCGCAGACGGCAGCCTCGGTTCTATACTTTGCACCATTCCACTTTATCACCTCATATTTCTCCTGTTGTGTATACGTATTTG
Source organism: Lampris incognitus (assembly GCF_029633865.1). Classification (NCBI taxonomy): domain Eukaryota; kingdom Metazoa; phylum Chordata; class Actinopteri; order Lampriformes; family Lampridae; genus Lampris; species Lampris incognitus. Next base: position 92,531,593 of record NC_079211.1, on the reverse strand, counting down.
TGAAGATTGTTGTCTTGTAGTGCTGTTATTCTGTGTTAAGTACACTGACAAACCGGAGTCAAATTCCAGTATGTGCTAAGCTGTGTGTTTGTCCGTCGCAGCGACGAGGACCATCTGGTCATCCTGTAGGGACCGAATTCTGTGGGTGCAAAGATGGCTGGTTAGTCCAATCTGCGCCCTGAATGTTCTTTGGCAGTGTGGGCATGAGATAGTGGGAGTAGCAGGAGGGTTGCTGGCACGGTCTTTCCTGGCCTGCCTGCGGCTCTCTGCTGCAGCAATCCTGGCAGCCTCATATGTGTTTGCACCATTTCGGACAACTGCACGCCACTCTCCTCTGTTCAAAGCTTTCTGATCCCATGTATTGTAGTTGATGGTGAAGGCCTTTAACGAAACCTTCAAGGTATCTTTGAAACGCTTGGTTTGACCACCATGGGAGCGTTTGCCTTGCTTGAGTTCACCATATAACAGTTTCTTTGGGAGCCGGTGGTCTGGGATGCGAACTATGTGGCCCACCCGACTAAGCCATGATTGCATGAGGATGGTGTGTATACTCGGCAGTCTTGAGCGAGTGAGGACCTCTGTGTCAGGGATCTTGTCATCCCACTTTATGCCAAGAAGTTTTCTGAGGCATGTGGTGTGAAAGTGGTTTATTGTTTTTGCATGGCGTTTGTAAACTGTCCATGTGTCGCAGCCGTAAAGTAGTGTAGTGAGAACTATGGCCCGATACACTTTAATTTTTGTCTCCTGGGTGATGCCTCTCCTGTTCCACACATTCTTGTGGAGTCTGCCAAAAGCAGTACTTGCTTTAGCAAGTCGTGCGGTCATCTCTTCATCAGTGGTGACATATCTGGAGAGAGAACTGCCCAGGTAAGTGAATTTGTCAGCCACATTTAATCGATGCCCATTTATGGTGATGTTGGGTACATTGTATGGCTTGCCTGGAGCTGGCTGATGAAGTACTTCAGTCTTTTTATGTTGATGGTGAGGCCAAAGTTGTTGCAAGCCTCTGAGAACTTATTAATACTTTGTTGCATGTTGGCTTCGGATGTAGCATTGAGGGCGCAGTCATCGGCAAACAGAAGATCGTTGATGGTTGCTGTTTTAACGAAGGTTTTTGCTTTAAGCCGCTCAAGGTTGAAGAGAGAGCCATTAAAACGGTAATTGACAGCAATGCCAGCGTCCCCCTCTCTGAAGGCATCTGACAGCATGGCTGAGAACGTAAGGCTGAACAGGATTGGGGCAAGGACACAGTCTTTTTTTACTCCGTTAGAGACAGGGAACGGCTCAGATGCAACTCTGTTGTCTTGGACTCTGGCTAGCATGCCATCGTGTAGTTGTCGTACGATGGTGATGAACTTTTTTGGACATCCGTATTTTGCCATGATTCTCCAAAGGCCGTCTCTGCAGACAGTATCAAAGGCCTTGGTGAGATCGACAAAAGTGGAGTACAGGTCAAAATTTTGTTCCTGGCATTTTTCTTGACGCTGGCGGGCAGCAAACACCATGTCTATGGTCCCGCATTCTTTCCAGAATCCACATTGACTCAGGTAGAAGTCCTCTCTCGATGTGTGCGCTGAGGCGATTTAATAAAACTCTTGCAAGCAGATTGCCTGCAATGGACAGCAGGGAAATTCCACGGTGGTTATCACGTGATTGGCGATTTCCCTTGTGCTTATAGAGATGGATAATTGAGGCATTTTAAAGTCCTGAGGTACTGTTTCAGTTTGCCATATGAGGTGAAACAACTGCTTAAGTTTCTTAGCAATCACAGGCCCTCCTTCTTTATAAATTTCAGCTGGGATGGAGTCTGAGCCAGGCGCTTTTCTGCTTGACAACTGACCGATTGCCTTAAGCGTCTCTTCCATTGTTGGAAGGGTGCTCAGCGTCTCATCAGATGGAATTTGGGGTAGTCGATCGATGGCTTCATAGTTGATGGTAGAAGGGCTGTTCAAAACATTGCTGAAGTGTTCAGCCCATCTTTCAAGAACCTCCCCTTTGTCTGTGATTAGTGTTGTCCCATCTGCACTAAGGAGCAGGGATGAGCCAGCGATGGTAGGACCGTAGACTTCTTTCAGGCCATTGTAGAAGTTTTTCATGTCATTTCTGTCTGAAAAGCCCTGTATCTCATCAGCTTTGTTGCTCAGCCATGAATCGTGCATTTGGCGTTTTCTTTGGATAGAGCTGCGGATTTTCCTAAGTGCATCTGTCTTGGCCGTTGACTGGGGGTCTTCAATATGAAGTTTGTAGGCACAGCGTTTCTCTTCTAACAGCTGGTTTATCTCGGTGCAGTTTTCATCAAACCAGTCTTTGTGATTCCTTGTGGAGGGGCCTAGACACTCCAAGGCTGTGTTATACACTGTGTCACGAAGTGCAGTCCAAGCAGCCTCCACATTCTGGCTATCCAGCACAGTAACCTCCAGTCGTTCCTCCAGAGTGTATGTAAAGGACTTCGTGATGCCATTATTCTTTAGATTACTGACATTTAGACGTTTTTGTGCTTTCATGCCTTGTGGGCGTCTGTAGGGCTGGATGTGGAGATTCACTTTAGAAACAATGAGGCGGTGATCCGTCCAGCACTCTGCCCCACACATAGCCTGTAACTCTTATGTCCTGCCGGTCTCTTTTCCTGACAATGACCTAGTCAATCAGGTGCCAGTGTTTGGACCTCGGGTGCATCTAGGACGTTCTGTTGTGGATGGGGAGCTGAAATACCGTGTTTGTGATCAGAAGCCCATGTTCTGCGCAGGTCTGAAGATGTAGCAATCCATTGCTGTTGCAGCTTCCAACTCCGAGCTTTCCGATCACGCCTTCCCAGGAGGTGCTGTCTGTGCCAACTCTTGCATTAAAATCACCAAGAATGGTGAGTTTTTCAGCGCTGGGAACGTCGGCAATGACAGTATTCAGGTCTTCATAAAATGTATCCTTGATCTCATCCGGGTTGGTCATCGTGGGTGCATAGGCGCTGACAATGATGACAAATTTTTCCCTGAGAAAGGGGGAGTCTCAGCGTCATTAGGCGACCATTCACGCCTATTGGAGGCGTGGCCAGTTTGCTTACGAGAGTTGACTTGACTGCGAAGCCAACTCCAGCTTCACGTTTCTCCTCAGGTCCGTACCCACTCCAGAAGAAAGTCTAGTCTGCGCTTCTTTCGCGAATTTCACCCTGTCCTGCCAGCCTGGTCTCACTCAAGGCGGCAATGTCGATGTTGTACCTGTTTACTTCATTTGCATCTCTTGGGTCTTTCTGCATTTTCTCTGTCAAGAAGAGTGCGAATGTTCCATGTGGCAATTTTCAAAGGTGTTGTTTTCGTCTTTTTTCTGTTTCGACCGCAAAAATAGGGCCCCCTCCGACCGCGGTTTGCCGGAAGGGGTGACGTGAGCAGGCAATTTTTAGGTCACCTTTTCTAGACCCTCCCTCATGCAAGAGAGTTGAGCAGTGCGGTCCTAAAGAGGGCTGCCGGACTCCACTTCTGCTCCTTTCAGTGAAGAACGACCTTATGGTCTAAGCCGCTTGTGTGCAGGTTTGTGGCTACGGCTTGCAGTGTACCCATACCTGTCGCTTCGTCACGCCCCTATCGCCACAGGACTTTGAGAATAACCGGTTATTTTCTTGCCCGGTGCGGGATTCGATACGAAGTGTACTGCACCACAAGGCGACATCACTAACCGCTCGACTAAAGGGTCAGACCCGTTAGCTAGGGGCTAACGTGTCTTATTAGTAGCTTACATTCTTCACCCTCTGCCGGAAGCACGCCCTCGCGCTTTGTTATTCCCGCGCTCCGAAGAGACTTCTGAGGATCTGCACATTTCTGGATCCCACCGCTGCCACCAATGTAACCGGTTATTTTCTTGCCCGGTGCGGGATTCGATACGGGGTGTACTGCACCACAAGGCGACACCACTAACCGCTCGGCTAAAGGGTCAGACCCGTTAACTAGAGACTAACGTGTTTATTAGTAGTTTACACTACTATGCAACGCGAATTATCTGATTAAACAAGATACTAGTCAATTTCTGTAGGCCTGATTATGTTTAGCCTCGCAAAATATTTCCTTTGACTTCGTATTGTAATATTGTAATAAAATCGGGCAGATTGACAGTAGGCCTATTGCATTGGGATTAGAGAACAAAATTATTTTGAAACAGTAGTCCGTAAACAGCAGAACCAATATCATTATATCAACTTTATTTCTCATTATTACAATGTACTAGGCTGGTTGACGGATCCGTCAGCCATCGAGAATTCAAACTGTAATTCTTGACGTTGAACGGAGCCATCGGACGTGCGGAACGTGGCTAGTGTGACGCCTCTCACTGCTTCCAATTCATCATTGACTTGACGTGTCCTGTGTGTCTGGCCTTTAAGCGAGACGACTGGCAATGGAGACGGATGCAGATTTTTCGTCGGGGTTTCTTCCCGTAGCCTTTCCCCATAGACGAGTACACCCGCAAGGCAGCGCAGGTTTTAAATCAAGAGTTTTCCTTCTCCTAGATGAATTGCCTGACAAGGCCAACGAGCCTCATCTGCCCGGGTTTGAAATCAGAGTTGTCCTGGCTGCCGAGCAAGGCTAACGAGTCCAATCGACCCACCCGGTTATACCGCCGGGAAGCCGGTCGCCCCGCAGCAGGCTTTGTGAAAAACAGGAGGTACCACGAGAAGGTGCTGCTGCGGTCACAGTTGCGTAGGAGCGGCCATATGCTAGTATATTGTAACGTGCATGGATAAGACACGCTGGCCGCTGGTTCGTGGGCCTGACCTTTCAGTCGAGCTGTTAGCGATGTCCCCTGCGGTGCGGGCGATACGGGTTCGCGTCCCGGCCGCGGCAGTTCCTGTGGTTGCGTTATCCCCCGAATTCGCTATAATATGTAACAGGAAACCATATGCAAGGTCCTACCTAGCAGGCTAAGTGATCACTACACCAGGAAGCGAGAGGCCACAGCACCGCTTCGCATTCCTTTTGGCAGGTAGAACATCTGGCCCAATACTTGCCACCTCCTTTGCAAACCTACATGGCTAATAGTGCAAATTCCGAAACAGAAAAATAAAGTTTAAAAAAAAAACGCAAACACTGTGAAAAAGTCACTTTTCACTTCGCTCGGACGTGTGTTTGGCTTCAACATGTTATAAAAGGAGGAGCAGAAATATTTCGATGAATGGAAACGTACTTCAGATAGACGTGACTGACTAAACACTCCCTGGTTCAGTCTAGCTCCGGCCCCCCACGTAAAATTGCCGCCACAGCCCACAGAGCGTCTGGTGTTGCCATGGAGACAAAGGTCACCTTCTGTCCTGACGGTGTGAGCGAATTCACACCCTGATACCGTGTGTGGGTGAGGAAAAAGACCAGTCCAGAATCAGTCAGGTGTGAAGACAATCCATACATAAAGTTCATATAGATAAGAAACTGCCACCAAGTGGACAGAAGAGTCTGGAACTCCGTGCTACACCTATGGAGTTGGAATATTTAGCCCCCATGACGGTACCACCCAGTCTGTACGGTTAACGTTCTGGATCACAGCACCACAGCAAACAGAACCTTTATCACTGAGTTCAGTTTTATTAGAGGTTTAATTCTTCACTTGGCTGAATGATGTTCCGCTCACCTCAGTGTTGGTGGGTCAGGCGTCCGTCTGAAAACAGACACTTTATTTCTTTTGGAAATTAACACACAAGCAGCCGTAATAAACATTAAATACAGTTAAAAGAAAACAAATATTTTACGGCAGCCATCTTTAGGCCGTAACACTTCTGTCGTCATGACAACACAACGTTCATCTCAGCAGCGAAATAAAGAATGATAGACTCCACCAGCTTTTAATGAGCAGCACCTCAGAATGAAGGCGAAGGTAAGAGGAATGTTCTGGACTGCAGACTGGGAAGAGAAATTGATTTTCTATTGCTTTTATTTCAGTTAGAAAATCAAGAAACAGGAAGTGACCACAAATAACATGACAGCGTTAACTCTGTGTGTGTGCGCGCGAGCGTCACTCCTCAGCCTCCTCCTCGCTGTAGTCACTCAGAGGAAAATCACGGCTCTCTTTTTGTGTGTTGTAACATTTCCTGTCCATAGGACACTCCTGGTCAATGATGGCCTGTTCACACACACACACACGCACGCACACACACACACACAATTCAGCCCATGAAATGTAATCCAAAGCCAAACAAAAAAATGCCCCCTGGGTAGATGGACAAATATAAACTAACAATTTATACCAGCTAGCTAGATAGTTTATATGTACAAACGTATTGGGACACATCTCTTAATCATTGAATTCAGGTGTTTCATTCAGACCCATTGCCACAGGTGTATAAAATCCAGCAGCTAGCCATGCAGTCTGCATGTACAAACATTTGTGAAAGAATGGGTCGTTCCGATGAGCTCAGTGAATTCAAGTGAGGTACTGTCATAGGATGCCACCTTTGCGATAAGTCAGTTCGTGAAATGTCTTCCCTGCTAGATATCCCATGGTCAACTGTAAGTGGTATTATTGAAAAGTGGAAGCATTTAGGAACAACAGCAGCTCAGCCACGAAGTGGCAGACCACATAAAGTCACACAGCGGGGTCACCGAGTGCTGAGGAGCATAGTGCGTAAAAGCTGACTCAATAACTGCAGAGTTCCAAACTTCCTCTGGCATTAACATCAGCACAAAAACTGTGCCGAGAGCGTCATGGAATGGGTTGCCATGGCCAAGCAGCTGCATGCAAGCCTTACATCACCAAGCACAATGCCAAGCGCTGGATGGAGTGGTGTAAAGCATGCTGCCACTGGACTCTGGAGCAGTGGAAACGGGTTCTGTGGAGTGACGAATCATGCTTCTCTGTCTGGCAGTCTGATGGACGAGTCTGGGTTTGGAGGATGCCAGGAGAACGTTACCTGCCTGACTGCATTGTGCCAACTGTAAAGTTTGATGGAGGAGGGGTAATGGTATGGGGTTGTTTTTCAGGGGTTGGGCTAGGCCCCTTAGTTCCAGTGAAGGGAAATCTTAATGCTTCAGCATACCAAGACATTTTGGACAATTCTATGCTTCCAACTTTGTGGGAACAGTTTGGGGAGGGCCCTTTTCTTTTCCAGCAAGACTGTGCCCCAGTGCACAAAGCAAGGTCCATTAAGACATGGTTGGGTAAGTTTGGTGTGGAAGAACTTGACTGGCCCGCCCAGAGCCCTGACCTCAACCCCATTGAACACCTTTGGGATGAACTAGAATGGAGATTGCGAGCAAGGTCTTCTCGTCCAACATCAGTGCCTGACCTCACAAATGCTCTTCTGGATGAATGGGCAAAAATTCCCACAGACACACTCCAGAATATTGTGGAAAGCCTTCCCAGAACAGTGGAAGCTGTTATAGCTGCAAAGGGGGAACCAACTCCTTATTAATGCCTATGGATTTAAAATGAGATGTCATAAAAGCTCCTGTAGGTAAATGGCCAGGTGTCCCAATACTTTTGTACATATAGTGTAGATAGATAGATAGATAGATAGATAGATAGATAGATAGATAGATAGATAGATAGATAGATAGATAGATAGATAGATAGATAGATAGATAGATAGCTCACCATCTTCTCCTCCCTCATGGGTGGACTGCGGAGGAAGTAGCAGAGGGGAGCATACAGGATGTTGATGATGCCGATGAACACCATAAGGTTTGGAAAACCAACAGCCCGCACCAGAGCGCCACCCGTGGATGGACCTGGTATGGCAGCAGAGAGAGGGGCTATATATTTCAATTCAATTCAATTTTATTGTCATTAAAAACAATGTGCAGGCACATGTTAAAAATGAAATTAGGGCTGTGGCTTCACCAAACAGTGCAAGACAGACACAGAAAAACACAGCAAACACAGTATAAGACATACACACATGAAGACCAAAAGCTAAAAATAAGTTAAAAAAGAGCTGGAGTACAAAATATTTAAAAATATCTACAGACATTCAGTGGGTAGCCAGGTTCAGGTGGGCAACAGCTTGTGGAAAGAAGCTGTTTTTAGCCTGGTAGTGTGGGCTCTGAGGCTCCTGTAGCGCCTCCCAGAGCGCAGGGGGGAGAAAAGTCCATTGTTGGGGTGGGTGGGATCTCTGCTGATGCTCAGACCCCTTCGAAGGCAGCGTTTGTGATGAATGTCTGATATGCTGGGCTGCCTTGACGATCCGCTGCACAGCTTTCTGGTCTACTGAGGTGCAGTTGCCGTACCACACTGAGATGCAGCTGGTCAGGATGCTCTCTATGGTGCAGTGGTAGAAGTTGGTGGGAATTTTGGGGGGTAGACGGGCGCTCCTTAGCCTCCTCAGGAAATGCAGGCGTTGTTGGGCCTTTTTCACCAGGGCCTGGGTGTTTAATGTCCACGAAAGGTCCTCGCTGATGTGAACTCCAAGGAATTTAAAGCTGGAAACACGCTCCACCTCCACCCCATTGATGTGTATGAGGGAGTGGCTGCAGCTTCTAGACCCCCTGAAGTCCACAATCAGCTCCTTTGTCTTCTGCACATTAAGCACAAGATTGTTGGTAGTACACCATGATGTGAGGTGCTGAATCTCGTCTCTGTAGGCCATCTCGTCATTGTTGGTGATACGGCCAATGACTGTGGGTGTCATCTGCAAACTTAACTATAACATTTGAGGGGTGAGTTGGCAGGCAGTCGTGGGTAAAGAGGGAGAAAAGGAGGGGGCTCAGAACACAGCCTTGAGGGGCACCTGTGCTGAGGGTCAGGGTGGAGGAGGAGTGGTCACCTAACCTAACAGACTGAGGTCTGTTGGTCAGGAAGTCCAGGATCCAGTTACAGAGGGAGGGGTTGAGGCCAAGGGAGAGGAGTTTGGCGGTTAGTTTGGCGGGGATGATAGTGTTGAAGGCAGAGCTGTAATCTATAAACAGCATCCGGATGTATGTGTTGTTAAATTCAAGGTGGGTCAGAGCAACGTGCAGGGCAGTGCCAATGGCATCCTCAGAAGACCTTTTGGGACGGTAGGCGAACTGATGTGGGTCGAATGTGGAGGGGATAATGTTTTTGATGTGAGCCAGAACCAGTCTTTCAAAGCACTTCATGGCAATGGGGGTGAGTGCTATGGGTCGGTAGTCATTCAGACATGTGGATGTTGGTTTCTTGAAGACAGGAATGATAGAGGTGGCCTTAAAGCATGCCGGGACTTTAGATTGGGACAGTGAGAGGTTAAATACAGGTGTGAAGACCTCAGCCAGCTGGTCGGCACATTCCCGGTAGACCCAACCCGGTATGCCATCTGGTCCGGCAGCCTTCCGTGTGTTCACTCTGCGCAGTGATTCTCTGACCTCTGCGACTGATAGAGTGAGCACCTGGTTTTCTGGGTGGCTGGGGATTTTTGTGGCTGGGTCAGTATTGTCCTTGTCGAAGCGGGCATAGAAATGATTTAGCTTGTCTGGCAGGGAGGCATCATGGACAGCGGGACCGCAATTAGAGCTTTTGTAGTCTGTGATAGACTGAATGCCTTGCCACATTCACCGAGGATCAGAGTTATTGTGAAAGTGGTCCTCTATTCATAGGGAATATTTATGTTTGGCTGTTCTGATGCCCTATTTGAGGTTTGATCTGGCTGCGCTGTAGGTCTCACAGTTACCTGACTTGAACGCTGCATCCCGGACTTTCAGCAGCTGCCGGACCTCACTGGTCATCCAGGGTTTCTGGTTTGGAAAGGTGCGGACCGATTTTTTTATTGTGACACTCTCAGCGCAAAAGTTAATGTAGGCTAGTATGGCAGATGTCTGTTCATTAATGTCTATATGGGAGCCATGGGTAGCTGAATGTGCAAAAATACTCCAGTCTGTGTTTTCAAAACAGTCCTGGAGTTCAGAGACTGCTCCTTCTGGCCGGACAATGATTGTCTTTACTGCTGGCTTGATCCGTTTTATTAGGGGTTTGTAGGCTGGGACCAGGAACAGGCAGAGGTGGTCAGAATGCCCCAGATGAGGGCAGGGAGTAGCTTTGTATGAGTCCTTGATGTTTGTATAGAGATGGTCCAGGGTGTTTTGTCCCCTAGTGGGGCAGGAGACATGCTGATGGAATTTGGGCAATACAGCCCTGAGGTTAGCCTGATTAAAGTCACCACCTATGATAAAGGCATTGTCCGGGTGTTGGGTCTGTTGTCTGCTGATGGCACATTGTAGCTGCTTCAGTGCTACCTTAGCATTAGCATGTGGGGGGATGTATACAGCGGTGATGGTAATGGCCGTTAGCTCCCTGGGCAGGTAGAAAGGCCTGCACTGAATCATAAGGAGCTCCAGATCAGCAGAGCAATGCCTTTCAACCATCTTTATATTGTTGCACCAAGAGTTACTGACATAAATACTCAAACCTCCTCCGCGGGTCTTGCCGGAGTCCGCTGTCCTGTCGGCACGGAAGGCTGTGCGGACCGCTAGCTCGACTGCCGAGTCGCCGTAAACATCAGCAGACAGCAGTTCTGCAGCCTTTCCTGAGAGGACAGCCTGAGTCTTATCTCCTCCATTTTGTTAGCTAACGACCGGACATTAGCCATGAAGATGCTGGGGAGGGGAGTTTTGAAAGGAGCGCTACTTAGCTTAGCATGTAGCCCGCCCCGCTTCCCCCTCTTTTGTTCACGTTGCCGACAGGGGGCAGCGTTTCCACTGCGAGGCCGGTGAGCGGATAATATGGATGGGGGAGTTGTCCGTGGTGGTGGGGGAAGTGAGTAATCCCTTCTGAGGTTTAACACTTCCTGACGGTTGTAAAAGAGTGCAGGACCTACACTTGTAAGTAAACTTAAAACTAACGTGTAAATAACAAAGATAACACGACACTGAACAGGGAGCCACAGTAGCCGCTGCGTCCAGCCGCTGCCATATTTGTGTGTGCGTGCGTGTGTGCGCGCGTGTGTGCGTTTATTACCTATAGTGAAGCCCAGACACAAAGCCACATCAGCAATAGCATACACACTGCCGTAAACAGAGGCGTGACGAATATCCACCAGATAACCCATTATGGCCATCATGGAGGAGTCTACCATCCCTGCAAAACACACACACACACACACATACACACACACACACACACACACACACACGCAAAATGTTTTCATGATTTGATGTGAAACTATGTTGGTATGGGGGTAGGATGATAGAACTGACTGTCCTCATAGAGGCCATGACACACCCTGGACACCATGTGTTCCAGCTCCTCCCAACAGGTGCACACTTCAGAGCAATCCACACACACACACACACACACACACACACAGACTGAAAAACAGCTTCTTTCCAAAAGCTGTGGTACTCATGAACTCACACATCTCCTCAGTCTGACCACTCAGGTGCCGCCACCATTGAGCACGTGCAATATTTACTCACATGTCACTTTTATTTTAGTCCTCAGACATGTAGGTCAGGTGAATCAGCTGTACTAAATTGTCCCTAGGTGTGAATGTGTGTCTGCCCTGTGATGGCCTGGCGGCATTGTCCTGGGTGTCTCCCCGCCTGCTGCCTAATGACTGCTGGGATAGGCCCCAGCATCTCCGCAACCCTGACAGCAGGATAAGCAGTTTGGATAATACCTGGATGGTTGGATGGTTGGATGGATGAATGGATGGATGGATGCATGTCACTTTAAGTCATTTCATATCTGTCCACCACACCTTTACTGCATTTTTGCTGATGATGTTTTTGCATCTCGTAAGTTGTAATTTATGGTTAACTGTATTGTACTGTGTACCTTATACTGCTTATATTTTTCACTTGTGTTGTTTAGACTCAGAGGTTTTAATCGCTGATCTTTTATATTTCTTATCTCTATGTGTGCACCATTTTGAGGTTGACACACCTGCGGTGTTGTTGGGCTTGGCACAATGACAAAAATGTTCTTGACTCTCATGATGAGACACACAGCTGCTCTGATGGAGAAAGTCGATGCTTTGTCTTCCATCACATCAGCACCATCCACCTCTGAACTGTCCATGTCACACGTCCATGCCATATGTCCATGTCAGATGGGGGCATCAAAGATGGAGAGATCATATGACGTAGGCAACAGGTGATGTAGGCACCACACATGATGTAGGCAACATGTAATGTAGGCACCACATGTCATGTAGGCGAACATGTCATGTAGGCACCAGACATGATGTAGGCACCACATGCGATGTAGACAACATGTGATGTAGGCACCACACGTGATGTAGGCATCATGTGATGTAGGCACCACACATGAAATAGGTAACATGGATGTAGGCAACATGTGTTGTAGGCGCCACATGTGATGTAGGCACCACATGTGATGTAGGCAACATGTGATCTAGGCACCACATGATGTAGTCACCACACGTGATGTAGGCAAACATGTGATGTAGGCACCAGACATGATGTAGGCACCACATGTGATGTAGGCACCACACGTGATGTAGGCATCATGTGATGTTGGCACCACACGTGATGTAGACAACATGTGATGTAGGCAACATGTGATGTAGGCAACATGTGTTGTAGACAACATGTGATGTAGGCACCACACATGAAGTAGGCAACATGTGATGTAGGCAACATGTGTTGTAGGCACCACATGTAATTTAGGCAACATGTGATGTAGACAACATGTGATGTAGGGACCACATGTGATGTAGGCACCACACATGAAGTAGGCAACATGTGATGTAGGCATCATGTGATGTTGGCACCACACGTGATGTAGACAAGATGTGATGTAGGGACCACATGTGATGTAGGCACCACACATGAAGTAGGCAACATGTGATGTAGGCAACATGTGTTGTAGGCACCACATGTGATGTAGGCAACATGTGATGTAGGCACCACACATGATGTAGGCAACATGTAATGTAGGCACCACATGTGATACACTCACACATGAAGTAGGCAACATGTGATGTAAGCAACATGTGTTGTAGGCACCACACGTGATGTAAGCAACATGTGATGTAGGCACCACACATGATGTAAGTAACATGTGATGTAGGCACCACATGTGATGTAGGCAACGTGATGTAGGCACCACACGTGATGTAGGCAACATGTGATGTAGGCAACATTTGATGTAGGCACCACACATGGGTCCAGTGTGTCAGACCAATAAAATATGAGGTGATTACAAACACGAACGCTGGTGTTAGAAACTAAACTCTTTGGGGAAACACCTCCATCACTGTCCTCCACATCTACACCCCTTCACATCTTCCTACTTGTGAGGTGACACAGACAGGAAAAAAACCAGTGTGACTCTCTAACATCCATTCCATCCATTATCCAAACCGCTTATCCTGCTCTCAGGGTCGCGGGGATGCTGGAACCTATCCCAGCAGTCGTTGGGCAGCAGGCAGGGAGACACCCTAGACAGGCCGCCAGTCCATCACAGGGCCGAGACACACACACACACACACACACACACACACACACACACACACACACACACACACACACACACACACACACACACACACACACACACCCACCTAGGGACAATGTAGTACGGCCGGTTCACCTGGCCTACATGTCTTTGGACTGTGGGAGGAAACCGGAGCCCCTGGAGGAAACCCACGCAGACACGGGGAGAGCATGCAAACTCCACACAGGGCGACCCGGGACAACCCCAAATGTTGGACTACCCCGGGGCTCGAACCCAGGAGCTTCTTGCTGTGAGGTGAGCATGCTAACCACTGCGCCACCGTGCCGCCCGCTCTCTAACATATCATACCTAACTCTCATTCCTGTTCACTCGCTCAGTTCTGTCACTAATCAACAGGTTATCAGAACATTTGAACTTGCTCACCAATAGCAAAACCCAGGCCTCCATTTGGACCGATCAAACCATAAATACTGGTGGCCAAAGGAACCTGGAGAACAAACAGAAACACACACAAGCAGCCTTGATGACTCTCTAATGGGTGCAGCAATAGAAGGATGATGGAGGGGTGGATGGATAAAAACAGAGATGTTAAACTGATTAATTGATAGATGCATGGATAAAAAGACAAATGGATGAATAGATAGCTGAATGGAAGACTACATTGTCAGATAAATAAATATTGTATACTCACACATAGAAGACTGATGCCAACTATGAACATGCCCAGCATGGAGCAAAGCCACCTGGACACACACAAACACCAACACATCATAAGCCTGAAACTCTTCACATGAGCTGATAGACCTGTCTGACGAGTTTCATAACAAATCTATTTGATCGGTTTTGATTTGGATGTTATTTACATTTGTACCTGTGGAATTTGCTGTGCTGATAAGTTCGTGTCATATTTCATGCCAATAAAATCCATTTAAATCTGAACTGAGTGGTTGATCCTCCAATCTACTGTGACCTCCCTCCTACTCACATATAGTCTTATACCAAGTCAGTACACTTCTTACAGACAACACACACACACATACATACACTCGCACACGCACGCATGCACACACACACGCACACACACACACACGTTTGTGCAGCTAGCCTTTTTAGAACATTGCTTTCATTGTGGACAGCCTAACCCAAACTTTACCCCAAACCTTAATCAGGACATCAGAAATGGCAGTTTGGGGGTGTCCAGGTGGCGTGGCGGTCTATTCCGTGGCCGGGGATCGCCAGTTCAAATCCCCGTGTTACGTCCGGCTTGGTCGGGCGTCCCTACAGACACAATTGGCCGTGTGTGCGGGTGGGAAGCCGGATGTGGGTATGTGTCCTGGTCGCTGCACTAGTGCCTCCTCTGGTCGGTCGGGGCGCCTGTTCGAGAGGGAGCGGGAACTGGGGGGAATAGCTGGAACTGGGGGGAATAGCGGGAACTGGAGGGAATAGCGTGATCCTCCCACGCGCTACGTCCCCCTGGTGAAACTCCTCACTATCAGGTGCAAAGAAGCGGCTGGCGACTCCACATGTATGGGAGGCGACGTGGTAGTCTGCAGCCCCCCCCCCCCCGGATCAGCGGAAGGGGTGGAGCAGAGACCTGGATGGCTCGGAAGAGTGGGGTAATTGGCCAAGTACAATTGGAGCGAAAAACGGGGAAAATTCAACAACAACAAAAAAGAAGATAATGTTTTGCTTCACTAGGATCGGGTTTTGGTCCCCATGAGGACGACTGGTCCCAACAAGGTTAGTACTGATCACTCCCACAAAACGCTTAAACTTGGTTTCATAAATATCAGATCACTATTGACCAAAGCCTTACTAATAGGCACTGATTCTTGAACATAGTTTTGATATGATTGGGTTATGTGAAACATGGCTGAAACCAAATGTTTTCCTTCCCTTAAATGAAGCTTCCCCACCTGACTATACTTATGCCCATGTAGCTCGGGCAAATAAACAAGGCGGGGGTGTTGCCTTAATATATAAATCTATTTTCAATCTGACTTCTAGACTTGAATCTAAATTCCAGTCTTTTGAGTCTCTTGTTCTTGGTCCATCTCCCTCAGCCATGAATAGACTGGGCTCAGTTCAGATTGTGATACTCTACCGGCCTCCTGGCTGTTACTCGTTATTTCTTGAAGAATTTGGAGAATTTGTCTCAGGCCTTGTTACTCACTCTGATGAGATTCTAATTCTAGGTGATTTCAATATTCATCTGAATAAGGCTGCTGATCCTCTAAGAAAAGCCTTTCTGGCACTAGTTGATACTTTTGGGTTCACTCAGTTTGTTCAAGAGTCGACTCATTGCAGTGGTAACACCCTTGATTTGGTTTTATCTAAAGGAATAGCTGTTTCTGATCTGAATGTCTTGCCAACCACATCTGCTGTGTCTGATCATTTTCGCATCAAATTTGAAGCATTATTGGCCTGTCCAGTTAATGTCAGCACAGATGTAATTGCCACTCGCCATATTGGTCCCTCCACTGTAGCTGCATTTGACCAGAAGCTGCCTGAAGTCTTGGCTCCTTTCACTGTGGTAAATGACTCTGTTGAAAATTTCACTAGTGACTTAAATGTGGCCCTCTCTAGTCTCCTCGATTCAGTTGCACCTCTCACTACCAGAGCTAGGCCACTAAAGAGTCCTACACCCTGGTTTAACAACGAGACACGTGCTCTTAAGCGGACCTGCAGGAGACTGGACCGTAAATGGAAAAAAATCAAAATTGGAAGTTTTTTACCTATCTTGGCACGAGTGTTTATTGAAATACAAGCGTACTTTATCTACTGCAAAAACATCGTATCTCTCTCACTTAATCAATATTAATAAACATAACCCCAGATTTCTCTTTGACACTGTATCTAAACTTACTAAAAAGAAGCTCACCATTCACGGCCCATGAGTTTCTAGACTTGTTCTGCTATTAGGTTGATGAGATCATGAACAAAATTAGTTCTTCATCTCCAGCTACTCCTGCAGATCCTGTCTTGCCAAATTCATATCTATACAATGAGTCACTGATAGTCCCTGTTATTACAGCTTCTGAGACTCTCTTTCTTGATACTGTGACTAAGCTCATGTCACCTTCTAAACCAACTACTTGCTTACTTGACCATTTCCCAGCTAAACTTTTTAAAGACCTCTGGCCTTTCCTGGGACCTACAATGCTGGACATTGTTAATTTATCCCTTACTACTGGCACTGCTCCCAGCAGTTTTAAGACAGCTGTGGTCAAACCTCTACTTAAGAAACCGCACCTCGATCCAGGGTCTCGTAATCACTATCGACCAGTCTCTAATCTTCCATTCTTTTTCTTTTTTTTAAAGTACTAGAGACAATTGCGTATCAACAACTTTTGCCCCATATACAAGAAAACTATCTATTGCCCCTTTTCCACTACATGGTACCGGCTTAACTCGACTCGTCCCTTTTTCATTTTCCATTACTGGAAAGTACCGACATTTTGGTAACTGCTACCACTTTTCTGGTACCACATTGGTCGAGGTTACAAAAAAACAAAAACAAGCGGATACAAAAATCAAGCAGACTTCTGATTGGTTAGGGTTAGGCCACTGTTTCATTTTGCATCACTGCGTCATCAATGCGCGCATGAGATATCACCCGGTATTTTTAACTACTGAAGCGGTCGAAGTGGAGTTATCTTAAAAGTACTGTAACGTGCATGGATAAGTAGACACGTTGGCCCCTGGCTAACGGGTCGGACACTTTAGTCGAGTGGTCAGCGATGTTTCCCGCGGTGCGGGAGATACGGGTTCGCGCCCCGGCGGTTCCTGTGATTGCCCCCGAATTCGCTACATTGGTGTCAGAAGTGGGATGGTGCAGACCGGTCGCCTCCTCTTTACATGTCTATGGACACGCTTCTGCAAGTCACTTATACGTGTTCATTGACACGTATCTCACAGATGCCGCTAGGGGCGCCCTGTACCCTACTAGGTCTGTCATGACCATGGTCATGACGCAATATTGAACAAAGATGGCGGAGCAAAGCGAAGCGAGCGTTCTTAATATGTGAGTCGTAGCTAAATTTGCTATCTTCAAATTATGTTTTGAAGCAGATATGTACCACATTATTGAACTAACGTTATATGTATGGTGTTTACAATTTAGGAAACTCCGCAACCCAAGGCAGGGACTAGCTAACGTTAACGTTAGAACATTTGAACTGCGCCGGAGCAGTGTTAGCCCAGAGTTTGTTGGGTTATCCCCCGAAAATCTATTGACATCTATAAAAAGGATGTCTAAATTAACATTTTACTGAAATATGTATCAGATATAACATTACCTTGTGTGGTGGAGAAATTGTGGTGAATCCCGACCGATACAGCTCTGCCTAGACCTAGAAGACAGGATTGCGCCCCCAGTGGCCAGAAGACAGGATTGCGCCCCCAGTGGCAACTAATACGTGTCCATATACACGTATTTCGCTCTCGCAAAAACGTGTCCTCTGACACGTACGTATTGTGATGTAGTGTTTTAGTGAACAACTGCTTTCTCAAGACTGGTGGACAGACGACTCCATCTTACACGTACTGGGCTACAACCGCTTCTCCCAGCTGAGCTGAGATTTCTAGGACTCTGTCATATGATATGCTGAGCCCATTCCCATGGAGCATATCAATGAGATTTCTCTTTCTGGTTTTGGCAAACACAGACATGCCAACATAGACAGCAAAAGGTGTCTCACGGTCCTTGGAATGCCTGTGGACTTCTGTTCCTTCTTTGGACTTGGCAGAACAGTTGAACTGCAAGAGCTGTGATATAGCAAGGTCTGACTTCGATGCTCCATGTTGGAGTTGGGACTTGATGTCTGCACCATGTTCGATCATGCATACAAATTGCAAATGTGATGGTCGTACAGCCTGTTCTAGGTCTGCATTGTTAAACATGCTGCTGGAATGTGACTTACAATTAAGCATGTCTCGTCTAATCATCCCAGCAGCTTTCGCCAGATTTCACCATACTTGGATGCTTGTGCAAGCATTGAGCCCATATCTTTCTCAAAAGCCAGCATGACATTTCGTCCTTGGTGATGAGCTTGCAGCTCGGGGATGTGACAAAGCAGCTGGTCCTTCAGTCGAGTAGCATGAACCTGAGGTGATTCAACACCCAGCTACTCCAGCCTCTGCTTGTAAAGCGTGGTCAGATCAGCAAGCCTGAAAATGGGTGGATCTGTA
This sequence comes from Lampris incognitus, assembly GCF_029633865.1. Lineage (NCBI taxonomy): Eukaryota > Metazoa > Chordata > Actinopteri > Lampriformes > Lampridae > Lampris > Lampris incognitus. Next base: position 92,513,065 of record NC_079211.1, on the reverse strand, counting down.
CCATCACTGGCAGCTTTTATTTCACTGATGTGAGTGACCAGTTCAGAGGAGCCAATTGGATATGCTTCCTTCCAGTGCTCCTGTGCTTTCTCTTGCTCTTGGACCCTTAGGTAGTCTCATTCTTTGTTATACAGAGCCACCAAGCAGGCAGGATGATACTTCAGTTCTTGTGCTATGACATCTCCGCCACTCAGTTTGGCAAGGAGTTTTCCATCATTGAGTGTTCTTGCACATTCATTTATTCTTATATTCACTTTCATTGTCATTGCTTCTCTTAGCTCACCTCCTTTAAACTCACACAGAAAACACTAGTGTTTTTTTCTCTTGGGCCTTTCGTGTGATCTTGCTTCTACCGCCCTCATTGCTAGTAGCTGCTGGGGTTGATCTTTTTTCAGCTCTTTGTAATTTTTTTTGTTAAACAGGAGCCTGCAACTCTCATGATAGTGTGCCTTGTTTTGTCTCAAGGTTTCCTCTATCCCTCCACCTTCGTCAAGTCTTGCAGGGTCTATACTGATTGGTAGTTGATGAAGTGATTGAAACCGGGGAATATTCCTTACAACGGTCACATACCCATCATCTCCTTTTTTGACAGGATTGGTCTGGGGAGACTTTAGATCTTTCTTCTTATCTAGTTGACATACGCAACACTTGGTCCAGTCAGTGGTCCTTGATTTACTAGTAGAGCTCACATCCATGGCTGGTCTGACATTTAATTTCAAAGTTGATCCTTTTACCACCCTGCAACTGAGAAAATATAGTATACAAAAATAGAATCTGTTCAATTTTTGTGGCCGACGAGGATACGAATGTTAAAAAAAAATCATTGTTTTTTACACAAATATATCTGCCAATATTCTTTATATAAGCTACTACTAGCTACCTTGCTAAAATGGCAAACAGATGGGGTAAGCATGAATGACATGAAGATTATCAGGGACAAGGTTATATATTATAAAATGAGTTAAGGGAAAATTATGGGGTCATTGTTTATTAACTTACCAGCTATGCATTACTACTAGTTAGCTACTAGTAGTACCCATGAAGACACAGCTTGACTCCACAGCATTGTCTGCTCAGCTGTGATGAGTAGTCTACTCAGTCACATATGCTGCAGACAGCTACCTTGCTAACGTAGCTAATATAGCAAACAGATGGGATAATCATGAGTGACATGATGTTTGTCAGGGACAGGGGTATATTAGAGTTAGGGAAATTATAGGGTCATTGTTTATCAATTTCAGAAATGCATTACTATTAGTTAGTTACTTACCATGAAGACAGCTTGACTCCACACCACTGTCTGCTCAGCTATGATGCGTAGCCTACTCAGCCAAATGTGTTGCAGAGCGCCCTCTGCTGGGAAAACTATGTGACGACACCATTTCTAAATTATCTTAAGCGTTTTTTTCTGGATTATTTTCTGTAATGAAAAGTTTTCATATCGGTGCAAATCTTATACCCAGATACCGATGTGACTGATTAATTTGTTAAATAAAATTTGTTGGTATATAAAACTCACAAAATCCAATCCAACAGGCTTGAAAACATAGAAATCGACACCAAGAACAATCAAACCGAAAAACTACACACATTAATATAAAAAAAAGCAATTTTGGAGGCTAATTTGACAGCCATCTTGAAAAATGGCCGCGATCTTGGATTTTCAAGTGGCCAATCGGACAATTTGATCAGAAGCCTCTGGAGAAGAAAAACACCAAATTTCATGCTTGTATCATAATTTGCACAATTCCACTCAAATTTTGCTTTTATCCGCTCCACTAATACGGGTACTTTTAATTTGAGATAGCTTTAACTATGTATGGGGACTTTTATTTTGAAGAATGTTTTCCTTTGCCGTCCAACTAGCGGAAGTCCATGTTGGCTCAACGATGAAAGCAGGTGAAGGCACATGCATGTGAGATCACAATATTGTAGCGAATTCGGCGGGCAGTCCGGGAACCACCACAGCCGGGGCGCGAACCCGTATCTCCCACTCCGCAAGCGACAACGTTAACCAGTCGACTAAAGGGTCCGACCCGTTAGTCAAGGACCAACGTGTCTACTTATCCATGCACGTTACACTATGAAAAGGATCGTAGCGTTCACTGCATAACTCGAGAATTAGCCTAAATGTTTGTGATTACTGAACAACAATTTATTCAAAACTATTGATAAGCAGTTTAAAACGTTTGAGACCCGAAGGCTTTTAGAGATGAAGAGCAATTTGCAGAGTTTCTGGCAAGTTGCTAACTGTTCCAAGACGTGTAACAAGATAAGATTTTTCTAGCCCCTTGATAAGCGGAGCGAGGTACGTCATGTTTTACGTTAAGTGTAGCTGTATGAGTGTGTCTTCTTAACCATATTAACCAAACTTGCACCGTTTAACGAAGTTTAATGAAAGAATAAAAGTTACAAGTGAGGCACTCGTGGCTGTCAGCTTGGCATGCTATCAGAACCAACCTAACCGTCTCAGTCCGGATGTTAACATTAACTACCTAAAACAATGAACACTGGTAGTTGTAGTCCTATAACTAAACTATGACTTAGGTCCTATATTTCCCCCTTCTTTAACTAAAACCCTAGGTCAGGGCTGCCCAACTCCAGGCCTCGAGGGCCGCAGTGTCTGCAGGTATTTGTTGCAACCATGCACTACACCACCTGATTTAACTAATTCCTTTTCCTCCTTGGTCCAAGAGGTGAGCTATTTAGTTAAATCAGATGGTGTAGTGCATGGTTGCAACAAATACCTGCAGACACTGCGGCCCTCGAGGCCTGGAGTTGGGCACCCCTGCCCTAAAGTCATTCAGTCTAGCAGGTAGTCTTCTTTTACAAGCTGGCCGTGGCTCTGCATGTTGTTCTTCTTGTGCCCTTGCTTGTGGTGCATGTCCCTGAGCCACTTCTTGTCTCGGTTGTTGAAGGTTATGCTCTTGACCTGGATCATGGTGAGGTGGTTGTGGAATAACCACCTCGGCATCCATGTCCTCTTCAGCAGGCTGGTTGGTGCGAAACAGTCTTCTTGAGTTCCAGAAGGTCCCATCTTGAAGCTGGAAGGTGTACCTGCTGTGTGGAGTGATGATCCTATAAGGGCCAGACAAACTGGTCTTCAGCTTGTGTCCCCTCAGTGGTCGCTTGACCCAGACACAATCTCCAACTTGCACTGAGGGATCCTCCTTGACGTGGTTTCTTTTGTCGTAGTACTTCTTTTGAGCCTCCTGACGTTTGTGTACTTCTTTGCATAGCTTTGCGTCATCAGATGGTTTGTCAGCTGTGAAGGGTGGACGGACGGTGTCCAGCGGGACTCTCAAGGTTCTTCTGATCATGAGCTCTGCGGGTGATTTCCCTGTCACCTTGTGAGGCGTTGATCTGTAGCTCAACAGTAGTGTTTTCAGTGCATCAGAGAACTGTTTTCCTTCTTGGAGCAGGGCACGAAGACCATACTTCAGAACTTTGTTAAACCTCTCCACACCGGCATTGATCAGTGGGTGGTACAACGGTGTCTTCTGGTATGCGATTCCTTTCTTCTCCAAGAAGGATGTGAAGTCAGCTTAGAATTGTGGGCCGTTATCTATCACTAGAACTTGAGGCTGGCCCCATCGTGTAAACAGGTCTGAAAGTCCATTAATCACTGTCGCAGTGGTCACGTTGCTTGTGGATATGACTTCAGGCCATTTGCTGTACAGGTCGGCAACAACGATCGGATACTTCTGATGTGCTGGAGCTGCTTGTAGTTCCCCGAAGTGGTCCACTTGAATCTTCTCCCAATGTCCTTTAGGCCATGGTGTTGGCTGTAGCGGTGGTTTCTCTTGTATGAGTGACTTTTCACTTAGTGCGCAGGGCACACAGTTTTTCACAAAGTCGGTGATGTCCTCGTCCATCTTTGGCCACCATACTTTGCTGCGAAGGAACTGTTTCATCTTCCTTGTTCCTGGATGTCCTTGATGTGCTTGGGTGAGGACTTTGTGTCTGAGTGTGATTGGTATAATGGTATGGTCTCCTCTTCCAACACATGACGTTTTCCAACTGAAAAGTTCTTCTCTTACCAAGTAGAATGGGCTGAGTAGCATGTCTTTCGGTGGACATTTCCATCCTGTTTTCATGTAGCACAGCACTTCCTTCAGTACTGGATCTTGCAGTGTTTCTCATGTGAGCTCTTCAGGAGTGATGGCTGCTTGAAGCTCATCAATTCTGCTGTATGAAGAGCTCATCTTCCTCCTCGTCGAAGTAAAAATTCTCTGACCCATAATCTTGTGGCACAAGTCTCGAAAGGGTGTCTGCAAAATTGTTGGACTTTCCTGGGCGAAACTCAGTTTTGTACGTGTACTGAGCAAGCCGATCTGAACATCTGGAGTTTCTCATGGGCTGTCTTCCAGTTCCTGAAGTCAACAGAAGAGTGGTCGGGGCCTGATGATCTGTTCTAAGAGTAAATGGTCGTCCGAATACGTACACGTGCCATTTCTCCATGCTCCATACACAAGCCAGTGCTTCTCTTTCCCCAACTGAGTATCTCTGTTCAGTGGCTGACAGGCTCTTTGATGCGTAAGCAACTGGACATTCTTCTCCATCCACTATCTGCGATAGGACTGCACCTAATCCAACTGCTGAAGCGTCGAAGGGAAATAATGTTGTACGATCTGGGTGGAAGAACGCTAGAACAGGTGGATCTGCTATTGCATGTTTGAGTTCGGTGAAGGCTTGGTCTCGTGCGCATGTCCATTTCCATTCCACGTCCTGGCATAGCAACAGTCTCAGGGGTTCTGTTGTCGTTGCATAATCCGGAATGAACTTCAAGTAGTAGTTTGTCATCCCCAAGAAGGCTTGAAGCTCTTTCACGCTCTGTGATGCTGGCATCTTCTCGATGGCAATCACGTTGGACGGGCATGGTTTCACTCCAGTAGCACTCACCTTATAGCCAAGAAACTCGATTGTGTCAGTGCTGAAGACACATTTCTCTCTGTTCAACGTCATGTTGTACTTTGCAAAGCATGCGAACACTTCTTTCATCGTGTTCTTCTTGATCCTTTCCGTGGACTGTGATATCGTCAAGGTAGTGTGGCGCCCCCTTCAGGCCAGTCAGCACGATGTCCATGATTTTCTGAAAAGCACTTGGCGCAGACGCTAATCCGAAGGGTACGCGTTTGTACTGGAACACGCCCTCATGCGTGATGAATGTGGTGATGTGGTGAGACTCAGGGGCCAGCGGAACTTGGTGATATCCACTTCTCATGTATAATTTGGAGAAAACCGAGGCTCTGGCAAACTCAGTAATCAGCTCATCGATCGAAGGAAGTGGGTGTTTTCCCACTATCATCGGCTTGTTGACTTCTCGTAAGTCACAGCAAGTACGAATCTCTCCTGATTTCTACCTGGCAACTGTAATATTCAAAACCCATTCTGGCGCGTCGACTGGTTCGATTATGTCCTCTTGTTGCAGTCGTCTCAGGTCTGCTGCTACTTCTTCCCTGAAAGACAATGGAAGGCGTCTCAGCGGTTGCACCACGGGCCAGGGATCTTCTCTCGCTCTAGGTGCATGTTCAAAACCTCTAATACAGCCTAGACCAGTGAAGACCTGTGCATATTCTGTTACACACTCTGGTTCTGATTTTGTTGCAATCTGAAGAGCAAGCTGTGTGGGTGCAATGGTTGGGTGTCCCTGGACCAACTGAAAGTTCAGTGCCTGTAGGAGAGGTCATCCCATCAGACAGTCACCATTACGTGCAACATACTGCTTAGCTTGGACTGTTTTACCTTTGTGAGACACTGGCACAACTATATATCCATCAACAGGCACACTAGATCCATCATACTGGCTGATTTTAGCATCCAGTGGCTGTAGGGGAAACTTCTGTGCTAGCTTTGCATAGTAAACATCCGCGTTCAGCAAAGACACCTGGGCTCCAGTGTCCAGTGTCATTTTCGCCTATATGCCACCAACAATGCACTGATGAGAGAAAGCGTCCTCTGGGTTTTTCATGTGAAGACTGTGTATTTTGTATAACTTCCCCATCTTCATCACCATCATCATCATCATCCTCTGTATTCTCTGTCACAACCTGGCAACTGAGTTTGAAGCATTAGCTGAACGGCACACCTTACTGAAACGTCAAAACTTTTTACAGCTGTTACACTTTTTTCCCCGAGCTGGGCAGTTTTCATCTCTTGATTTATGACCCAATAATCCACAGTTATTACATTTCACATTTGAGCTATTTCCTCGCTCTCTGTCATCTGACCGAGACTGTCTTCGGTTTTTCCATTGTGAATTACCCCTACGATTTTGTGAGTAATCGATTCTCTGCATATCAGCTTTTGTACTAGCCTGTGCTGCCGCTGCCCCCTGCAGGACTTTCACTTCCTCTCTCGTAGCTTCCATGCTAGTTGCTATGACAACAGCTTTAGCCCGGGTAACGTCCCCCTCGTTAAGCAAACGTTCCCTCAACTTGTTGCTTGCAGTCTTGTTTATCAACTGCTCTGTAAGCTCTCCCCATTCACAAATACTTGCTAGCTGCTTTAACTCTGCTACATGCATTGCTGCAGATTCTCCCTGCAGTTGTGCCCTTCTGTAGAATTTAGCCCGTTCAATAGTGACGTTTACTTTGGGCAGAAAATGCGCATCCAGGCGCGCGATAGCATGCTCCATTTCAGTAACTTCAACATCACCTCATAGTGTAGCAAATATGCGTCGTCCTTCGGTCCCAAAACAATGGAGAAGGATCGCCAACTGTTGCTCCTTCGGGACCTTGGATAATCCAGTAGCTAGCAGGTAAATTTCAAAGTGCTTTTTCCATATTTTCCATTGTAAAGGAGGGTCGCCTGGCACGGCCAAAAAGGGCTGGATCGGTGCCAAAAATGCGAACGCATTCATTTCTTGAGACCACAACTGCTGAAAGAGCTGCATGCGGGGCACCCAGGAGTGGTTAAAATGAAAGCTGTTGCTCACAGCTACTTCTGGTGGCCAGGGATTGATGCTTAGATTGAACAGCAAGCCAAAGTGTGTCATTCGTGCTAGCACAACCAGAAGTCTCCCGCCCTCTCCCCACTGTACTCATGGCCGTGGCCGGGTGTGCTATGGCAGAGGGTACATGTGGATTTTGCTGGGCTGGAGGAGGGGCATATGTTGCTAGTGGTGGTTGATGCTCACTCGAACTGGCCGGAAGTGGAGCTGATGGATTCCACCACAAACTCAAAGACTGTTCAGGCTTTATGGGGGTTGTTCAGCCATCATGGCCTGCCTGAGGTTTTGGTCAGCGACAATGGTCCGCAGTTCACCTCGAGTGATTTTGCAAATTTTCTCAAAGCGAATGGGGTGAAACACGTGCACTCTGCACCCTTTCACCCAGCCACAAACAGATTGGTGGAACGTTTTGTGCAGACACTTAAGCGGTCGTTGAAAGCTTCCAGGGGGCAGACCACCATGGGACATCGACTGGATTCGTTCCTCCTCAGCTATAGAAATGCTCCCCATGCCACAACGAATGAGTCTCCGGCCATGCTCTTCCTTCGCCGTCAGCTCCGCTCCCACTTTGACCTCCTCAAGCCAAGTGTGGCGGCCGTGGTGGGTCAGGCACAGACAGGCCAGGAGGGTCGCAGGGCCCCATTCTCCAAGGACAAAGACTTCATGCCTGGGGACTCTGTTCTGGTGCGTGATTATAGATGGGGGGAGGAGAAGTGGATGCCGGGTGTGGTGGTGTGTCAGGCAGGGCCAGTGTCCTACATGGTAGATGTGGGGTCAGGGCTACACTGGAAACGCCACACAGATCAGATGAGGGCCTGCGACCCGGAAATGCTCACGCCTGGAGAGCCACCACAACCCGCCTCTTTGGAGCAAACAGCTACTGCCCCCACGAAAGATCCAGTGCCAATTCCCCCAGCGGGTAGGCAGGATTCCCCCCCCCAAAAAAAGTCACTCAGTCCCACAAACGGAGCCAGTAAACTCAGGGCCAACAGAAGTATCGGTTGAGGCTGATGCTTCCCTCAGAGACTGTTCCCTCAGAGACTGTTAGGAGGTACCCTACATGGGAAAGAAAACCCCCAGACTGCCTCAATCTGTAATGGACTTTGGGTTAAAGGGGCACTCGCCACACTAGGTTAGTTAGTGAGTTGGGCAGTTTACCACCGCTCACCCAGGTTTTGTAACATGTGCAAGTCATGTTTTTTTAATGCAAGTGATAGTAGGATGTTTTGAGTTATGTTATCTGTTTTAAAGTATTCCGTGTTGTTCTGCAGGAATAATCGGGTGTTATTCAGGAGATATAAATAGGCATCCAGGTTTTTCGGGGAACTCCGAGCTAAATAAGTGGGGAGGAGATGTGATGTATTTTGTGTTTGTCTGCTCTGGACACTTCCCTAGGGTGAGAGGGCGCCAGTGTTTATATATTGGGCATCACTGTTTCTGGGTTGTCTTATTCTGCACTCTCTGGAATAAAGTCGGATCACAGCAGAATGAAAGTCCGCTTTGCCCCTGCTATTTTATTACGTACTACAAGGTTAGTACAGACTTCCATCTGTGAATCTAACAGTGCGCACGTTCTTAACTTAGTGCTGTCACGCATGCAACACTATCAAAGATTGTAAGATTTTTTTTCCAACTTTAAATGGACTAGGCTCGTTTTTTTACCACTTCTGCGAAGCGCACCAAGTCTCTTGATGACGTTGTTAGGAGACGATTCCCCAGAGTTGCTCCAACAAGGTGGAATTATACGTCTCGATTAGTGAACACTGCAAAAGAGAACCGCTATTCATTAATTGAACTTTTCAATTACATAAGAAAATAACCCGTTGGACTGGGACGAAACGTCTATTCTTTCTGCAGGGGAGTTTTTGCAATATTTCCAAGATCCCAAATTCCAGTTTCTCCTGGAGCTTTTTTCTGGTGTTTTTTCCTCACACCGACGTACTTTTCAATATCCTACAAACAAAGAGCTTGGACATTGGTTATTGTGTGAGACAAATGAAATGAAGAGAATATCAGAGCAATTGCAAAGACAGCGAGAAGAGTTTGGCCGTGTTTTTGCACAGGTAGAGGAACGGGAGAACTCGGCTAAGAGGAGCAGAGGAGATTCTGCTGACAAAAAGGCTGCTTATCGAGATCTTTATTTCAAAGTGTTGGACACTGTTGATTTCCAAATGCAGAAGCGGCTTTCATCTTTGGAGAAGATGAGTTTCTTGGGCTATTGGACTTTTCTAAATTTCAGTTGTATGAGCAGACCTTTCCAGAGAGCACATGTAACTCTTTGAAAGAATTGTTTTTAACTGTGCCATCTACCACTGCGCCAGTAGAAAGAACGTTCTCGGCATTAAAAAGGATCAAGACCTACCAACACATGTTGTCGGACAGCGGCGTTTGGCTGGCCTGGCAGTGACGTCGATTGAAAGAAGAATGCTGCATAGAATGAAGCCACCCGACTGCTTTTATGACAAAGTCATCGCAGAATTTACAAAGAAGGATCAGAGGATGGACTTCGTGTACAAATAAGGTAGGACATTGTGCGTATTTTTTAGCATTTTTGTATCATGTTACATAGCTGCTGCGGTTTATTCTGGTCCGCTGTGGCCTCATGTTTGTTTATTATGTGGTACTGCTGTCTGTGATCAGTGTGTGTGTGTGTGTGTGTGTGTGTGTGTGTGTGTGTGTGTGTGTGTGTGTGTGTGTGTGTGAGAGAGAGAGTGAGAGTGAGTGAGTGAGTGAGTGAGTGAGTGAGTGAGGGGTGTGAGTGTGTCATTTGCAGTGGTGGGAGGGGGTTGTAGCGGGCAGGCGGTCGTTCGTGTGTGTGTGCGTGCCCGGGGTGGGGAAGAGGTAGCATACCCAGCTTCAAAGGTCACCGCTCACCACTGCATATTACATAGAAATTCTCTGATGTTAAATATGGTGTACCTCAGGGCTCAGTTCTTGGGCCTCTACTTTTTTATCTTTATATTTCACTTCTTGGCCAAATTATACACAGGCATGGAATAAATTTCCATTGCTATGCGAATAATACTCAGCTGTATGCGCCTATAAGGGCTGATGATCATACTTGAATGACTAATTTAGAGGCCTGCTTGGCTGCTGTGAAAAATTGGATGTCACCAAATTTGCTGCTTTTAAATTTGGATAAAACTGAGATGCTGGTCGTTGGCCCAGCTTGACACAAACACCAGTTTGATAAAGTAAGAGGAACAATCGAAAACTCTGAGATTTTATAAAGTGTGGTAGCCAAAAATCTTGGTGTTACATTTGATCCCAGCCTTTCCTTTGATAAGCACATTAAGGAAATCACCAAGACTGCCTTTTTTCACTTACATAACATAGCTAAAATTCAGTCTTTCCTGTCCGTGGCTGACATAGAGACTCTAATACATGCATTTGTTTCATCCAGTCTTGATTACTGTAATGTTCTGTTCTCAGGTCTGCCACATGCTGGTACTAAAAGTCTTCAGATGGTTCAGAATGCTGCTGCTAGAATCCTAACTAAAACGAGAAAATTTGACCATATTACACCAATTCTTGCCTCCCTTCATTGGCTTCCTATCCATGTTAGATCAGACTTCAAGGCGCTTCTGCTGACTTATAAAATACCTGTCTGATCTCCTTAAACCGTACCTTCCATCTTGAGCTTTCCGCTCTCAAAATACAGGGCTCCTGTGTGTACCCAAAGTTAAAAAAAAGGCAGCTGGTGGCAGCAGGGCCTTTTCCTATCGGGCTCCGTTCTTGTGGAATAACCTGCCTGCTGCCATCAGACCATCAGAGTCTGTTGAGTCCTTTAAATCCAAACTTAAAACTCATCTTTTTGCCTTAACCTACAATTAGTTGTCTTTAAGTTGAGTGCTTCACAACCTGGACTGCATGGTGGGTCAGTTTCTGTCTCAATGAATTTACCAACCACTGTTCTGCCGACCAGATTATAGCATATAGATTATGACTAATTGATGACTTAATTATGACTAATGACTATCGAAACTGTTCTCTTCTCTCACATGTCTTCTCTCTCTCTCTCTCTCTGAATGATGTGTTCTCCTTTCTCTTCTTCAGTGTGTGAATGGTGTGATGTGAGTCTCCCCTGTGTACACATGTAGTTGGTCCTCCTCCCAGGTCTCCATGGTGACGGTGGTCGCCACCGAGACACTGCTTGGCATCCCCCTCATCACATTTTCTTTTTTTGCTTATTCTTTTTTTTAATATATCTTATAAAGACATATCCTGTTTCAATGTTATATCCTTCTCTCAATTGGATGTGTGACTAATGTTGTTTCTTGTCTCTTCTCTCGTGTGTGTGAATGGTGGGATGTGAGTCTCTCCTGTGTGCATGTGTAGTCTGTCTTCCTGTCAGGTCTACATGGTGATGCTGGTCATATGGCTCAGGTCCTGGGCTGTCCCGGTGGTGTCTGGACACTGCTTGGCATCCTCCTCATATTGTTCATATATTTCATAATTCAATTATAATTGTGTTATCCTCTTTCAATGTTGTATTGGGTAAACGCGACATCCACTGCACGTTGTGCGTCTTGGGAGAGAGGTCCTCCTCTGGTGCTCTCCCTGAGGTTTCTTCCCAGTTTTTCTCCCTGTTAAAGGTTTTAGGGAGTTGTTCCTTATCCAGTGTGAGGGTCTAAGGGCAGGATGTTGTGTTGCTCTAAGGCCCCCTGAGGCACATTTGTAATTTGTGATATTGGGCTACACAAATAAAATTGACTTGACAAGATTTTGTACCAGAAAAGGTCTCCAGAAGGTAACAAAAATGTGCGCGCGCGCGCACACACACACATATATATACACTACCGTTCAAAAGTTTGGGATCACCCAAACAATTTCGTGTTTTCCATGAAAAGTCACACTTATTCACCACCATATGTTGTGAAATGAATAGAAAATAGAGTCAAGACATTGACAAGGTTAGAAATAATGATTTGTATTTGAAATAAGATTTTTTTTACATCAAACTTTGCTTTCGTCAAAGAATCCTCCATTTGCAGCAATTACAGCATTGCAGACCTTTGGCATTCTAGCTGTTAATTTGTTGAGGTAATCTGGAGAAATTGCACCCCACGCTTCCAGAAGCAGCTCCCACAAGTTGGATTGGTTGGATGGGCACTTCTTTGAGCAGATTGAGTTTCTGGAGCATCACATTTGTGGGGTCAATTAAACGCTCAAAATGGCCAGAAAAAGAGAACTTTCATCTGAAACTCGACAGTCTATTCTTGTTCTTAGAAATGAAGGCTATTCCATGCGAGAAATTGCTAAGAAATTGAAGATTTCCTACACCGGTGTGTACTACTCCCTCCAGAGGACAGCACAAACAGGCTCTAACAGGTACTATTTAATGAAGATGCCAGTTGGGGACCTGTGAGGCGTCTGTTTCTCAAACTAGAGACTCTAATGTACTTATCTTCTTGCTCAGTTGTGCAACGCGGCCTCCCACTTCTTTTTCTACTCTGGTTAGAGCCTGTTTGTGCTGTCCTCTGAAGGGAGTAGTACACACCGGTGTAGGAAATCTTCAATTTCTTAGCAATTTCTCGCATGGAATAGCCTTCATTTCTAAGAACAAGAATAGACTGTCGAGTTTCAGATGAAAGTTCTCTTTTTCTGGCCATTTTGAGCGTTTAATTGACCCCACAAATGTGATGCTCCAGAAACTCAATCTGCTCAAAGAAGTGCCCATCCAACCAATCCAACTTGTGGGAGCTGCTTCTGGAAGCGTGGGGTGCAATTTCTCCAGATTACCTCAACAAATTAACAGCTAGAATGCCAAAGGTCTGCAATGCTGTAATTGCTGCAAATGGAGGATTCTTTGACGAAAGCAAAGTTTGATGTAAAAAAAAATCTTATTTCAAATACAAATCATTATTTCTAACCTTGTCAATGTCTTGACTCTATTTTCTATTCATTTCACAACATATGGTGGTGAATAAGTGTGACTTTTCATGGAAAACACAAAATTGTTTGGGTGATCCCAAACTTTTGAACGGTAGTGTATATATACACACATACATACATACACACACACACACACACACACACATATATATACACACACATATATATATACACACACACATACATACATACACACACACACACACACATATATATATATATATACACACACACACACACACACACACACACACACACACACACACACACACACTGACCGGCCCATCTTGTTAGCCATTACACCAAACAGGTTGGTTCCTATGAGGTAGGAGACACTGGCAGGCAGGAAGGCCATACCTGAAAGACAATGAAATGAAGGAAGGAAGAAGTTTATTTTTGTTGAGAAACAGACCAGAAAATTTGCTGTGGTTGATGTTAGGTAGCAGGGTGATGTGAGCTTACAGCAGAGATTCTGAAAGCCCCCCCCCCCGGGATGGACATGTCTAACCCCCCCCCCCCGGCATGGACATGTCTAACCCCCCCCCCCCCCAGATGTGCCAATACGCTATGTCAGACAGGCAGGAGTCAGGACTGGTTATTAAATGATATAATCATGTTGCATCTTGGGAGGGGAGGTGAGACAGGTCCACAGTGGAACGTACCAAGTTGCCATCTTGGGGAGCACATGGTCTGCATCATCCAGATGGGGAGAGTGGGTTCCAGAATGGCCACGCCCATATTGGCGAAACACAGAGAACCTTTAAAACAGAAGGACTGCTGTCAGGACACCGTTTATAACCGCCACATAGAAAGCATGGCGTCCAGGTGTTCAGGCCTGCACACAGCAGCAGCAGCTGACACCAGTCTGGGGGATGTCCCCTAGTCATTACAGCAGAAACCCCGTCCAAGCCTCCTGTCCACACACATGTAGTTGACAAGCTGCGAATTCTCAGGAAACCATTGTATTCCTGGACACTGATGCTAAAAATGGTATTTTCAAATGGGAAAAGATGTCGAGTGGTTTTGCAGAGCAGCTTTAAATACAATGCTGGCCATATCTGATGGTCATATCTGATGGCCGTATCTGATGGTCGTATCTGATGGTCGTATCTGATGGCCGTATCTGATGGTCGTATCTGATGGTCATATCTGATGGCCGTATCTGATGGTCGTATCTGATGGCCGTATCTGATGGCCATATCTGATGGCCATATCTGATGGTCATATCTGATGGCCATATCTGATGGTCATATCTGATTGATAAAACTAAAGTTCAAGTTAATTATATATCACAGAACTAAACGTCAGACTCTTGAAAGACCGACCGCAGCTGTTATTTCAGGAATATCCGGAAAAACTGAAGAGCCAAGATAAGTCCGGGCTCAGACATACTAATTTGCCTCCCTCCAGGTGTTTTACTTGAGCGTGAAAGGTGAAAGCTGGACACACGAAGCTCTGCTGGTGTTGGACCAGTGGGTCTGGTTTGGTGTGTGACAGCAGCGACGTGCTGGGACCTGCTCACCTGCACTGATGATGATGTAGGGGTCTTTCAGCAGGGTCAACAGAGGAGTACCCTCCACACTCTGCAAAACACACACACACACACACACACACACACACACACACACACACACACACACACACACACACACACACACACGCACACACAGGGACAGTGTGGTTGAAAGAGACCTTTGTGGACGTGCTCTCTGGGCTGTGGTGTGATGCCTGACACACAAACATCTTTCCATCTTCGGACTCTCGTCACTTTGGATAAACATTTCTGCTAACGGGGAAATGTAAATGTCAAGTTTCCTTGGAATGAGAGTTTCAAAACCTTAGTATATATGGTAATTATCAGTCATATCATATTCCATAGTCGGTCCAAACTCCCTAAAATATCCCAGAGTCAGGCATCCAGGTGGCGTAGCAGCCTATTTCGTTGCCACGCGGTATGTGTCCTGGTCGCTGCACTAGCGCCTGCTCTGGTCCATTGGGGCGCCTGTTCGGGGGGCAGGGGGGGGAACTGGGGGGAATAGCGTGATCCTCCCATGTGCTACGCCCCCTGGTGAAACTCCTCACTGTCAGGTGAAAAGAAGCGGCTGGTGACTCCACATGTATGGGAGGGGACATGTGGTAGTCTGCAGCCCTCCCCGGATCAGCAGAGGGGGAGGAGCAGCGACCGCGATGGCTCGGAAGAGTGGGGTAATTGGACAGGTACAATTGGCCGTGTCCGCGGGTGGGAAGCCGGATGTGGGTATGTGTCCTGGTCGCTGCAATAGCGCCTCCTCGGGTCGGTCGGGGCGCCTGTTTGGGGGGGGGAGGAACGGGGGGGGTCTAGCGTGATCCTCCCACGCGCTACGTCCCCCTGGTGAAACTCCTCACTGTCCGGTGAAAAGAAGCGGCTGGTGACTCCACATGTATGGGAGGAGGCATGTGGTAGTCTGCAGCCCTCTCCGGATCAGCAGAGGGGGCGGAGCAGCGACCGGGACGGCTCGGAAGAGTGGGGTAATTGGCCAACTACATTTGGGGAGAAAAAGGGGGCAGCGGATACAAAAAAGAAACCCCAAAAAACAAAATGATGGGTCCGCGGTGGTGTAGCGGTCTAAGCATCGGCTTTGTGTCGATGCAGTTGCCCACTGGGGACCAGGGTTCCCGTCCCGGTCTCGTCGGATCCGACTATGGCCGGACTCGATGAAGCAGCAATAATTGGCAACGCTGCATTCAGTTTATAAGGGTGGGGACACCTGCAGTCAGTTTATAAGGGTGGAGGCACCTGCAGTCAGTTTATAAGGGCGGGACACCTGCAGTCAGTTTATAAGGGTGGGGACACCTGCAGTCAGTTTATAAGGGTGGAGGCACCTGCAGTCAGTTTATAAGGGTGGGACACCTGCAGTCAGTTTATAAGGGTGGGGTACCTGCAGTCAGTTTATAAGGGTGGGGACACCTGCAGTCAGTTTATAAAGGTGGGGACACCTGCAGTCAGTTTATAAGGGTGGGGACACCTGCAGTCAGTTTATAAAGGTGGGGACACCTGCAGTCAGTTCAGTTAATAAGAGTGGGGACACCTGCAGTCAGTTTATAAGGGTGGGGACACCTGCAGTCAGTTTATAAGGGTGGGGACACCTGCAGTCAGTTTATAAAGGTGGGGACACCTGCAGTCAGTTTATAAGGGTGGGGACACCTGCAGTCAGTTTATAAGGGTGGGACACCTGCAGTCAGTTTATAAGGGTGGGGACACCTGCAGTCAGTTTATAAGGGTGGGACACCTGCAGTCAGTTTATAAGGGTGGGGACACCTGCAGTCAGTTTATAAAGGTGGGGACACCTGCAGTCAGTTTATAAAGGTGGGGACACCTGCAGTCAGTTCAGTTAATAAGGGTGGGGACACCTGCAGTCAGTTTATAAGGGTGGGGACACCTGCAGTCAGTTTATAAAGGTGGGGACACCTGCAGTCAGTTTATAAAGGTGGGGACACCTGCAGTCAGTTCAGTTAATAAGGGTGGGGACACCTGCAGTCAGTTCAGTTAATAAGGGTGGGGACACCTGCTGTCAGGTGAGACTGAAGAGTCACTGAGATGATGATGAAGCGTTTCTGGGTAAGCGTTGTGTCCAGATGAACTGGGTCAACTTTCTGTGGTTTCCTTCCTGCATTACTGAGCAGCATCCGGAAGTTTACCATGTAAACCTTTGACGTCACAGTTTCTCTGAGGAGTCCTACTGCGAGCTGAGAACGTGTAAGAGCCTTCATAACCAAGTCCTTATTCCTACTGTGAGGTATTTATACTCTTACCGTGAGGTATTTATACTCTTACCATGAGGTATTTATACTCTTACTGTGAGGTATTTATACTCTTACCGTGAGGTATTTATACTCTTACTGTGAGGTATTTATACTCTTACCGTGAGGTATTTACACTGTTACCGTGAGGTATTTATGCTCTTACCGTGAGGTATTTATACTCTTACTGTGAGGTATTTATACTCTTACCGTGAGGTATTTATACTCTTACCGTGAGGTATTTATACTCTTACCGTGAGGTATTTATGCTCTTACCGTGAGGTATTTATACTCTTAGCATGAGGTATTTATACTCTTGCCATGAGGTATTTATGCTGTTACCGTGAAGCAGGAATATTTATACTTCTCATCAGACTTTCAGGAACGTTCTGAGATGCTTCATAACTATGGACCACATTATGATCTAGCATTTACAACCGTTTTTTGTGGATACTGGCCACCCGAAGGCTCAGTCATTGGTATCCTTTTATATATAAGGCAATCCCCAGTCTACTGCCTTCCTACATCTGTGACTTCCTTGCTCTGAGAAGTGCTGGCCCTTGCTCCTTTCTTTCTCTGGGCCACGTGCTGCCTTCTGTTCCACATGCCCGACCTGAGCTGGGTAAACAGGCTTGTGTTCATCCTGCTGCACCTTCAACCTGGAATATGTTGCAGAACGACTGGAAACCTGCAGAGTTCGTCTCACTGAGCCGTTTTAAATCCACATTGAGAGCACTTGAAGCCGATTTCACAACATGTACTTGTTTTTTATAATCTGCTTGTAATTTACTTTTTTTATTTTTTGGTCTTTTGTTTGCGCTTTCAAATGTGTAATTTTGCAACTGTGTGATTTTGTAACTGTGCTGCCTATCTTGGCCAGGTCTCCCTTGAAAAAGAGGTTTGTAATCCCAGCGGGATCCTCCCGGTTAAATAAAGCTTAAATAAATAAATAAAATTAAAAAAAAACTTTTTCCTTTTTGTACTACGAGTACGTTCAAAATAACGTCAGGATGAGCCGGGAGGGACGGCTGGTATACACGGGCTAACCGGGCTCAGCCCTCATGATCGTTTACAATAAAGATGATAGAATTATTGGTAAAAATCCTACAACCGGTTGTTTTACATGTTGGTCAAACCCAGAGCAGCAACGGCAGCAAACAGTCACAAGACAAACACAGGATGTGTCTGAACGGGCTTATTTTCGACAGTAGCATCAGCTTCCATTCCTCGTCGTACTGAGTGAGGCCTTGTGGGTACTTGCCTACAGTGTTGTTGTTGTTGTTGTTGTATATAGTGTGTCGTTGCTGTAATCTGGTATGTGGGATGTGACGCTGCTGGTGCGGAAGCGTGAACTGACCCAATATCAGCACCAGCCGTCACTGGCTGAGACACTTGTCACCTGAATGTCCGTGTAGGTCTACCAAACTATATACAAGAGGCTCTCTCCACTGCTTTGACAACAAGGCGTCTGCCTGATGAAGCTCTGCTGAGGCTGGAACGTCAGAACCTGGACTCACCCCTGGACAGATCTTAGACGGCTGCAGGATGCACAGCTGGAGGGCTGCAGGAGACGGAGACACACAAAGTAATTCCTCCTGTCTCACATTCACTTCAGGGGATGTGTTCTACTGGGTGGCACCCGGGGACCAGCAGTACCGGACTGTGGCTGTACCAGTCATACTAGGAATGTTGCACCGGTCATAATGGGAATGTTGTTCTAGTCATACTGGGAATGTTGCACCGGTCATAATGGGAATGTTGTTCCAGTCATACTGGGAATGTTGTACCAGTCATGCTGGGAATGTTGTAGCGGTCATAATGGGAATGTTGTTCCAGTCATACTGGGAATGTTGCACCGGTCATAATGGGAATGTTGTTCCAGTCATACTGGGAATGTTGTAGCGGTCATAATGGGAATGTTGTTCCAGTCATACTGGGAATGTTGCACCGGTCATAATGGGAATGTTGTTCCAGTCATACTGGGAATGTTGTACCAGTCATAATGGGAATGTTGTTCCAGTCATACTGGGAATGTTGCACCGGTCATACTGGGAATGTTGTACCAGTCATACTGGGAATGTTGTAGCGGTCATAATGGGAATGTTGTTCCAGTCATACTGGGAATGTTGCACCGGTCATAATGGGAATGTTGTTCCAGTCATACTGGGAATGTTGTACCAGTCATAATGGGAATGTTGTTCCAGTCATACTGGGAATGTTGCACCGGTCATACTGGGAATGTTGTACCAGTCATACTGGGAATGTTGTAGCGGTCATAATGGGAATGTTGTTCCAGTCATACTGGGAATGTTGTACCGGTCATGATGGGAATATTGTACCGGTCATCATGGAAATGTTGTACCGGTCATACTGGAATTTTTGTACCAGTCATACTGAGAATGTTGTACCGGTCATACTGGGAATATTGTACCGGTCATACTGGAAATGTACCAGTCATACTGGAATTTTTGTACTAGTCATGCTGGAAATGTTGTAACTGGGAATGCTGTACCAGTCATAGTGGAATTGTTATACTGGTCATACTGGAAATGGTGTACCGGTCTTACTGGAAATGTTGAACTGGTCATACTGGGAATGTTGTACCAGTCATACTGGGAATGTTGTTTACCTCCATCAAATATGGCGAGGAATGCAAGAATGAGGAATGGGGCACTCTTCCCAACAAAGTCGTACATCACACTGCCGAATGGAGCTCCAACTGAAAGAAAACACACACACATTATATACACACACATATATTATATACATACACAAAAGAGACAGAAAGACAGATAGAGCAAGTGTGTGTGTGTGTGTGTGTCTTACTGAGGACTCCCATAGCCAGTCCTCCTAGAGCAATTCCCATGGCAACACCTCTCTCCTCATCATCTGTGTACACACTTGCTAGCATACCCAGACCTACACACACACACACACACACACACACACACGCAGTGTGATAATAGCATAACAGTGGTATCACAACAGGTGCTGTAACGACAGCTGTGCAGTCATCTCACCTGCGACAGAAGAGAAGGATGATCCTATTCCCTGAAGAGAGCGAGCGAAGAACAGCAGGCCGTACGTTCCAGAGAAGGCAAACACTAACACAACAAAACACAGTGTTACACAACTACACACTCACACATGCTCTTAAAATACGAAAACACACAGCGTCACATACTACTAAATGAAGTCTTACAGACTGTAACACATACCACTTCACACACACAGTTACACACTGTAACACATCACACTTCACACACAGTTACACACTAACACATCACACTTCACACACACAGTTACACACTGTAACACATCACACTTCACACACAGTTACCCACTATAACACATCACACTTCACACACAGTTACCCACTATAACACATCACACTTCAGACACAGTTACACACTGTAACACATCACACTTCACACACAGAGTTACACACTGTAACACATCACACTTCACACACACAGTTACACACTGTAACACATCACACTTCACACACACAGTTACACACTGTAACACATCACACTTCACACACACAGTTACACACTGTAACACATCACACTTCACAGACACAGTTACACACTGTAACACATCACACTTCACACACAGTTACAAAATGTAACACGACACTTCACACAGACAGTTACACACTTTAACACATCACACTTTACAAACAAACTTACCCACTGTAACGCATCACACTTCATATACAGAGTTACACACTGTAACACATCACACTTCACATACACAGTTACATGCTGTAACACCACACACTTCACACACACAATTACACACTAACACACATCACACTTCACCTACACACAGTTACACACTGTAACACATCACACTTCACAAACAAACTTACACACTGCACATCACAGCTCATATAGTCCATGGGCCAGACGATATTTCGGTACACTCAAGGTGGCAAAACTTACTTATAATTTTTGAAAGGATCCATGTCTGTAGATGATATTTTGGTATGATAACCATTCCTGAGTGGCAGCTGTATCACAGTTATCAGCTCATGAAGTTAACCACCCGCTAAACTAAATTGCATTTTAGACGCTGGTGCATATCCTGGTTTAGCCTCATGGTCAGGACATTTTTCAATGTTCTATAATATTGTCTTTGGTATCATTTTAAAGGGGACCTTCTTAGCTTTCATTCAAGCCCTGTTGTGGATATTTCTCACAAATATAGAGGTCACTTGAGCTCTTCAACCCATCAATAACACACATCTTTCTGCAATGTTTGCCTAAACTATATACTTTCTTTTAGCCCTGTGGCATCTAGGAATATCAGGGACACAGAACACAAAAACTGGAATACTCACAGGACTGTAAAGATTCAGGAAATGTATAATATACCCATACTATTTCATTGTGTGAGGTGATTGTGAGCCTTAAATGAGAACTAGACCAAAGCCAGTTAGGTCAGCTCAGACATCTGGGCGTAGTAGTAGGGGAGGTAGCGTGCATAATTCATCCTGTCATAAGCAAAGCACCATGGGATCATTGCTCGAATGCTAGCCAAGTGTAGCATCCAGTCTCCCTCTCTGGATGCTCGGATGAGCCCCAACAAGATTTCAACCATGTCCAAATAGGACATCCAGAAGTTCGAGAGGCTGCCGTTTCCACCTCTAAGGAACTCACGGTAGACTTCAAATAGATCCATGATGCGTGTACAAGAGCTGTTCTCGAGGACCTCCTTCAAAGCATGTTGTGAGACTTCTTTCCCAAGGCTGTCAATGGTCTTCAGTGTCTCATTCAGGTGAACCATGTCATTCCTGTGAGTTTCTTCCAACCAGGACAGGAAACCATTCAAGGTCAGTCGCATGAGAGCCTCATACAGGAGCTTGTGTAGTCGCACTGCCCTGTTGTACTTGCGGCCATCCATAACACCAGCAATTGAGCCTTCTGCAATCATGCCAGACTCAATGCAGAGGTCTTTGAGTCCAGCATCTTGGAAACACTTTCCTATTATTGCCAGCAGTGTGCAGATGGTGTGGAATACTCCAAGCCTAACGATGATATCATGGAACTTGTCATGGTGTTTCCATGTGATCTCGACAGCCTTCGCATACAGGGCTTGGTCAAAGACACAGACAATCTTCCTCAGGCCTAAGCACTGCATGATGCTCAGTGACTGGTTAAGCACCTCGTTGACAGTAGACATTTGTGTCGCTGGAGCATTGATGGTAGGCAGATAGCCTATATTGTCGGGGATGACCGTCATCTCTCCTCGAGTCAGGATGTTGAAGCCTGTCCAGCTGCTGACTGACTGTTCTTCTTGTTGTGACATGCGTGCTAGGACCCAAAGAAGGTTTTCTCTCTGGCAAGCTTAGTATTGGCTGCAGTATCGGCATCTGACTTTTTGCTTTGTGGTGGCCCTACCCGTTGTCCAGCATTGCAAGTTGGTAACATTGGTGGGGGTCCATCAATGCTTCTCTTCTTTGTTTTGGGAACAGTGGGCATGGGTTGGACAGGAAGTGGGTTGACTGGCTTTGCTTGCACAGCAATCCCATTGACTCTGTGAGATGTTCCCTCACCACTGACAGTTTCTTCAAGACGGTCTATATGTCCCAGGCTAAAGTTGTGAATATGCCAGGATGGATGTTAGCTGGAAGGGCAATGCCACTCCCTGATGATGAGAGTTTCTGGAGACACAGGGCAGTGTTGATCTCTCCCATCTGTGAATAGGACACACTGTGACCAAGTCGGTTGAGGATGTTTATCAACTCTACATTTCCTGTCAACGATTTGACACTGAATGGCAGAACAATGTGCTTGGAAGGCTTGGTATTTCCACATGTCACTGCATATACTATGTCATGGCCAAATGACTGCAGAAGGCACTGCACTCTCTGGGATGCATGATCAGGATCATTTGAGCCTGTGAGTAGAGAGTACAGGAAGATAATGAGCGACTCTGGAATGGTAGGACATTCTGCTTCTGGTTTGACTTCAGGCGGCCAGGTTTGAGGAACATCTTGACTTTTAATGTCTGCTCTCAATTTGATGGCTGCTTTGGCTATAACATCTTGTGCACTGACACTTTTCAGGGTCTGCAGCTCCCTTTTGAGAGACTGATTTTCTTTGGCAAGTTCCCTCATGGACAAGTTATCGGGATAGAGGAGGAATTTTCCTTTCTCATCAGGGAATATCTGCAAGGCTCCAGCAAACTCACTCTCCAGGTTTCGCCTTATGTGCTTCTTGGTTGATTCCTTGACTTGGGCAATGCCTTGGGAGTTCATTGAAGCTACCAGTCTAGAAGAGAGATCAGTCATTGTCATCACTTGAGGATTGCCAAAAAGCTCCATCCTGATGAAGAGGAACAGCTCATTGTATGCCTTATTCACAGCAGCTTCATACTGGGCTGCAGCATCATCATCTTCATTGCTGGCAACCTCTCCTTTGGAAACCTCTTCTTTGGTGTAAAGTCTATAGCATGACCTGTGGTAGTGCCCTTCAGCTGCTACAAGGTCTCTACTCACAATGGCAAGGATTCTGCTGTCCCTTTTCTTTGTGGCTGCACTCCTGATCTTTGCATCAGCTCGCAGTTCTCGACACTGCACCAGTACTTCTCTCGTATTCTGTCTCTTGGAATATTTGCTGTTTTTCTGACAAAATATGCACTCTGCATCATAAGTCCTAGATGTACTTGGAGCATGTCGAGCTACTCTCTTAGATTGTTTCTCTTCAGCAGAGACACAACTTTTCTTTTCTTTTGCAAGGAGGCCATCAAGAATTTGCTTCATAGTGAAGATACTGCGACACTTTCTGTGGTAGTAGATTGCTGGAATCTGTCCCTCAGGAATGTCTTTTGCCAGTTTCAAAACTGGTGCATGATTTCGTATCTGAGCTGCCCTGAGCAGAGTTCTCCATGAGTCGACACTTTGTAGTGAAACCAGCTTATCTGTATCATCAGAACAGTGGATAATGCACTCCACCCGTGGGCGCTTTGGTATTGGGTAAAAACTTGCTTGTTCA